>NW_026555341.1:22640593-22721651 GCF_029017545.1 Prosopis cineraria
CTCGTCCTCGAGTAAACAAGTAATAAAACAACTAGATGGACTAATTATTCATCTACTAAGCATGCATGAAAATATCCCTCACTAGTTGCTCCAAATATATGTTAAAGAGGATAGCAGTGAAATATAAAGGAATGCCCAATTCACAAATTAAGATCATGCTTTCCAACAATTTAGAAATGTGTGTGTGTGAGACCAGAGAACGATTTTCCTGCAAATATCAAGTCAAAATGTAACAACTTAATATGCATAGAAACAAGCTCAATATCAAGACTTCATATGCCTAAACTCTTCTTCTCTCTCCACTAAAAGATCACTTCACATAATTCAAAATCAATGGGACTTTGTAAGCTTGTAGCGTGGCCAAAGGTTTTGGGCTTATTGAAATGAAAGGATAAATGGAATTCAAAGAACTTGAGATAAATGACAATGAGAAGCCAACCATTCCATTCTTGCTAGCCAAATACTTTCCCTCAAACTTATCCCAAATACCATTCCTTTCCTACTCCAAATTTATTGATATTGAAACTCTCTTTTTTTTTTCATTGCAATTTTTTTTTTCATGTATATTTCTATATATTTTTTTTTTTCTTTTTTTTTGAGGAGCACAATTAGTAGAATTTCAAACTTCATTTCCATTCCTCACACCCAAATTTACAATAACAACACCTCCTTGAACAACTAAAACAAACAAACTTCCCTACTAGCACACAAAAATTTTTTTATCACTTATCTCAAGAGTAAGGTAGTTCATGGTTTTTTTCAAATTATAGAGGCTAGGGTCTAATGAAGGTTTCAAAAAGAAAATACATAAGATTTTCAATTCCAGGCTCAAAAGGGGTTCAAGTGGAAATGATGCAATAGGTGGGCTTGAAAGGCTCAAACGCAATTGAAAGAATGCCCAAATCATATTTTAATATCATGCAAAGTGATTAAAATGCCTCAAGAGATTCCAAATAGATAGGTTCTAGAGTTTCTCAATTGAGAGAGAAAATGCACATAAACTTGCCACATAATTTCCTAATAGAGGCATTCAAATCATTGTCTGGTTCAAAAGTGCAAAACAACATTATTAGAAAGCAAGCCTTAACCCTGCAAATCAAGCATGCCAAATATTTATCACAACTTCCTATAAAACATACAGTTTAAGCGACATTCTATCATTGGATCACACATTCTATTCAACAAATAATTTCTCAATCTAGCTCAAATTTTAAAAGAGAGGAACAATAAATAGCTAAGTTTCAAAATTGAAGTTCATGTCAAATCAACCAAAATAATACCCTCCCTCACCCCCAAACTTAAATGAATAGTGTCCGCACTGTCAAAAGGGTAAAATGAGGGCTCTTTCTCATGCAACTTAACAACCAAAAAGAAGGTGCATGAGAGGCACAAAAATCTAGAAACCTGTAACAGTATAATTGAGATATATCCACAGGCAATCCAAAATATATAACTAACTACACCAGCATGTACACAAGTTATCATAGAGTAATTAGTTGCAAGAGATTAGTCAAGGTATCACATATTAGCTCCAAAAAGATCAAAGTTAGCCCTGCACAAAAGATAACAGAAGATTATGGCTAACCATATTTACCCAAAAAAACTAATCAACAGCTAATTAGAATTAAAAACAGAAATAAAAGGCAGTAAAGTAAGGAAGGGTGAAGCTAGTCAGCGTGAGTGTCTGAGTCTTGGCCAACATCAGTATTGGCCGCCTCTTCTTCTTCCTCGCAAGTCCATTTGAAATCTCTGGTGCAAGAATAGCTCAATGTGGTGGAGCTTGAAGTCAATCCGATCCAGCTGGCGCTGGAGGCCCTCATGCATGTTCTGGATGAGTGCTATGAGGTTGCTCAGTGTAGGCTCAACATAAGGTGGATCAATATGCCTCCTACCATCCGCAGCTTGATTTCCTCTTGGTCCCTCAGCACATCGAATTTCTCTATAATTGAACTTGGGCAAAGGAGGGATATGAGATCCTTCGGATAAGTAGGAACCTTCTTCTCTAAGCATACTTGAGTAATCAAGTGTGGGAACCCAAATGGCTGCTTGCGATATCTGCTTCTAGGCAACTTTCGCATATACTCAAACATGATTTTTGGAAAGTCAACAGGTTGCCTCATTATCAAGGTATATAACAGGGCAGCTTGATCAATCACATCGCTCATATGGGTCACTGGGATCACATTAGATGCCAAGAAGTGCCACCAAATACGAGTTGTCCTGTTCAGATTACAGCGTAGAATACTCTTGGGATTGCCATGGGTGTCATGTTGCCAAATATTTTTGTCAGGAAGGCATAGCACTCGGACTACATCATCAAATAGCAATTGAGTTCTATCATTCTTGTAGACAGTATATTGGCACTCTTCTATGGGAGAAAGGTGTTACACCTTTCGAAATGTGTCCTCAGTGATTTTTACCCATTTGCCCCGTACCTTACATCGCAAGGTATCCTTGCAAGCAGCGTAGGCATAGAAAGCTTCCACAAGTGGCTGAGAGGCATGGCTCTGTTCACGGATGAGGCTAGTGGCATGATACACATCATGCAAATCATTGTAGAATTGCTCAGACCATCTCAAAGGAAAGGTCTTTCTTGAACTATTTTTCTCTCCTTCAAATTTTGCTCAAAATAGTCTTGAATCGCAGCAGTGGCAAATCGGGTTTTATCCCATCCCGATCCCTTAGAACTTTCACCAACCTCAATGACCTTGGCTTTTTTAGAAAGAGGGACACTTTTCTTACCCATGGCCTGCAAGAAAGCACTCAATGAAATACCAATGAGCAACAGCCAGTATAAGGAAGAACAAAGGTTCAAACTTAAAGCAAACATGATTAAATGAAGCTAGCACAAAAGGGCACTTTACATAACATGTTTAAACAAGGTCTAGCTTCTACATAACAGATTTGAACTAAGGATTTAAAACATGAAGAGCAAAGCCAAGTCCAGAATCAAGAAGCATGACAGTGAGTGTTGAACACAAGTCACAATCATAAGCTCAAGTTTCATAATGAGAGCATTCAACCAAAGAAAAATAGCTCATTCATGCTTACCAAATTCAACTTGTACAAGTATGCCAACATATCACTCTTTTTATCCTTCTAAGTAAGCCAAAAATGGAATTGTCAATACATAAATAGCCAATCACACCCACAAAACTTTGAGAGAAAAAAAAATGCCAGGAATAGAGCTTAAAATTCAATGCAGTACACTTGCTTACTATCCAAATTTAGAACCAAATAGCAACATGATTGCATAATTCTTGTCAATTTGAATCACAGCTCTTACAAAAGATGCTCAATCAAGTTGAATCCTCCAATAGCCATTTTACAATAGGTTTAATTCAACTAGGAAAAATATCCAGCAAGGCAATATCAATCCTATCCCCTTCAAAAATTTAACTAGCCACAATAACATGTCCAGACTCAAAAACTAACAATAGTATCTTCCCTTGAGTATTCAAAATACAGGATTTAAGCCTTAAGCTCACGGGTCAAAGTTTAAGCAGCACAGGCAGATAAAAGGCAACAACGACAATGGCAAAATGACAGTGCAAAGAATCCTCAAAAGAACATTGCATTCTTGCAAACTCACCCCACATTTGCATTTAGTTCGATCAGCAATCAAAGGAAAATAATGGTTTGACATTTCTACATCCTTATCAGATCAAAATAGCCCAATCAAAGTGGAGAGGTAGAGAAGAAAAAAGAAAGACAAAAAAGAAAAAAAAATCAATAGATTCAGAACCTGTGAGCAAGCAGAGAGACGATAGCTCAACCACTTGAGGATGACACACGACAACGAATGGACAACGAGAAGAGCAGTGGCTATTGGTGAGTGGTTTGAAATGAAAATGGTGGATGAAATCGATTGACAGCAACGAATCAAGAGGAGCTAAGATATGAGGGTAAAGGAGAGACCGAGGGAGATCGACTAAGGGAGTGCTGGAGATGAGAGGAAGAAATAATGAAGGTGGGTTTAAGAGAGGACTATGGCGGAGACAGGGGCTGTGGTTTAAGCTTGTGGAGGAGAAATAGAGACAAATGGCAAAGAGACACCCTCAAGCTTCCACGAATAACTATGGCGGAAAGGGAGCTACAGTAGCAGACGGGCATGAACAGTGTAGCTCCAATGAAAATGGCTGTGAAACGAGATGCTTCTGAGCTAAGATTGAAGCTTGAAGAAGAAACACTCCATGATTTGAACGAAAATGATGACTAGTAAAGGAAGGAAACAGCAGTTTACGGTGAGGATGAAGACATCTGGTTTGAACAAAAATGGCAGGGAACGAGGAAATGAAAGAGAAGAAATGGGGTACGACGTGGGCTAGAGAAGAGAATCGAAGAGGGATCAAGAGAAACAGGAAGCGGTCTGGCAAGGGATACCGTGGATGCTGGCAGTGAAGAGCAGGGGAACGACGGTGACTGGAAATGAAGGGAATGATAGAACTGGACAGAAATGTGAGAGCGTGAAGAGCAGGACCAAATCGGATAGGGAAATCAAAGAATAAAGCCCGTGAGGTTAGCTGAGTATTCTTTTTTTTTTAGGACCAGCTACAGGCGCTGGAATGGAAAAGAGAGGGAGAATATATTTTTTTTTTATAAGAGAGCTGCAGAACTGGAAGGATAAGAAGAAGAAGGAAAAAAAATTCAAAACAGGTCCAGAGGAGATGAAAGTCGTGACTTTGGATTTAAGACTGAAATGAAAGTCACGACTTTGACCTTCTCTGGAATCTCAAAGTCGTGAGCTCAAAGTCATGACTTGTGTCAGAACTTTCTTGACAGTAAAATTCTGCAGCACTCTGTTTTCAAAAATCTGATTTATTCACCCCTTAAAATCTCTTCCAAGCACTCAATTTACTCCAAAATCAATCTCTAACCATCATTCATCAACCATACACAATTTCCTTCAATTTAAATGCAATCAACCCCCAAAAAGAATCATTTTTCATGAGAATCAAACCACAAAAAATTGCATTTACTTCAATAAGCTCAAAATGATTACCAAGACAAGTTTATAAGCATAAAAACAACTTAAATAGCTTGACTTCCCTGAAATTTTCCTTCCTTTTGTGCTCTTTTGTTCTTTAGGCACATTTCTTGCTTCTCCAAAGGCTTATACTTCCTCATATCTTCTTGTTAACCTACAAAAGAGACAAGATCACACATAACTTCACCAAAACAACTAAACTACAAAAGAAAAATCAAAAGATAAGGTTTAGAGCTTGGGTTGCCTCCCAAGTAGCGCTTGTTTTATAGTCATTCAGCCTGACTCTTCTCTCCTTCAAGAGGCTCAGATAAGGGCAAGGTAATTGCTTCACGATCTACCTCACCACCCCAGTAATGCTTCACTCGTTGTCCATTGACTTTAAATCTTTCTCCTTCACTGCTCTCTAGCTCAATAGCACCATGAGGGAATGCTTGGACCACATTGAACGGTCCCGACCATCTAGACTTGAGTTTGCCAGGAAATAATCTCAATCTAGAGTTATAAAGAGTACTTTTTGGCCTGGCTCAAATGCTTTGCATAAAATTTTCTTGTCATGCCATCTCTTTGTCTTCTCCTTGTATTGCCTAGCATTCTCATAGGCATTTAACCGAAATTCATCAAGTTCATTTAGTTGGAGAAGTCTCTTTTCACCCACGGCTTTAAAATCAAAGTTGAGCTTTTGGACAGCCCAATAAGCACCATGTTCTAGCTCTACGGGTAGATGACATGCTTTCCCAAAAACTAACCGGTATGGAGACATGCCGATAGGAGTTTTGTAAGCCGTTCGATAAGCCCACAATGCATCATCAAGTTTGGTGGACCAATCTTTTCTTGCCACTCCTACCGTCTTCTCAAGTATCTTCTTGATTTCCCGATTAGAGATTTCAGCTTGCCCGTTAGTTTGAGGATGGTAAGCAAGTGCAACCTTATGCTTGACACCATATTTCTTCAAGAGAGATTGAAATTGGTTGTTGCAAAAATGAGTACCACCATCACTCACAATGGCTCTTGGTGCTCCAAAACGGGTGAAAATATGCTTCTTCAAGAACTTGAGCACCACTTTAGCATCATTAGTGGGAAATGCCGCCGCTTCGACCCATTTTGAGACATAGTCTACAGCCACAAGGATATATTGATTGTTGAAAGACATGGGAAATGGTCCCATGAAGTCTATGCCCCACACGTCAAACAGTTCTACTTCAAGCATGTTGTTGAGTGGCATTTCATTCCTTCTAGAGATATTACCCATCCTTTGGCACCTATCACACTTTAAAACAAAGTCATATGCATCCTTGAATAAAGAGGGCCAATAGAAACCACTTTGCAAGATTTTAGATGCTGTCTTGTCACCCCCGAAGTGGCCTCCATAGTCAGAAGAATGGCAACATCTTAGAATTTCTTGTTGCTCACACTCAGGAACACACTTTCTGATCATTTGATTAGCACATTGGCGAAACAGATAGGGTTCTTCCCAAAAATACAACTTAGCATCATGGAGAAACTTCTTCTTTTGATGAAACTTCAAATCAAAGGGCAAGATGCCACAAACAAGATAGTTGACAATGTCCGCATACCACGGTGTTTGAATATTGTCAACCTTAAAGAGTTGCTCATCAGGAAAAGCTTCATCAATAACAACATTACATTTAAGTTGAGTATCAGTACTCAACCTAGAAAGATGGTCCGCCACTTGATTCTCAGTACCCTTCCTATCAATAATCTCCAAGTCAAATTCTTGTAGAAGTAGTACCCATCGAATTAACCTTGCTTTAGACTCCTTCTTGCTGAATAGGTACTTCAAAGCTGAATGGTCAGTGTAAACTGTCACCTTAGTACCCACAAGATATGATCTAAACTTGGTAAAAGCAAACACCACTGCAAGAAGCTCTTTTTCAGTTGTGGTGTAGTTTTCTTGAGCATCATCAAGTGTTTTGCTAGCATAGTAAATTGGGTGAAGTACTTTTTCTTTCTTTTGGCCAAGCATAGCACCCACAGCAAAGTCACTAGCATCACACATCACAATGAAAGGCAAACTCCAATCAGGAGCCATCATGATAGGCGCAGACACAAGTCTTTTCTTCAACTCTTCAAATGCTTTCAAGCATGAATCATCAAATTTAAATTCAGCATCTTTCTCAAGAAGAGTGCAAAGAGGCTTGACTATTTTGAAGAAGTCTTTAATGAAGCGGCGATAAAATCCCGCATGACCAAGAAAACTCCTCACACCCTTAACATTAGTAGGTGGAGGAAGTTGCTCAATCACCGAAATTTTGGCTCTATCTACCTCCAAGCCATTTTTGGAGACTCTATGGCCAAGAACTATGCCCTCCTTAACCATGAAGTGGCATTTTTCCCAATTCAAGACCAAGTTGGTCTCTTCACATCTTTTCAACACATTGGCCAAGTTGATCAAACATTCCTCATATGAATCCCTAAAAACCGTGAAGTCATCCATGAAGACTTCCATAGTTTGCTCAATCATATCAGAGAAAATTGCCATCATACACCTTTGAAAAGTGGCCGGTGCATTGCATAACCCAAAAGGCATGCGCTTGAAAGCAAAAGTTCCATAAGGACAAGTAAATGTCGTTTTTTCTTGATCCTCTGGAGCTATGGCAATTTGGTTATAGCCTAAATACCCATCAAGGAAGCAAAAGAATTCCCTTCCAGCTAATTTGTCAAGCATTTGGTCGATAAAGGGAAGAGGAAAGTGATCTTTCCTAGTGGCCGCATTTAGCTTCCGGTAATCCATGCATACTCTCCACCCAGTGACAGTGCGAGTAGGAATTAGCTCATTGTGGGTGTTAGCCACTACAGTCATGCCTCCCTTTTTTGGAACGCATTGAACTGGACTCACCCAAGAGCTATCAGAAATAGGATAGACAATGCCCGCCTCAAGCCATTTTAAGATCTCCTTTTTCACAACTTCTTTCATAATAGGATTCAACCTTCTTTGATGTTCCACAGAAGTTTTATGATTGTCTTCAAGGAAAATCTTATGCATGCAAATTGAAGGGCTAATACCCTTTATGTCGGCAATAGTCCACCCAATAGCTCTCTTGTGAGCTTTCAAGACTTCCACAAGTTGCTCTTCTTGTTGTTCATTTAAGTCCGCAGCAATAATCACTGACAAAGTATTGTTGGCTTCTAAATAGACATACCGAAGATGAGAAGGTAATGTCTTCAACTCAAGATATGGTGGCTCTTCAATAGAGGATTTCAAAGATGGTCTACCAAGAGAAGATAAGTCTAGAGATTCAAATTGGACACGGTTTCTAGGATAAACTGGTGATGCATTCATGATAGCCATACACTCTTCTCCATCTTGAGTCTTTAATTGAGCTCCTAGTAACAAGGCTTCTAAAAAATCATTAGGAATTGCCTTATTGAATTCTTCTTGTGCAACTTGATCAAGCATATCAACAAAGAAGCATTGCTCAAGATCTTTGGGAGATTTCATCAACTTGTGCATGTTAAAAGTGACTTGCTCATCATCCACCCTCATAGTAAGCTCACCTTTTTCAACATCAATCAAGGTTCTAGCAGTTGCCAAGAATGGTCTTCCTAAGATAATAGGAATATCACGATCCACCTCACAATCAAGGACAATGAAATCAACCGGAAAAATGAATTTATCCACTTTTACAAGAACATCTTCAATAACACCACGTGGATAAGCCAAGCTTCTATCCGCTAATTGCAAAGTCACGGTTGTTGGTCTAGCTTCACCCAACTCCAATTTATTGAAAATAGAGAGAGGCATAAGATTGATACTAGCTCCAAGATCACATAATACCTTACCCAAAAATTTATTCCCAATATGACACGGAATTGAGAAGCTACCGGGATCCTTCAACTTTTGAGGTAGTTGCTTAATGATATCCATACAACTCTTTGTTAGAGCAACCGTCTCAAACTCATTGAACCTTCTCTTTTTAGAGAGCACATCTTTCATGAATTTAGCATATTTGGGCATTTGCTCCAAAGCTTCCACAAAAGGAATGTTGATATGCAATTGCTTGAACATATCAAGAAACTTTTTGAATTGGCCATCTTCTTGTTGCTTCCTAAGCCTTTGAGGAAAAGGTGGTGGAGGCATATATTTTGGCTTGGCCTCTAGTTGCTTTTTCTCATCACCAACCTTTTTGGCTTGATCTTCAATCTTTTTCTCTTCTTGGTCATTCTTCGAGTTATCACACTCTTCAACCATAATTTCTTCATTAATCACTTCATTATCAACAATCACCTTAGTAGTATCACTACTCACACCACTTGCACTTGGCATAAGAACTTCGGGTAATTGCATCCCACTTCTCAAAGTGATGGCTTTACACTCCTCCTTACCATCCCTTTTAGGATTTGGAATGGTGTCACTAGGGAGATTACTTCTTGACATAGCATTCATTTGTGAAGCTAATTGCCCCATTTACACTTCGAGGTTCTTGATTGCGGTATCATGAAGAGTAAGAGTTGCCTTAGTTTCAACTCTTGCAGACTCTTGATTACTCAAGATTTGTGCTAGCATCTTTTCCATTCTAGACTCCTCTTCTTTAACTGGCATTGGCTTTGGTGGAGCTTGAAAACTCGGAGGATGAAGTGGCTTGACATTAGAGGATGAAGGTTGATTTGAAGAATTCCCTTGACTCCATGAAAAATTAGGATGATTCCTCCATCCTGAGTTGTATGTTTGAGAGTAAGGGTTGTTGTGAGGGTTTTGAAACTTGCCCATATAGTTGACAGACTCAGTGGTCATATAAAGAGGACATTGATCGGGCGTGTGCATATCATTGCATTGATTGCACACAATTGGAATGGCTTGGACAGCATGCACATTATGAGAATTTCCCCTTTGCATTTGAGATTCCAACACATCAAAACGCTTGTTCATTGCATTCAAGATGGATACAATCTGGGAAGAGGAATCATCTTTAGCACTAGTCACCATTGATGTATTCCTTCTATCCGTGTTTTGAGTGTTATTCGCAGACAATTGGTCTAAGAGGCGAAAAACTTCATTGACAGGCACATTCCGATATCCCCCATTTGTGATAGAATCAACCATGGCCTTCGAAGATGGATTCAGACGATTACAGAAAATTTGAATCACTACCCATTTGTTCACTCCATGATTAGGGCATTTCTTCATCAACATCTTGTATCTCTCCCAAGCTGCATAGAGATGTTCCTCTGGATATTGCTTAAAGCTAAGAAACTCATCTCTTGCTTCCACTGTTTTATCATCAGAGAAGAATCAAGCTCTAAACTTGTTCTCAAGATCCTCCCATGAACCAATAGAACCTTCGGGAAGATTGTTGAACCATTCTTTAGCCTTGTCTTGTAGAGAAATTGGAAATAATCGCAAGCGCAAGACATCTTTAGGCACCCCATTTTGTCTGAAAGAATCACATACTTCCACAAAAGACATCAAGTGCTTGTTAGCATCTTCATTGAATAAACCATGAAACACACCATTCATTTAAAGCATTGTGATCATGGCGGGCTTGATCTCAAAAGTATGTGCTTGAAACTCCGGCATTCGAATACAAGATTGAGTACCCCTCAGATTCCGGTTAGCAAAGTCATTGACTGAGGCGGTGTCATACTGGTCTTCTGCCATGTTTCCCGATTCAGGAGTTCTTTCAGAATTAGGAGACTCGGTTTCTTCAAAGATTGTCAATCCTTCAAGTATCACTTCCAATCCTTCTGGGCCTATGACTTGCATATGCCAAATGGGTACCTGAAGAAGAAACAACCCAAGAAGTATTAAACTAAAACAAAAACACTGAACAAAGACAAAATAAAAATCTAGAACTAATATCTACAAAGCTCAAGCGAAATCTAATATTACTAGTCTAAGGTTGACCACAATATTTTCAAAAGCAATTCCCCGGCAACGGCGCCAAAAACTTGTTGCTCACCGCAAGTGCACGGGTCGTAGCAAGTAATATAATGAAAGTAAAGTATCGTTCCCTTAAGGATTTGTTCAAAAACAATGATCAAGCAAAAGACTAAATAAATTCGATCAAGTTGAGCTACAAAAAGTTAGGTGAAAATGATGTTGCTTATAAAGCTAATACTAGAAAATAAAGAAAAGTGAGTGATTCACAAACTTCCAACACAATTTAGGACCTAGGATTATTTATCCCCCTTGCATTTCATAACACCAAAATTACCTCCTCTCATAAATGCTTTTAATGAAAATAAGTGCTAACCTAGGGTTCTAAAAATACTTGGACAAGCTCTCTCAAGTCATGAACAAGTGTTTAGTTAAATTAATTGCCCAATCTCTTGTTACAATTAATAAAACTCAATTTTAAACACCAACCCTAATGTGGCTATGCAAGGCTAGCAAGTATATCTCTATCTTACTAGCAAAACCATCCATTCAACATGCAAATATCAAGTTCTTACACAATTTTACCCAAGTTCTACACTCAACCTAGCCCTCTCAAGCATCAATTAAGTGAACCCAACATCTAAATGGTGGCCAATCAAGTAGAAGCATTAAGGAAAGAGTAAAATAAACACATATATATCATTAATCACAAAAAGAGAGGAGAAATATGGTGTTAATCCATACAAGGGTTCTAAATAATCCTAGAACAAAGGGTTTAGCTACTCATAATCATCCACAAGCTACAAATATACAAAATAAGTGGACCCATTTCAGATTACAAGAGAGGAAAGGGAAGAGGAATAGAAAAACCGAAGAAAATGAGCTCCAAATGTCTTCAAAGCTTCAATCTCTTGATCCCAACTCTTCCAATGCCCAAACCCTAGCACAACCAAGCTCCAAAGGTGTCTAAAAGTCTGAAGAATGCATTCTGGGTCGAGCTCTCAGCTTATATGTACCTAGCCAACCAATTTCTGATAAATGAAACGCAGCGTTTTTCTGACAGCGGCGAAAGTCGCGAACGAAAGTCACGACTTTGGGACGACTTTGGCAGTTTTACACTGTTTTTACAGCTAACGAAAATTATTCATTTTGCTCTTGATTTCTTCATCCAAAAGCCTTCCAAAAACATCCACAACGCTCCAGAAATGCTTTTAATCAAAACTTCAATCAAAATAACATGAAATTAGGCTAAAAATATCAAATTAAAGCCAAGAACACAAGCCGAAAACAAAATGCACATTTTCCTAATTTGGGCAATAAAAACATATACAATTGAATCAAAATGGATTAGAATCTAAGAAAAATGTGATGAAATAACATGAACTTCTAGAGGTTAACAGGATCCTAATGTTTTCAACAATTTTTAACTCAAGAATTAGAAGTAATTAGTGATATTTGTAGTGGAGCATATGGTAATGACAGTGAAGGCATTACATATTGTGTGTACTAGGTTAGTGAGTTTTTGTTGTGAACCCGAGGATAGGGCTAAAATACTTGTGCAAATAGGAACACATATATTTTTGAGAAATATGAATGAAACGGTTAATTTTGTACAACTTTTCCTCCCCCTCTGTGTTTTGTGAAATTTGGGGTTGAGTGGTGATTTTGTGAAATAAGTGTTTTTGGTTGTGTGTGGTTGTTGCATGAGTCCGCAAGAGTCCATTGAGTATGATCAGAGGGTTGGTGTAGGCTATTGCATGTGAGGTTGAGTTGAGACACCCCATTTGAGAAATTTTGTGAAAATGTGTCAAAATAGGTTTTAGTATCCAACTTTTGATAGAAAATAAAGTTGAGTGTGAAACTGATGCTATTAGTTAGAGCTAGGAGAAAGCTTCGTACAGACACCAAAACCATCTCAATCAGGCGTCGGATGGAGATTTGGGACGTGTCAAAAGTTCACACCCTATTCTATCAAATACAGTACTGATCTATCAAATTTCATGCAATGTGTTGCGGCACATGGTGCCTTATGCCGCAGCGCATGGCACAGAAAAGACATGTCGCAGTGCACGAGCCGTAAGCCACGACGCGTGTCATTTTCTACATAGAAATGGTTTTTGAGTTCTAACACTCATTTTTTGGGTCCCAATTGATTTCTAAGCTTTCGCTTTGTTTTTAAAAATTCTAACTTGGAGTCCTTAAATTTATGTATGGGATTTGAAATGGCAAATTAGGATTCCTTTGAAATAATTTTTGTGAAATTCTCTTTAACACCTCAGATAATTATAAGATTGGAGTTAATTTATGATTTAACCTCAGGGAGGTTACAATGAACTTCTTTTCTAAAATCCAAGTGAATGTGCCTATTTTAGATTTGATTAAAAACATTTCTAAATATGCAAAATTTCTTAAGGAGTGTTGTACAAATAAGAGGAAATTTAAACCTAATGCTAGAATACAATTTCCATCCTCTATTAGTGCTATTATGAAGCCCCAATTTCTCATAAAGTGTGAGGATCCCAGATCTTTCACTATCCCTTGCCAAATTGGACCTTTAAAGTTTTCTCATGCATTGATTGATTTAGGGTAGCAATAAATGTGATGCCATCTTCCATTTATGCTTCATTAAAAATTATTTGTTTGCATGCCACTAACATGATTTGTCAATTGGCTAATAGAAGTGTTAGGAGACCTCAAGGAATTGTTGAGAATTTGATTGTAAGTGTCAAAAATCTTTTATTTCCAGTTGAATTTTATGTTTTTTAATATGGCTAGCAAGGGAAATGGTGAGGATATACTTTTCTTGGGAAGGGTATTCATGAGAATTGCAAGGACTCTTATAGATATGGACAAGGGGACATTGGTGTTAAAGTGTGGTGATGAGTATTTGTTTTAGCATTTATGAAGCAATGAAACACCCGTATGAGGACTATTCTTTGCTAGGAATTAATACTATTGATAGCATTATTGATGACTTAGTAGATGAACATGCTTTATCTTTGCCTCTTTTATGTGATACTTGGTCATCTACTGTTGTAGCTAGCATGGTTTGTTCTTGTAAGGATGATATTTTATGTGTTAATTGTGAAAGAATTGCTTATAAATTGCTTGATAAAGATTCTCCTTTAGAATTGTCTTTTGTGGATAATTGTGATTTGTTTTCTTTGATTTCTATATTTGATTATGGGATAGGTATTTCTCTTTATTTTGTAGATTCCAAAGGTGTGGGCAACCACTCTTGTCTTGATGTTCTTAAGATTCTCAAGCAAAAGAATGGAAGCCTATCCAAAACAACAATAGAGGCTTCATAAACTATTAGGACAAGTGAGAACTTTTATAAAAGCAAAGAGAGGGCATGTAGATACTTAAAGAGATGGATGAAGAAGATTGTTCAAATCTAGAAAAATTTTTTAGCTTCATTACTTCATTAGGAATTCAGCCAAAGCAAGCTTAAAAAGGAGGAAAAGGGCAAAGCAAGGATACACAATGGATTGGAGTTTAAAGAGCTAGTGCTATCAAGTGTGGAGCCTCTAAGCTTGGAATTGAAGCCATTGCCATCCAATTTGAAGTATGCATACTTGAAAGAGGGAGAAAAGCTTTCAGTAGTAATTTCTAATTCTCTTTCATGTGATGAAGAATATGCATTATTCGATGTCGTTAGGAAAAATATTCTTGCCATTGGTTGGACATTGTGGGACATTTCGGGCATTGGTCCACTTATGCATACTTATAGGATTTTACTTGATGATCATGCAAAACCCATTAGGCAACCACAAAGGAGATTGAACCTATTGATTCTTGATGCAGTAAAGAAAGAGGTAGTAAAACTCCTTAGTGCCAGCATTATTTACCCCATTAGTGATAGTGAGTGGATCTCACATACTTAAGTGGTTCCTAAAAAGGGTGGGATCATAGTTGTGAAAAATAAGAAGGGGGAATTAGTGCCTACTAGAGTGCCAAATGCATGAAGCTTAATGATGCCATTAGGAAAGACCATTTCCCTTTGCCATTCATAGATCAAATGCTTAAGAGACTTGCTTGCAAGTCTTACTATTATTTTCTAGATGGCTTTAGTGACTATTTTCAACTGCCTATTGATCCTATTAACTAAGAGAAAATTACTTTCACTTTCTCTTTTGGGATATTTGCATATAAAAGGATTCCTTTTGGTTTATGTAATGCCTCAGGGACATTTCAAAGGTGCATGATGAGCATTTTTAGTGATTTCATTGAACATTGCGTGGAAGTTTTCATAAATGACTTCATAGTTTATGGAGATTCATTTTCATCTTGTCTTGCATCTTTGGATAAAGTGTTGAGTAGGTGCATTGAGAAAAAGCTTGTCCTTAATTTTGAAAAGTGTCACTTTATGGTTGAAAAGGGCATAGTTTTAGGTCATCTCATTTCATTTAAAGGCATTGAGGCTGATAAGGCAAAGATTGAGGTCATTACTTCTCTTCCTTATCCAACTTGCATTAAAGATTTGAGATCATTCTAGGTCATGTAGAATTTTATAGGAGATTCATAAAAGGCTTTTCACAAATTGCATTGCCCATCATAAAGCTTTTACAAAAGGATACTTCATTTGAGTTTAGTCAAGATTGTAAGGATGTATTTGATTGCTTGAAAAACATGCTTGTCACACCTCCTATCTTGCAAGCTCCTAATTGGTCATTTCATTTTGAATTATCTTGTGATGCTTCTAACTTTGCTATAGGTGCTATGCTTAAACAAAAGGATGGTAAGCTCTCACATGTTATAGCATATGCATCTAAGACACTTGATAGCACACAAGTTAATTACACAACAACCAAAAAGGAGCTACTGGCCATTGCCTTTGTGCATGATAAATTTAGATCTTATTTGATTTGTTCTAAGTGAATTATTTATAGTGATCATTCCGGCATCTAGTACTTGATGAAGAAGGTTGAGAGCAAGCCAAGGTTGATTAAATGGGTGATTCTTATGCAAGAATTCAACTTGGAAATTTAGGATAGAAGTGGTTCTACTAATGTGGTAGCTGACCATTTGTTAAGGCTTCCACATCTTGAGGATTCATTAGTAACTTTTAACCTCAACTCTTCTATTGTTGATTCTTTTAGGGATGATGTGCTTTGTGCTATCTCGATTAAACCACTTTGGTATGCTTGAATGGCTATTTATCTTGACACTACTACAAAAGTGACTTTTTACAGCAGCTAAAAATGACTTTTTACAGCAGTTAAGTAGGCGATTTTGTTACATAGGATGTAAAAAGTCTAACTTTCTACATCAGTTATACAACCACTGTAAAAAATACATATTCTACATCAGCTAACCAAAACTGATATAGAAAATAGATCAATGATTAAAAAATTTAAAACTGAAGCACTTTCTATAGTGGTTGGAACACAATCGCTGTAGAAAGTCCACTTTATAAACTTTCTACAGTGGTGATGTTCCAACCACTGTAGAAAGTTTGATATTTTACACTAGTTTTTACATTAACTGATGTAGAATAGTAATTTATACATCAGTTATGGTAATACCACTGTAAAAAGTGTATTTTATTTTTAAAATAAATGTCTGTATTTTTAAATTTACCCTACTCTATACACAAAAATTACTACAGCTAAATCAGACAGCATAATTTATTTACAATCTTCAATATAAAATTAAATTAACAACTATCCAAAACTCAAAGTTATCTATAAACTATCTAAAAACTATATATTGAGTTATCCAAAATATTGTGTCAACAAATGTTTTCAAAAGTTATCTACAACTAAAAAACTTCTTAAATTGTATGAAACTTTCTACAAAACTCAAAAATTCTCCCTAAAATAAATTGCCCAACGTATGCGGATGTCTTCAATTTCAGCTTCAGGAAATGGATCTGAATTGTCAAACGTCTAAAATATAATTTGTAAAAGAGACTTATTATGTACTCTCAAATAACATAATAAAATAAAACTCTTAAAAATATATTTACCTCTTTTGTAAATTCAGTCATGCCCAATGTGATAATGTTGAGCATATGTCTCATCACATATAAGCTGCATAAATTTGTCTTCACTGGTTGTCTACAGCTCTGTATAGGAATAAATCATAAGAAATCAATAAAAAATCTTAGTAATGTAACATATTCATAAAGTATAGCATTACCTTTGGCTCGATTCATGCAGGATCCTTGGGCTTCATGTCCTTGGTTTTGCAAGACCACATTTTGGTATGTTTTCATTGCTCTATGTTCAAGATCACCAAGTTAGTAACTAAAATATTTAGTGTAAATTATATTAAATATTTTTACACAAATATACTTATGAGTCTATCGTCTTCTTCATTTCCTTCCCAAGTTTGTAATGGAGGGAACATAAGAAGACGATAATGTAGCTCTTGATTGAAAGAACAAACAACTGCTATTAGTCCATGCAAAATATGATGAGTTAAAGTAAATCTATATTGAAAAAAACTATTAATTACAAATTGATCTTTACGAGTGTACGTATGAAGCCATAAAAACATCTTCCTTGACTTCATATATTCTTTACTGGAGATACTAGACCCTTAACTCCAGAGTATTTTGTTTTTCTGTCATGTGATGTGGGCAAAGGAATCCGAACTTATCACCTTTGCCTGATGTGATGCACAAATGATGAAAGTACCTACAACAATGCAATTGTGTTAGATCATTGACTTGATAATTAAGTTAATTTCATTAAAGAAACATAAACTTACATCATAAATAGTTTAATGTGTAGTGTGGTAAGCTAACTATTTGACAAAAGTCAAAGAAAATCTTCCCATTCAATTGTCACTATCATGTCTTTCTTACCCACAACCTCCAGATCCATTTCTAAATCTTTGAATTTGAATAATAGATCATACACCATTAAGATCATTCATTGGTGTATAGTTAACGAGGATTCTAGAAGTTTCTAGAGATTCTGTGAGAAAAGCTATTATACATAATAAAAAAGAAATAAATAGTTAGTAAGAAAACATTTTAGGAAATCTGCAACATAATAAAATTGCATACCACAATTTGAACCACATTCACAAGTCTCTTGGGCCATAAGATAAAATTGCCAACAGCTTTTGCTATAGTCTTCATTTCATTAGTAGGGAATGGAACCAATGCATTTGGTACTTTTGGATCTTCAACCACTACTCTTACTTGATAATCTTAAATTTTCTTATGGTGAATGGTTGACCCCAAGTTGTAAACGCTACTAAGAGCAACCAAGCATCATCAAGATCTTCTAGAAACATCTGCATGGTTTACCAATATTATCACAAGAAGGACCCTTGACATACGCTCAAGAACATTACTCCCTTTTGTGCTATGAAATCCAGGAGACATATGAACTAGTTTAGTGAGCATCTCCTATCATGAGCTCATCATGCTCTTCATCTCCTCCTTCATTTGCTCCTTATAAAAGCCAAGCTACAAATGAAGCTTTAAACTCTTCTTTAATTTACTGTCTCACAATGGATATCAATGTTTCAAGCTCTTCTCTAGTCATTACACCCTCTTGAGTTGGGGTTTAAAGGTGCTCCAATATAGTCTCTTATGCCCACATAATGTCCAACGCCCCTCACATGGCCTAGATACTCTGGTTTTCCTGTTGCAACCGTTAAGATATCATTTCTACCCTCTAGAATGAAACTTCATTGGGCTTGTTGCTCCTTAAGAGCATCCTGTAACAAAAAATAACAATCTTAATTAATATTATATATAATTGTATAGAAATTTAAAGGGACAATAAATAATAATATTACTTACAATCCTCTCAGCAATCTCATGCACCGTCTCGCTTGTATAGCCTTTTTTTCCTCCTTTTTTTATTGGTGTCCATATCTTTGTTTCTCCTCTCGGGAGACAGGGGATGGTGGAGAAAGGAGTATGGAAGGATTGGACTTAGCCTTTTCTTCTCTCTTCTTTTGTTTCTCTACCATCACTATTTTATCATCCCTAACAAAACTCCCACGAGACAGCATGTGGGGGTATTGATTCTGTTAAGCAATTTCCTGCCCTTTAGCTCATTTTTCCTATTAAAAAATAAATTTTAAATTTTATAGTTGAAGTAAAACTAAACAAAAATTAAATCAATTAGAAATCAACAGACCAAAGCTTTTTTAGAAGTTCGAATCCTAACAAATTCTTGCCCAGTATCTTCATCAAGGAACTGCTATGTGTCAAGAGGATTAGGACGAGCTTGACCTTCTGGCACCTTAATATGGATATATCTCCTAGCAAGATCAGTCTTAAAATTTCTCCAGCATGTTCCACAGTAGGAAATCAACTGTGTTAGCAATCTTGATTAGAAGGAACATCATACATGAGCTGCAGTTAAAACATAAGATGATAATCAGTTATTTAACAATGATATATAACTGCATTCATAAATTAATTACATACCTGAACACTTTCCCATATCTGGTCCTTCACACATTCTGGCACATCAAACCAGTCCTCAAATATAATAAGGGGCTTGGTATGAGATAGGAGGCCAAGAAAACTAATAAACTTGGCCTTGTGTTCCCCTATCGAATTCCATCTCCGATCAAATTGGATTAGTAACCTATGCCTAGCACTCCTACTTAATGTCAAATCTCTCAATCGTGTGCCATGTCTACCTCTCCTTATAGACTAGCTCTCACTAGGGTTGCCCTGACTCAAGTCATCACCAAGCAGCTGGCCAATAGTGGGCTGGCTTTGAGTGTTATCACCATGTTCACTTTGATACTCCATGTTCCTATTAATTCTTATAAATTGAATTAATTAAAAAAATAAACAAATACAAGACAGTTAGAAACATAATATAAATTTAATTAAACCTAGAAAACATACTTTAATTTAAAAACTAAATTCATATAGGGATATTCTCCCATCTCCCTTCATGGTGATCACTTCTTGTGGCATGTTCGTTATCTACTTCATCTACTACATTCAAAATTGGTAGCCCTGATGAGAAAGTAGGGGTTTCAGAAATATCGAAGCTTGATTCTTGATTACATATCACTATCAATCACCATTTTTCCTTTCAGTGCTATTGATCAATTTTTATTTTCTGGATCTATCACATAGAAAACTTGTTTAGCTTGGTCTACCATGATAAATGGCTCATCCTTATAAGTTAGTTTTTTAATATCAACCATTGTAAATCCTAACTTATCATCATGAAAACTGTTGATGTCAACCCATTTGCATTTAAAAATAGAAACTCTAAATTTTATATAATCAACCTCCCAAATCTCTTCAATAACCCTAAAATAAATCCTTGCTGCTTGTTTAGATTTCTTATCTTTTGAGCTAGAAAAGTGAACGGCCTCAGCTACTATCATAATCCCACTATTTTGCACTGTACTCTTTTCATCCAAGGACTTTGTGTAGAAAGAATACCCATTAATATCATACGCACTCTAACATATAACATCAAAGTTAGGACCTCCTGCCAACCATTTAACTATATTAGAAATGCTACTTTCATTTAAAACTTTTTGCTTGAACCAATCTACAAAAGTCTTATTATGCTCTTTGAACAACCTTTGTTCAGTCATTCTCATTCGATAATTTTCTGCCTTTAGAAGTTCTTTGTGAGAGGAAATGTAATCTTTAACTTCATCAATATTATTCAAAATATATAAATGTACATCTTGTAATTCATCATGACTCATGCTCTTTATTGATACTCCACGTGTGCCTTGACCTAATTGCCTCTTCTCACAGCGAGATTTAGGAAGTCCAATTAATTCTATACTTGACAAGTAATTAGAACAAAATTCCATGGCTTTCTTGGCAACATATTTTTCAACTATCAATGCTTCGAGTTGACATGGATTCTTGACATACCTTTTTAGCATTTTCATGTATCTCTCAACTGAGTACATCCATCATAAATAAATGGGGCCACACAATTTTACCTCCCTTACTAGATGCAATATTAGGTGAACCATAATGTCAAAAAATGTAGGAAGAAAGTGCATCTCAATTTGGCACAAAATCATGCAAGCTTCTTGTTCTAACTCTTCTAGTTTACAGGGATCAATAACTTTATTGCATAAAGCATTGAAAAAGAAACAGAGTCTAGTTATTGTAAGTCTTAAATCTTCTTTCAATATACCTCGAATAGCCAAAGGTAATAGTTGTTGCATCTAGACATGGCAATCATGAGACTTTAAGCCTACCAGTTTCAACTCTTTCATAGACACAAGCTTCCTAATATTTGAAGAATACCTTGAAGGAACTTTAATTCCATATAAACACTCACAAAAAATTATTTTCTTAGACTTGCACAATGTATAAGAGGCTGGGGGATAATAAGTTTGCTTACCTTCTGGTCTCGGGTGTAAATCCTCTTGTATTCCCATTTCTTTCAAATCCAATCTTATGTTCACACCGTCCTTGGTCTTACCTAGTATGTTCAGAAGTGTTCCAATAATACTATCACACACGTTTTTGTCCATGTGCATAACATCAATACAATGCCTCACTTCAAGATTATGCTAATATGGAAGGTCAAAAAAGATAGACCTTTTTTTCCATATGTTTTTTGCGCCAATGTTCTTTTTAGTCTTACTGAAGACAATATTGATGTCTTTCACCTATTCAACCACTTAATCCCCAGTCAAAGCATCCAGAGCATGATTGTGCTGTTAGTGACCATGAAAAACTTTCTTCAATTTACAATAAGGGTGATCTCATCTGAGAAACCTTCGATGGTCAAGGTAGACTGTCTTCCTTCCATGTTGAAGTTGATGATAGTTTGTGCTTTCTTCACAAATTGGACAAGCTTTATGACCTTTCACACTATAGCAGGATAAATTCCCATATGCAGGAAAATCATTTATAGTACAAAAGATCATAGCTTGTAACTTAAAATTTTCCTCTCGATTTTCATCAAACACTTCCACACCTACCTCCCATAACATTTTCAAATCTTCAATTAGAGGTCTTAGGTAAATATCAATGTCATTTCTAGGTTGTTTTGGTTCTGAAATCAACATGGATGGCATCATGTACTTTCGTTTCATGCACAGCTGAGGTGATAGTTGGAAATCACCTAAAGAATAATAAGCCATGAACTATGTACACTATTGAGACTACCATAAGGATTCATTCCATTAGTAGAAAGTCTGAGCCTAAGGTTTCTTGGCTCATTGCCAAATTTAGGAAATAATTGATCAATTTTCTTCCACTAGAAGAATCAGCTAGATGTCAAAGTTTTCTATCAGATATCCTCTCATTTGCATGCCATATCAAGTTCTTCTAGTATTTGCAAACAAGCGCTTGAACCTTGGTATCATTAGAAGATACTATAAGACTTTTGTAGGAGCCCCCTTCTCTTCGTACTGTGGTGCCTCACATTTCAGACACTTCTCCTCACCTTCAAGCTCTTTTCTATACAACACACAATCATTAGAGCATGCATGTATTTTTTTATACTTCATACTCATTGGACATACGATATTCTTAGCATAATAATAATGATTTAGTAGTACATTGCCTTTTGGCAATATTATTTGAAGTAACTATAGTAATTAAGTGAAACTTTAGTCACTCCCCCAGCTCTTGCCTTTAAGGTAACTAGTTTTAATACCCTAGATAACAAACTAAAATCAGTGCACCCTAGGTATAGAGGCTTTTCAGCGTCAGTGCACAAGTTATCATACACATGTGCCTGTTCAAAAGCTTATTCCCTAATATTACAGATCATATCCTCTAGTCGATCTTCATTCATATCTATTTCATCATCCAAATTATCAATTTTCACATATTGAGATGTGTTACTATAATTTTCCAATTGTTCACCATACTAAATCCATACCGTATAATTCTTGCAAATCCTATCACAAATCAAGTGCTCTCTTATTTCGGCAGCACCTAATCTCCTCTCATTTAAGCAATTAACATAAGGACAATAGAACCTTGCATTATTGTCAACAGCATTTTTCTTAGCAAATTCTAAAAATTCCTCCATTCATTATCATACTCATCACTCGTTCGTCTAGCATTCATCCAACTATAATCCATATATCAACTCCTAAAGAATATCACTAATGTTATTACCTTCAATATTTCAAAAATCTAAATTCCTAAAGAAATGACCACATGCAAACAACCTGATTAGGCCTTCCTAAAAACTAAATTTAAGCAATTCAATGGCAAAGAATGAATTTTAAAAAATTTTAGCAGAGTCTCTCCTAAAAATTGGACCTCTTAAGACTTGTAGAAAATTTTAATAGAGGAAATTGATAATTCTAAACTAAATAAAAGAATGCGTCGCACCACAATCAAACAAAGCTTTTAAATCAAGGCCACAAATAGAAACCATACCAGTGATTAGATTCGATGACTTCCTAGCCTCCTCCTGAGATACTGTATACACTCTACCAGGAATCACATTCCTCCGGTCCGAGCTCTCATGTAAATCAGGGCAGTCACGGATCAAATGGCCTAACTTTCCACACTTGTAGCAAGCAAAGCAGCGACCAAAATGAACCCTACCACATCTATTACAAGGTGACCTCGCTGTGCTTAGAATTGGGGCTTGACTGGTTTGTGAAGAACGTGCTGGAGCATTCCCAGAGAAATGAGAACCCCCAGATCTCATATTACCACCCCGATTACCTTGAAATCTTGAACCTCTATTTAAATTTTGATTACCAGAAGCAGAAGAAGACCTGGTTCTAAAGGAGCCACTAGAAGAAGAACCAGAGCTAAAACCTATCCTCTTAGATACACCACTAGTAGGAGCCAACCCAAAAGAAAATCGACCTCGTATATCCCTACTCCGGCTACTCTCTGTGTCTCGCCTTGGCGAGTGGCAATCCTCCGACGATTGCACATCTCATCATATGTCGCCTCGCCTAACAAAGATAGCTGCTGGCGGTATTCTGGCCTCATCTTTTCTAATAACCTCTTTGCTTTCCACTTGCTATCATTAGAAGCCTTCAGATATGTTGAAAACTTAGACAGCTGATTGAATTTTCTCATAAAAGTCTCCTCGTCTAAGTCCCCCTGCTGAAATGCATGAAACTCTGCCTCTTTCTCATCTCTGAAAGCTGGCGGAAAGTGAAAATCATAAAATCTTTCTTTAAATTCATCCCAAGACATAGATCTTCCATCTGTGGGCTTAACAGAATCCCACCAATGCTTGGCTTCACCAACAAGCTGCATCGTAGCCAAGATAACCCTCTGCTCAGATGTACACCTCACAACAGTAAATAACTTCTCCATCCGATCCAACCACTCCTCAGCTTTCCCATCAAGCATGCTACCATCATATGTGGTCGGATTAGAGCGAGAGAATTCCTTCCAAGGTTTGGATATGTCATCCTCTCGATTATTAACAACTGGTGCATGAGCTCCCATAATACTAGAAGATTCCTACCCAGCACTTAGGTCAACATGCTGATCTGGAACAGTATGACTTCTAAGATTTTACTGTATATCCACCATAACTTCAAGTAGCCTAGCCATGACTGCATCTGTCCCCTGTGGTGGTGGTGGTGGAGGTGGAGGTGGAGGCGGAGGCGGAGGAGGTAGAGGTGGTGGTCGTTCCTCATTCCTCGATCTACCCCTTCCCCTTCGAGCCATATTAGAACTGAAAGGTGTACGGCCACAAGCGTACGGACCTTTCTCCCCTCCTAAAGGAATAAACCAAAGAAAGAAAAACAATATTAGTCCAGGTTAGTGGTAGAAGGGAAAGAGCAAAAAAAGTAATGTATTTAAGGTGCCAAGTAGGAAAAAGGAATCATAAACCTAAAACTAATACCAAATGTAACACTTGCCCTAAGTGTTATCCAAAAATCACACAAATCAAATAAACTAAGTGTGGTTAAGGAGTTAATCCTAAAACCAACTTAGGAAACAAACCATTTAAATCACTAAGTAAATATACGATTGCAAAGTAAACATTTAAAACCTTAAAAAAAATTATAGGTTCTAACTATAGCACACGGAAGCAAGCTAGATGAAAGAGAAATAAAAAGATACTATCATGACAGCATTTAAATTGCTGTCATGACAGCCCTCCCAGGTCAATTTTTGGGAGGCGCCGTTCCGCCATCCGACCTCCGATCGAAGTGATTTTAAAGCTCACACGTCACATTCAAAAGGTACTATAAGTATACCAAATTTCAAAAAGATCCAACGGTCGGATTAAAAATTAGACATGTTATAAATTTGGTTACTTTTGCTGTCATGACAGCACTTCCGGACCAACTTCCGGAGTGCACCATTTCATCATCTGACCTCCGATCGGAGTGATTCCAAAGCCCACATGTCGTTTTTAAAGAATACTATTAGCATACTAAATTTTGAAAAGATCCAATGGACGGATTGAATTTTGTGCAGGTTACAATATTAACACTGTAGCTGTCATGACAGCAATTTAATGCTGTCATAACAGCACCTCCAGACCAAATTCCAAAGTGCGTCGTTTCTCCGTCCGATATCCGATCGACGTGATTCCAAAGCCCACACGAAGCTTATAAAAGGTTTTACTTGTGACCCAAATTTTAGAGAAATCCAACGGTCGGATTAGGATTTGGACACTCGGATGCAAAAGTGCAGCTTTTTAGTAAAAACCATTTTCAAAATTGTCTAGATCTCATCCTAATGGTCACAAACCTGTGGAAACACTTTGGACACATCAAATAAGATTAAAAACACCTGATAGAACATTCAAATGATAGAAAACCTCTATACATTAAAATTTGACCATCCGGGTGCCATTTCCCAAAATGGACCCTAGACCCCCAAAATGCACAAATCATACAAGAATGGTCACAAATCAATCCAAATACCATGTATTTATATAAATACATATGCTAAACATTTTCACTTGGCTCAGAGCTCCTTGTGGGGCCCACGAACCCACTCTCTCTGTCCAAGGTGTATGTTTGCCCATAGCACACCATTTGCAATGCAACCACTTTGCATTTGCTTATAAAATCATATATATATCAAAATAAATATCTGCTTATAATAGAAACTTGGTCTACTAAGTAAATCCATCAAAACCACACACCATAACCAAGTTTCCTAGCCACAAGTCTACAAACAGACAAAAATTCATACACAAGCACACAATCCACACATATTCACACACACATACATAATCATATCCTACTGGCACCCAAATCTTAAATACATTACAATATATTTGCTCAAAAGAAAGGGGTTGCAGTTCTTTACAAATCACAAGCAAACCCCTAGCTTTGCTCCTTTCCCCGTCCACCACTGGATCCTTCGCCTGGACCTAAAATATTGAAAAGAAAGGGGTGAGAAAACCACAGTCTCAGTAACAATGAAATCTACATTGATTATTACAAAGTAAGCCATAATCAAATAAACGAATAATAAATTCAACATAGTATATAATTTAGCCATTTAAAATGCATGAATGCATGACCTAGGCCGGTATCGCCTTTTATGACCAACAGAATGCCCCCTGGCACTCTTTAACTCGCAGGTAAACCTTATACCTACTTGTACCTTCACAGGCACAAAACATAATCTAAGGCATGATCTAATCCACTGAACCTCCTATACCCCTTCGACGTGAATCCTAAGCAGTTGAAGCTAACTCCCTCCCAGAGCCAGCCCAACTTACTTTCCATGTGAGGGCTACCTTGGCCTAGGCACTCAACCTCACACTTCATATGTTGAATTCCCTCCCCCACTGAGAGGTGCCGAACACTCAATACACTAACCACTTTAGTGCACTGAGCCCACAATACGTAAGACAACACTGAGTACTGACAGTGTGCCATAGAATATCAAAAATCCACACCTTCTCATTGGTGAACTCCCACCGAGATCATGCCTTTTACTCTTGTCTACCTTTCCTGAGTATTGACCATTCAACACTCTAAAGTAGTATAATATTTATAAATCTCATTTCCATAAAAATATTGTTATTAAACAATTAGAAAACGTATTTGCACTATAATCAAAGTAGTACCCCATAACCCCTTATAAAACACATTTAATCTTTTAAAACATGTAATGCATGATAACTAGTAATATTTATTCAAAAATAGCTAAAACAAAGTAATAAGAAATATAAATTCCCCTGTTACCTCAACCCTTTGGTACCAAAAGGGTTCCCCTTGTACAAAATAGGGCTCAGCTTGTTCCTTACTTCTCAATAAGTTCCACCAACAATTTTCTACAACATATAAGTGATCCACATCACTTATCATGACAAATAGCATTAATGAAGACTATAACTCATACCATACAACTTAGGTCAATGAGTCATAATCCACCCTAATGGTCCATATATTAAACCAACCATTCACATAATATCACTTAACCACCAAAACCATTTATTAGCCATCACTAGGCTAATTTTCAATTTATATAATTTTTTAATCAATTAAAAACCTTTACTTAGTGCCACCAACTTTCACCATTAGCCCTTATAATGAAAATCAAACCGTAATTTAAATCTTATTGGGCTCAAATAACAAAATTATAACTAAATCAATAGGCTTAAACTATTGAGGAGCAAAAACCTAATTTCTATTTTGTGCCCAAAACACCTCTTTTCATCCAATTATTCACTCAAAACATTAGATCACTATATAGAAACTCAAAATATGCTCCCTAGGATCCAAAGAAAAAAAAGATTACAAGAATAAAGCCTTTGGGATCAAAATCTAAAAATCTCCTCTTCCAAAAATTGAAAAAAATCAAGAGAAAGGGAAGAGGATTGAAGTAGGGAGTTTACCTATCGTGTAGCTGAGCTCACAACAGTCGCAAAGACTCCTAGATCTAAGCCTAACTCCCTCACTACTACAAAATAAGCTTACAGGAGCGCTTTTTTTTAACCTTAGGGAGCGCTTTTGAAGCGCTCCCGTATCAAGCGCTCCGAAATTTACAGGAGCGCTTTTTTTAAGCGCTCCTGTATGTAAGCGATACAGGAGCGCTTTTAGAAAAGCGCTCCCGTAATAGCGCGTCATGTATGGGAGCTGTAAGAGCTGATGTATACCGGAGCGCTCTCTATAGGAGCGCTCCCGTATGTAACCTTACCGGAGCGCTCTTTACAAGAGCGCTCCTGTATTGAACTTACCGGAGCGCTCTTTAAAAGAGCGCTCCCGTAAGTTTCTTTACAGGAGCGCTCTTCAAATGAGCGCTCCCGTATATTATATTTATTTTTTTTAAATTAAATTTTTTAAATTTATCCTTTTAAATATCTTTAATAATGGCAAATCATAATATCAAAAACTAATTTAAAAATAATATCAACATAAAAATTTTATATACAAGAAAAAAATTTGAAACTGATACAACAATTTCAATTTTCCAACTAACCTAGTTTAATTTCTAACAAGCCTAACAAATGAAACTATTGTTATTTTTTTAATATTGAAATCTAACTTCCTATCACAAACAGCCAATAATATATTCTGACCATTCTTCAACTAAATCTTCTATTTGCCCTATAGTAAAATGCGAATATCTTGCTCCAACAAAATACTACACAAGATATGAAAGCAATATATAAGTAATTAATATTATATTAACTTAATTTCAAAGCTTTTGACTTACATTTTCAGGAATGATCAACTCTTGTTGTGTGATTACTTCTCTCATAAACTTCATAACATAGTATCCACACTCCCAACCTTGTAATTGTGTAGGTACCTATAAAACAATAAAAGATGTCATTTATATGGTAGAAATAAATTCTAACTTAATTTAAAATACTTCAGTGATGAAGTTATATATATGATACAAGTATTTGCTGTCGAAAATCCGGCAGAGTCTCCCCTATAACTTGGAAGTTCCAGAATTTTTCAAAAATTCTACATCAATCCAGAACAACATATTCAGAATAACAAACATAAAATATCAATCAAACAATCATTTAGATATGTACCAACTTGTTTTATTAAGAAAATAATACAAACCTTTATTCTTTTCCAAGAATAAAACTCAACAGGATCAGGTCTTTCGGTGTTTGGAGGGAGACCTTCACCTCCTCGATAACGTGCTACAGCCCTATTATATAATGATTAAGCATACCAAGTAAAAATTAATTATTATAATATACAGGCCTCCCTTTCTCCTCTCTTCTCTCTCTCTCTCTCTCTCTCTCTGCGTTTCCTTTCCTTTCCTTTCCAATTCAGTTTCTGCGTTTCTGCATCAGTTTTGGCCTTTAAATTGCTGGTCAAAAAGTTTGGGGAAAATTACAAGAAAGGGCCCAACATTTTTTATTATTGCACAAAAGCCCGGGTCAACTTTGGTAATTTTTCCCATAATTAAAAATCAAATAAAACCAAACTTTTGCTTAGTAAAATTCAAACTCTAAGCCTCTATTAAATTATTCTAAATTTTAATTTAATTATAGATATTTTATTTTATTTTTAAAATAAATTTGAGTCTTAAAATTTTAGGATGTTACACATCTAAAGGAGTTTTGACCTAGGATTTTGTTAATTCAAAATTTACATGTCTTAGTAAAGCAAATTCTAAAGTTTAAACTTAGAGTAAGTATTGACTTTTAACAATGAAAACTATTAATTAGTAGAGATAAATTAGTATTTAAATTTTATTAGTTTAGATTTGTTCTATTAACTGATTTGAGAGTTTAAAATTAAGTTTTTAACTATAAAATTCATGATTTCTAATGTATAGGATATCTATATTGATTAAATTATGTTTTTGGGATTTAGATAAGTTAATTTAATTTAATTTTGGGTTTTTATTGGAGGGATTTAGATTGGAAGGATATGATTGTAAATTTGAGAAGTTTAGTTAAATTTTATATTTAATTGATAAATCAGAATTTATATATATATATATATATATATCTAATGGTATTTATATCATTCGATGTCATAGATCAATCTATATCATAGTCAAAAAGTTTTCTACACGTTTGATTAGTTATAGCTTGGATAAGAGGTAATATGGGAATATCCTTTCATATATTGAGATACTGGTTTTTATTATTGTGTATATATATATATTAATACTTGTGTGATCTTATTGTGGAATGTGACATTTATTTCATGTGATGCAAAAGAGGTAATAAGGATGGCTAGTAATATGATTGTTTGTTCGGGATTGATGATTGAATATCATGCCGTATGGTTTGCCTCTACTACGCGTGTAATGGTTGGCCTTTTTGTGTAGTTCTCAATGTCTTTGACATTTTGGGATGATGGGCACCCTCTTTCTAAGGAAGGGAATCCTATTCTAATGGTAATGTACATTTGGTCCAGTATAACTAACCTTAGTTTAGGCTCCAGCTAGTGGTAATAAGGGAGTTGGGAAGCCATAAGGGTGAGGTTGGGAAATGTATCGTTGTTGTTTTAATTTGATGTTGATTTAGAAATTGTTATAAAATTGTAAATATTGCATTTCTTATTTGTGTATTGATTGGGAAATACATATGTATATCTATAGATATGTTTGCGAATTGATCTCAAGAAATATGTTGGTATATGCCAGAATAACTAACTATTACTGAGATTTTTATCTCACATGTTACTTCTTGTCATTTTTAGGTGAGCAGTCAAGTGGAGCTACAGGGAAGGTAACGAAGAAGTGAGCTTAGGCTCCTTTCTCTCGGCTTTGGCATGTGGGTTTTTGTTTATTTTGTAATCATAGTTGCCATGACCTAGGGACCCTTATAAATTTTTTATTTAGATAATTGTTATAGGTTATTCGACTATAACTACTCAATCTTTTGTTTGAGCTAGATAACTTTTAAACACGTCAATTTGGATCATGGTTTTCTATTGAGCCAAGCCCATCTATTTTGGATTGTACATATTAATGGTATAAAAAAATGTTTAGTAGAGTTGATTATATCTATAAACTATTGTTGAATCCTGGACTTGCTGTAAATTATTTATTGGGCCTCATTGCCCCTAAGCCCAGTGGTGATTGTTAATCTTAATTTCGCTCTATTTGGACAGGTATATTTTTTAAAAAATGTTTATTTATAAAAATAAAGGGGGAAGGTTTTCTTTTTAAAAATTTTTTGTAGATATGGTCAATTTTAGACGGAGGAGTGTTCTGTGTATTTTTTATAAGCTATCGAGGTCTTGGGAGTCCTTACAAAGGATTCCAAACCCTTGAGCAACTTTGTGTCAGCATATTTCTCACTTTGTTTGTCCAAATTGCTTAGTTCCATTCTTAAATTTCTCCTTATTGTCTTGGCTCTATTTCTTGTGCTTATAAGTTTCTCTAATTTTGTCTTTATCTTATTGAAAATTTATTGGAGTCAAATAAGGTCCTCTAGATGACTTTTTGTTTCTCCAGAACTATGGACAATTTCGTGAAAACATTTGGGAAGAATTGCGAACAAATTTTGATCTGAAATTTTTATATAAGTTTCCTACCTATCTCTTCTATATCTCAATAAAGTTTTGTGGAAAGTTCTTTTGTGGATCTTCTATTATAACATTCAAAAGTTCACTGTTTCCTGATAGATATTTTTAGGACTTTCAAAATTGTCACAATTTTGGTATTTTCAGTCCTATGACCTTATTTGCTTCCAACAATTTTCTCTTACGCTTTTCATGCATTCATTCATAGATTTTAGTGTCCTAGGACATATTTGAGCATGCATTAAGGACAATGCATGGTTTTAAGTATGGGAGGAGAGCATAAAAAAATTAGTTTTCTTTTATTTTGTTTTCAATTTTTTTGGAAAATTATAAAAATTTTATTTTGATTTGTCTTGGGGAATTAAAAAAATTACTTTTGAATTTTGGGAATATGAACTTTTAAGATGATGTTGCTCTAATTTTTATACTTTATGAAGCAAGTTTATCATTAGAATGTGAATTTGATTAGAAAAGAAAAATTAGCCAATATATGAAGGAGCTTTTCAACAAATAAAGTTATGTCTTTAGTATTTGCACCCTCTAGAACTTGTCTTGCTCTTAATCAAGGCTACATAATTGCATTTTTTGTAGAGAAGATGATTTTTGTATTCATATAAAAAACACAAGGTCTTTTAACTAACCTTAATGTGATTAATTATCCCTTATTAGCCAATTTGAGCCTTTCTTTTGTTTTATTCATTTTTAAGTTCTTTAATTGGGCAGCAACATTTCCTTTTTTATATGAAGAATTTCCTTGACTTTGATTTGATTTCCCTTAGCATTTCATTTGTGGTTTCTTCTTTTGTATTTTTAGGTTTTTAGGAATAAGAGGTAAGGTATTATTTTTATTTGATTTTTCCAGAGTGCAAAAGATTAGTGTGGAGGAATTTTGATAGGTCATATTGTTACACATTTTTCTTAAGCATTTAAGACCACATTTCATAATAGAAAACCCTAAAATATACATTCTAGGTGTTAATTAGGTTTTGAGCCCTAGTGAAAAAGTGTGCATATTATGGATATTTTGGTCATTTTCAATTTATTGGGAATTCAAGGAAAAATTAAAATTTGGTGTGTTCATTAATTTAGGTCCATTAGGGTTGAAATATTTGTCTTAAAAGTCACATTTGAACTTAGGGTTTAAAAAGTTAATATTTTAGGTTGACTTGGCCAATTTGGCAAATTTGACCTAATTTGCATGCATGTATGGCCACCTTATTTTTCTCTTGTGTGTTTATGAAATTTTGAATGGATTTAAAATATAAGTAAAAAGATATCAGGGTTTGAATATTTTCATAATTATCACATGTGCAAAATAACTTGTTAATTCATATTGTTGTCTTTAGTGACACTTTGCATGGAAGAGGCTTTAGTTCAATTTTTAGCTTGGCACATGGGGACACATTTTGGCACATGGTTCAGACCTAGAATAGCATACTTAGTCCATGATTTTCAAAGGCTAAGAAGGGGGCACATGAATTTTCCACATAAATGCACACAAAGGATCAAGTTGACTTGTCAAAGTTCAAGATGGTTGTAATTTATTTGAGAAGCGTTGAAGAAAATTTAGATATGATTCTAGGCATGTTTTGGGAATGAAACTCTAAGATGTTTAAGGGGAACACAGTGCTTAACATGTCTATGCACATATGGGATTAGAAGAACAACATTAGAATTATCACCCAATTTGACATGCAACCTAAACTCCCCTTAACCTCACTTGAACATAATGACTTGTTTTGAGTTTTTGAAACTTGTTTAGCAAGTCTCCTACCCAAATTTTTTCTATAACACATTTAGATAGGTTTGGGATCATTTTTTAGATTGTTTAGTCACATTTTGAATCTTCATCTTCATGTTCTTCAGGTTCTCTCAATTCTCTCTCTATACTTCTACTCTCTCCCCTCGATATCTCTTAATCTAACCATCAAAATTCCACCAAACCACCACCATTATCTTCCTCTTTTCTTTCTCTATAAAAACCAAATATTTTCTCAAGGATTAAACCTTGTCTTCCTTGGGCAAAATTCAAGAGGAAATCACCATGGAATTGAAGCTTCATCTTGAAGAAAACTTGGAAATGCAAGGCAACATTCTTGAAAGAACTACTATCAGGAGCAGGAAAACCTTGAGTTTGTATTATTTTCTAGTTGGATTTTTAATTTCTTATCTCTACTTTCTCTCTAAAGTTACAAATTTGTATGACTCTTTGATCTTATAATTTCAAGTGATGATTCATAATGATTGAGAGATGCTTGTTGTAACTTGAGTTTTCTTACTTTGAGCTCTAGATTTTGGCCTCTTCAAGTTGATTAATAATCTTAGTTAGCTTGATGTGTTTAACATGTTTTCTTACTTTTCATAATCTTTCCAACTTGAATGCATGTGAATCTCTTCATGAATCATAACATTGAGCATGTTGATTACTTCATATATACTTGACCTAATTGATTTTTGTTTGTAACACTTTGGTTAGACTTAATGCTAGCTTGCTTTAGCTCATTCTAAGACCATAATCTTAGATTGGGGTTGGTCAGGTATTAACTCAGTCTTAGTTAGTATAACTAAGTCACTTAAACGAAAGAGAAGAGAGAAGAAACCACACTAGCTAGGTTGTAATCGAAAAAGATAGGTGACCAATTCCACATAGAGGGTTTCTACTTTCAAATAGGTTTTCACACAACCACTTCATTCACCTTAGAATTAGGTTTTTATCTCATTTAGTTTTAAACTTAAATCTGTCTAAATCATCTTTTAACTTGCATCACACTTCACTTTAGCTTGTCTAACTAAGCCTTATATAGAGATTCACCTAGGTTCACACGCATACTACATTAGTGTAGCTTAGTATTATTTTTACTAGGGTAGCAACAACCTTAAGTTAGTCATCATTATTCTTGGTGACATCCTCTTGAACACCTACAAAAGCAATAAAAGAACATCCTCAAGCATGTTTGGTTTAAAAAAAGAATTTAAGTGAGAGGAAAAAAGTTCCTCGATAAACCATGCATAAATTGTCAACATCATAAGAACAGAAAGCATGGAAAAGAAACTATCACCAAAAAATATTCAAAAGAAATGGAAGAATTATGCAAATCAAGCTCCTTGACTTCTTTGCTATCTTCATTTCTTTATTCAAGTCCAGATACTTGCTATGGTCTCCTCCAAAATGCTAAGAGAGTACACGACCTTAAGGGTTTCAAGCTTGAATGGAGAAAATTCTATAAGATTAGCCTCTTTAGGTGTGTACCTATATCACAAGAAAAAATACCCTTCTCATGCCCATTAAGTTCAAGCATAGTAGCCATTTTATCATCATCACATAGTTCATGAGTAGAGGTACTATTCAGTATGCATCAACATCTAAGCATTTTCTAGAGAGAGTCATACAAATTTTAATTCTAGAGAGAGAAAGTAAAGAGAAGAAATTTCAAATTCACACTAGAAAATAATACAAACTCAAGGTTTCCTCCTCTTAATAGTAGCTTTTCAATAACCTAGCCATGCATCTTTGAGTGATGAACAAGATGAAGCTTAAAACTCTTGGCCATTCTTTACCTCAATTTTGTTCCAAGTAAACAAGTTTGATCCTTGAGAAAGCTATTAGGTTATGTAGAGGAAGAAAAGAGAGATTCACCTAGGTTCACACGCATACTACATTAGTGTAGCTTAGTATTATTTTACTAGGGTAGCAACAACCTTAAGTTAGTCATCATTATTCTTGGTGACATCCTCTTGAACACCTACAAAAGCAATAAAAGAACATTCCTCAAGCATGTTTTGGTTTAAAGAAAAAGAATTTAAGTGAGAGGAAAAAGTTCCTCGATAAACCATGCATAAATTTGTCAACATCATAAGAACAAGAAAGCATGGAAAAGAAACTATCACCAAAAGTTATCAAAAGAAATGGAAGAATTATGCAAATCAAGCTCCTTGACTTCTTTTGCTATCTTCATTTCTTTATTCAAGTCCAGATTACTTGCTATGGTCTCCTCCAAAATGCTAAGAGAGTACACGACCTTAAGGGTTTCAAGCTTGAATGGAGAAAATTCTATAAGATTAGCCTCTTTAGTGTGTGTACCTATATCACAAGAAAAAATACCCTTCTCATGCCCATTAAGTTCAAGCATAGTAGCCATTTTATCATCATCACATAGTTCATGAGTAGAGGTACTATTCAAGTATGCATCAACATCTAAGCAATTTTCTAGAGAGAGTCATACAAATTTATAATTCTAGAGAGAGAAAAGTAAAGAGAAGAAATTCAAATCACACTAGAAAATAATACAAACTCAAGGTTTCCTCCTCTTAATAGTAGCTCTTCAATAACCTAGCCATGCATCTTTGAGTGATGAACAAGATGAAGCTTAAAAATCTTGGCCATTCTTTACCTCAATTTTGTTCCAAGTAAACAAGTTTTGATCCTTGAGAAAGCTATTAGGTTATGTAGAGGAAGAAAAGAGTAAGAGAATGGTTGTGGTTTGGCAAAATTTGGATAGTTAGATTGAGAGATATGGAGGAGAGAGAGTGGAAGTGTAGAGAGAGAAGTGGGAGGATTTGATGAACTTGAAGTTTGAAATCTAAAATCATGAGAGAATGATAAAATAATCATAATCTCTCTAAAATGTGTTTTAGATGAAAATAATAAGGGCTGCCTACTAAATAAATTTCTACAAAGCTCCAAACAAGTCATTAGGTCAAGTGAGGTTAAGGTAGTTTAGGTTGCAAGTTACTTGGGTGTTAATTCCAATGTTGCTCTTCTAATCCATATGTGCATGTATATGATAAGCTCTATATCCTCCTTAATTGCCTTGGAATTCACTCCTAATGCCATTCAAATTCAGATTTGAAATTTGCTTACAAGCTTCTCAAACACATTGCAATTATCTTGAACTTTAATAAGTCAACTTGATCCCTTGTGTGCAAGTGCATGAAAACTTCATGTGTGCCTTATTAGACTTGAAAAATCACACCATTTTGAAGCCCATTCAGGTCTGAAATTGCTCGCGCGTTCCCCCATATGCCAAACCATGTCTTGAACTAAAGCCTCTTTCATACAAAGTGTCACTTTAAGTTACGTCTATTTGTCACACTAATTCACCTAAATCATAATCAAATCAAATAATCAAATAATTATAGTGTGACATTTATTTAATTAAACCAAGATAGAAAATATTTAATTCATCCAAGGTATTAAAATGACTAAAGAAAAAGAGCTTCATAAGACACAAGTGTAAACCAGCACACACTTAAAACTTAAATCAAGGGAGACAATCTTAAAATGTTGTCTTCTCTTAATAACTGTTAAACTAAGATGAATCACTGAAAACTAATTAGAACAATCATCTTAGCTCATTAAAAGACATAACCCTCTAGCTTAACCCTAATTTGGTGAAAGTGTATTTTATGACCAAATTACCCCTAATGCATGTATTTGAACACTTAGGCAAAATTGCACTAGGAATGTAATATCAATGCATATGGAGACTCTTAACATATAAAAATGGCCCTAAAAGTAATGTACACAAAAAAAAATTTCCATTTTTTTCTTGAATTCTCAATAAAGTGCAAAATGACCAAGACACCTCTAATATACACACTTTCTCATTAAGGCTCAAAACCCTAATTTAATACTAAGATTGCACATTTAGGGTTTCTTTCCATGAAATGTGGTCCTAAATACCTAAGAAAAGTGTGTAACAAATATGACCTATCATAATCTCAGTTTATGGCACATCTCTTGACATGTCATCACATCGAACAATGCTATCTACTACTAGTACTCAAGTCTCATCATTTCTAACAGTCACCTTGCCTTCCACTTAGAGTCATTACTATGCTAGAGGTAGGTGGAATAAGCTGATCATTAAATTTTCTTATGAGCTCCTCTTTGTCCAAATCTCCTTACTAAAACACATGAAACTCTTCTTCTTTTTCAGTTCTAAATGAGATTAGGAAGTACTAATCGAAAAAAAACTTTCTTGAACTCATCCCAATTCAAACGGATAACACCAGTCAGCCTCACCAATTCCTACCATTCTTGGCAATACTAACTAGCTACATTGTAGCTAGGATAACCTTTTTCTTAGGGGTACATATTACTACTTTGAATATGGCCTCTAACCTCTCAACCTATAGCTCTGCTTCCCTCTCTCTCATATTACCATCAAATATTAGTGGGTTGATTGAATAACGTTTTTCCAAGATGATCAAATGATGGATCAGTGCTAGGAACTTCTTGCTTGCTACCCGAACCTTAAGACGGTCTAGGTCCACTCTGTGTCTCCTTTACACTGGAATGCCTTAAGCCTTAACTCTCTCCTCTTGTTCCCTACCTCTTAGGATCGTATCATGATCTCTAACTATCTACCTTATATCTACCACCATATCTTTAAGCTCCCCAAGTAGCTCATCATGTCTATTCCTTTATAGCTGAACCAGTTGAACTTCCAGCTCCTATTCCTCATTAACTACCCATCTAAATATAGCACTTTTAGCACAAGTGCCTCTCCTCATAATGTATACTATTTTTCTCCCTCCTAAGGATGAAAATAAGAAACACAAATGACATTAAGGAAAGAGTTGTGTAATGAACAATGGTAAGTTGCCATTTACTATTTAGAATGAATGCAGCAAATAATGATGACAATCATATCTTGAAACTCAAGAAACTTAAACAAAAAATGTAACCCTCTGCTATATCCACTAGATATAGGAGAAGATTACCAAATCATCATATTACAAATACAATACCATAATCAAATACTTTTTTAAAAGCTTGGGCCTAAGACTCATATTGTAAAACATCAAAATTATACTACTTTTGAATAATGCACAGTAGAAATAACTCATATGCAGTTATAGCACTAATTGCATATATTGAAAACCATAAAATCAGGTCAATTAAGGACCATACTTCACGGAGGACAACACATGCGCCATGGCATATGGCATAGAGCCACATGAACTAATTTCCTCTGTGTCATACACCACGGCACATAAGTCTAAATTGTTGCTATCATTTGACAGCAAAATGATGAGCTTCCAACGTGCATCATTTTTCACATAAAAATTTGATTGAAGAGATTCAAGCAACCACACATAGCTTATCTCATATGCTAATTAATGAGATAGGTTGGGCATAATGTAACAGTCCAATCAAAATTGGACACTCGGGTATAAAAGTCAATTTTTTAAAGAATTTCATGCACTTAAGCGCTCGAATCAATCCATTTGTCTTATTAGACCATTTTAGGCCTTGAAATAAATCTAAAATGATCTAACACACTTGATTGACCATATTTCATCACATATGTACACATATATCAAATTTGGCTATTCAACGGCTAATTTCTATAAAAAATAAAACTGCATAGCCTGGCTTAATTTGATCTACTTAGCCTTTTTCACCACAAAATCAGATATATCCATTCACCATATGGTCATCACTAAATCTTAACTCACACCATTCATTTCATCACATATTTTCACATGGGCTAAGATTTACCAAAATCCATAACCCTTACCAAAATCTTTACAATTGACAACTTATAACCATTCAAATAATGTATGGAACCTTATGGCAACTTATTTACATAATTTCTACTAAAGATTCAGTCCATTACACAAACTCAAAGCTTTGATAGCCATGACACCATTATACTTATCTAGACTCTTTTCCTTACCCTAATCACTGCTTTATCCTATAAAAATGTAACCACGGGGATAAGATAAAACTTTTAGTAATAGAATAACTCATTACTATAAACTATCACATGAAACTATATGAAAGTAAAGCATAATATATCAATTAATATAGCATATATCACATGTTCACTTCAAATTCCACCTATATAAATCATTACCAATTTTACCACTTGGTTTTCACCATGATCACTACCGAATGACCTCTAAATCACCCTAACTTGAAAACTTAGGCTTGCCTTAGAATAATATACACTCTCATTACCTTTAACTCATCTTTAGTCGTAGAATCACTAGGTCAAAGGTGTTCTATCTCACTTTCAGACTATGGTTTCCCCTAATACACAAAATAGGGTGTCGTTGACTCCAATACCACTTCACATTGATAATAAGGAGTCTCAATCTTTGACATTACCCCTCAATAGGTACTAAAGAGATAATATCTAACATTGCACCTTAAAAGGCACTAAGGAGATGCAATTCTCCAATACTGCACCCTATTAAGCACTAAGGAGAATATGCCACATGGTCTTTCTCTACATCTCCACACAGATGAACTCTCACTCCTATGATCATGCTTTCTAAACTAATCATAGGTTTCCAATTACTACCAATCTCATATATACATATTTATACATTTCTATATCAAATTACACACTGTCAATTATTTGATTAATCAAAGTTCCTTTTTATGCAATAAACACATAATGCTACAAAACATGCTCAATTTAAAATGATTTTAAGCACTATATAACCTCACATATAGTTACATTGTGTAGTCAACTAGAGAAAGTTATTTAGTTACCTTAACCCTTCTATCACTAGAAAGGTACCCATGGATTTCAATTACCACCATAGCTCTTCACAAGCTTCCTTTCTTAACTTTCATGAGAAATTTGCTAATCTACACACAATTGGTACAATTTAGTCAAGTAGTCTAATTTGACCAAAAACACATAATTATTAACTATGGCTATAACTAGCCATTCATTCCTTTCCATTTATCCAATTTAAGCTCTCTACCACTTGATTACTACTTTACATCACCTTAAATGGTCTCATTCTACTCAAACACGACTCCTACCCCTATTTTCCATCAAATTAGGACCAAATTAAGCCTATAAGTTTAAATCTCTATCATTTAACTTTAAACCAATCATAAAGCTCTAATTTAACTCCCAAGAACCTTTTCACTTTGATCAGTCATATTTGTTACACACTTTTCTTAGGCATTTAGGACCACATTTCATGATAGAAAAATCTTAAAATGTGCATTCGTGGTGTTAAATTAAGGTTTTGAACCCTAATGAGAAAGTCTGCATATTAGGGGTGTCTTGATCATTTGCAATTTGTTGGGAATTCAAGAAAAAATTAAAAATTTATATGCACATTAGTTTTAGGGCCATTTCTACGTGTTAAGAGCCTTCATATATATTGATATCATATTCTTAGTGCAATTTTGCCTAAGTATTCAAATACATGCATTAAGGGTAATTTGGTCATAAAAGGCACTTTTCACTAAAATTAGGGTTAAGCTTGAGATTTATGTCTTTTGATGAGCTAAGATGATTGGTCTAAGTAGTTTTTATTAATTCATCCTAGGTTGAGATTTATTAAAAAAGACAACATTTTAAGGTTGTCTCCTTAAAGGTTTCTAATTAGCTTTTGATTTTAGTTCAAATATGTGTTTGTCCATACTTGAGTTTTGTAAGGCTATCATATTCATTTTTCCTTAGTCATTTTAATACCTTGGATGAATTAAATATTTCATATCTTAGTTTAATTAAATAAATGCCACACTATAGTTATTTGATTATTTGATTTAATTGTGACTTAGGTGAATTAATGCAAAAAATGAAGACATAACTCAAGGCATTGAAGAGAGCATCCAAAGAGCATTGTGGACATGATTCATACCTACAATGAGTCCATTTGGGCGTGATTTTAGGGGAAAATAAAGCATATATAAGGTTTTCATGTATTTGCATATAAAGGATCAAGTTGACTTGTCAATGCTCAAGTTAATTCTAATGTGTTTGAGAAGTTTGAAGAAAATTTTTAGATCTAAATTTGAGTTCATTTAGAGTAAATTCTAAGAAATTAAGGGAGCATAAGAGCCTATAATATCCATGCATATATGGGATTAGAAGAGCAAACATTGAAATTATCACCCAAGTGACTTGCAACTTAGACTACCCTTAACCTCACTTGACTTAATGACTTGCAGTGTGTGTTGTGGCAACTTGTTTAACAAGTCATTCACCCCCAATTTCATCTAAACAGATTTTAATGAGGCTAGGGTCATATTTTTAGATCAAGCAAGCATAATTTCATATTTTCTTCTTGATGTTCTTCATTTTCTCTTAATTTTCTCTCTATACTTCCACTCTCTCTCCTTCATATCTTTCAATCTGACCATCCAAATTTCACCAAACCACCATCATTCTCTTCCTCTCTTTCTCCTCTAAAAAAACTAATAGCTTTCATTAGGATCAAACCTTGTTAGCTTTAGGTAAAATTCATGGGAAGAAGAGCTAAAATTTTAGAGCTTCAATATAGAGATTGCTTGAAGATGCAAGGCAAGATTCTTGAAAGAGCTACTATGAGGAGGAGGAAACATTGAGTTTGTAATGTTTTCTAGCCATTTTGAATTTCTCTTTCCACTTTATCTCTCTAAAGTTACAAATTTGTATAAATCTCTGAACTTGTAATCTCAAGTGATGATTCATTTGATTGAAAGGAGCTTGTTGCAACTTGAATTTGGTTTAATGCATGAATTTTGGCCTCTTCATAGCTTATTCATAATCTTGGCTTGCTTGATGAGATTAACATGTTTTCTTGTTTATCATGACCTTGCCAACTTGAATGCATGTGTATATGTCCATGTATCATAATCTTGAGCATGTTGGTTCCATCAAGTGTACTTAACATAATTGATTCAAGTTAGTAGCACTTTGGTTGGGCTTAATGCTACTTGGGTTTTAGCACATTCTAAGAACATAATTATGGATTAGGACTAGTCAAGAGATGAGCTAAGTCTTGGTTAATATAACTAAGTCATCAAAACTAAAGAGAAGAGAGAGGAGACCATACTAGCTAGGCCTTAATGAAATAAGGATAAGTGACCAAATCCACATAGGAGTTCCTACTTGTAATATGTTTTTACACATCAACTTAATTCACTTTAAAATTAGGTTTAATAGCTTAATTAGTTTTGAGTTCAATTCTATCTCACACACATTTTAACTTGTAACATATTTCAAACCTAAATTTCAAACTAAGCCTCCTAATAAAGATCGACCTAGGTTCACACTAGTACTACATTAGTGTAGCTTAGCATTATTTTGCTAAGGTAGCGACAACCTTAGTCATATTACTATTGGCTAAGAAATAAACCTCTTAAAATTTCCTGATTAATTTCTCTATAACTCATACCAAGAGAAATTTGGATAGAATGGAAGGTAAGGTTTATATATAGCTTACTTGATAAGTTATTGATCGAAAATGCCTTCTGATAGCACACATTTATTACACACTTTTATTTGTCAATTAGAACCATCTTATTAATGTTTTATCATCTCATAGTGCACACATTGCACAATTTGAAATTTTACCTAAGTTTCTAGATTTAGTGCACTAGGGGCATTTTGGTCTAAAAAAAAACTTTCGACAAAATGTATAAGAAAAATTAAAAAAGTACATTTTATTTTCAGTTGATAAGTGGTGAAATTATATTTTTAAAATTCATTTTAGTTTGAGAGTAATTAAATAAAAAGTCAACACTTTCTAAAGTATCTTAGTTTGACCTAGTTTTCGGTTTGCTTTTGTATGAAAATTCTTATATAATTTTATGTAGCCTAGAATTTAGTTAATTTAATAAATTCTACCTTTTAATTATGAATTTAATACTGGATACTAATTAGATTTTATTATATCACATGCTATTTAATTGAACTATGTGATTTATGTGACATAGGTGGCATGTGACTTATGCATCAATTAGGCAATTGAGGTCGACACTCCTTGAGGTTAATGGGTGAGAACTTGCACGTAATTTATGATATTTTTGGGATACTAAATTAGCTTAAATAATGTGGGTGACACATGAGAAATTATACACACATTGAAATCATCTATAAGCCAATAGGAAGGTGCCACCTTGTAAGTGTGACAAAGCTCTCATTTTCCTTTTATTTCCTTTTCTTATTTTTTAATTGAGCTTTAGATGATGGGGAAACACAATTGACCATGCCATTTACCCCCTCAAAACAAATCAATCATCATCTCATTCATCTTCCACAATTTCTCTCTCTTATTTTTCATTTTCTCGATTTTTCTCTCTTGTGTTCTTTACATTCCAGCACACGTCCAGCACCATTTCTCCATCAAATCTAGTCAATTCTTCCACCATTCTTCTCCCCTCTCAAAGCTGACCCTACCCCAAACACTTGAAAGAAGATTTGAGCTTAATTCATCAAGACTGTGGAGAAACCTACTTGGCCACTTGGTGTTCTTGGTGAAAATAAGATTTTCTTGATGTTTTCTAGCTAGAATATTCATGAAATCCTAGGGAGAGTTGATGGAAGAGGATTTTTGAAGTCTTCACTTTGCTAAGCTCAACTATTTCTTCATCTTGTTTCAATTCCAATTGAATACTATGACTATTATTAATTATGGTTCAATTTGACTTTAGTTTTATGGTTGTTTTTTAATTTGTAATGTCGAAACAAGATTGTTTAGTTAAATTTCATGCTCTTGTTGCTCCTGTAATTTATTTAACTTTTTGAAGTTGCATGGTGATAAGTGATTTCAATAGGTGAATGTCTTATACTAGCCTAACATGTAATTGTGTAGTGAATACTTGATGGGTTGCTTAAGTTTTCTTAGTTTTGAGCTTAGGGATAGCTTTGGGTAGTGGCATTTAGGAATGAAGTTTAACTAAACACTTAGTTAATTTTAAAGCTAACCTAGTAAGGTTACCCAGGGGGATTGTAACGCTTAGGGAATTGAATTAGTGAAGCTATGATACTTGAGATAGTTATCTTAAGTAAATACATTATTCAGCCAAGAAAGGAGAGTTAAGTGAGCTACCATAATTAATTAAAGGACCAAGAATCTTCCATTAGTAATACCTTAGGGTTATTACATAAATTAGGAAGCCACTTATTTCATAATTAGGTCTAATTTGCTAGTTTAATTTACTAGATAATTAGGTTAGCAATTTGTTAATCAACTTTAGACTTTGGATGATTTATTCCACTAGTTACTTTAAATTAGACTCAAAATCATTCTTTAGGAGATGGCCTAAGGTTGGCCCTATATTGCATTAGACTTGGCTTTAGTTTAATTTTGAAGGTAAGCGATAATCCTTATCACCTTCTAATGCTCTAAAATTTCTTGCCCTATCACACCTTAGCTCTTTCTCTTCTTCCTTTTGTGTTTTATTTCTTTTTCCCTTCTAAAGCTTAATCAAATTCATGACTTAAGAGCTAAATTTTTGGTCTATGTGCTACCGCACATGTAGCTTATGCCATGGCACATAGAAAGTGAGGAGAATCCTCACCACATGCATTTGCTTCAACCTAAAATGCAATCCTTCCATCCGTATATGCTAGTTTAACATCCAAAAGGCACAAATCTACAACTAATCATCCAAATGTCTAATCCTTTACTAATTACCACTTTACCCTTAATTAACAACTAACCACATAATTAGAAAATTAAGATGTTACATTTTCTAGCTAGATTCTTCATGGAATCCTAGGAGAGGGTTGATGTAAAAGGAGCTTTGAAGTCTTTACTTGGCTAAGTACAACTATTTCTTTATCTTATTTCAATTTCATTAGAATATTGTAACTATTGTTTATTATAGTTTAATTTGACTTTAGTTTCATGGTTTGTTGTAATTTTTAGTATTGGAACAAGATTGTTGGCTTGAATTTCAGGTTCTTTTGCTACTGGAAATTTCATCCACTTACTTATTTTGCATTGTAATATGTGATTTCATTTGGTGAATGTCTTGTATTGGCCAAGCATGTAATTGTGTGGTGAATACTTGATGAGTTGCTTGAGTTTCATAGTTTTGAACTTAGGTACAGCTTTGGATAGTGACATTTGGGAATGAATTTTAACTAAGCACTTAGTTAATTCTTGAGCTAAGCTAGTGAGGTTACTTAAGGGGCTCGTAATAGCACTTGGGGAATTGAATTAGTGAAGTTAGGCTACTTGAGATTATTATCTTAAATAAACACATTTTCAACCAAGGAAGAGGAGTTGAGTAAGCTGTCATAATTAATTAAAGGTTAGGAATCTTCCATTAACAGTACCCTAGGGTTCATACTTTAAAAAGGAAGTCCATTTCATCCACTTTAGCTAGCATTTTAATTACTTGCTAACTAATTAATTAGATAGATATTTAAGTAATCAACTTCCAACTTTGAGTGATTTATTGCATTAGGTAACCTTTGGTTAAGGTAGATCCATTTCTTAAGAGATGACCTAAGGTTAGCCCATTAGGGTTAGCTTTAGTTTAATTTTGATAGTAGTGTGACTAATTCCTATCCAAATGGAAAATTAAACACAAGTGCACTTTAAATGTATGATATTTAGGATCAAAGGACTTATAAGCCTAAAGTTGATTTAAGATAATGCATTCATATTAAATCAATGACATGTGATTAAGCTCTCATAATTTTCACATTGAATCTTAGAGAAATAAATAATTAAATCTATAGAACTTCTTCTTTCCTTAATTATTCATGTTCTTGAAGGTTTTGTCACTTCAATGAATCTTGATATCTACATAACTAACAAACACCTCTTCTCTTAGTTTTGTAATCATCAAAACACATAGTTCAACATTTTCCCCCCTTTTTTATGATGGTAAAACCTAAGATCAAAAAATATTCCCCTTTGATTAGGCATAGGAGTTTAAAAATATAAATGCAGAACATAAACTTAAATTGTGAAATCTAAATAACATAGATGTGAACTAAATAAAGCAATTTACTAATAAACATTAAAGAAACAAGTAGAATTAGTACAATTTATCAATGATCTAAATACTAAATCATGTAAGCAACTTGATCTCCTTCCCACATTGCTCCTTTTTACCTAGATACTCCCCCTCCTTCAATGATTCAAATACTAAATCACGTAACCAACTTGATCTCCTTACCACATTGCTCCCCATTACTAAGATACTCCCCCTCTTGCCTATAATGTCCTACTATCCCCTTTTGCCTATAACACTATGCTCTCGCCCTTTAGCATTATCAAAAAGATATAGGTCTAACTAAGAAAGAGTGAACACCAGAGCAAAGATAGGCTTCTAGAATTTCTCTATCAGACATAAAATCTGGGTTAAAAGGTTGAGTTGAAGGAATTATAGCCCAACTTGAGGAATCATTAGGATTTATGGTAGGGATAGGTTCCTACAGTTCATTTGAGCTATCAGTGGCTGGTTTAGTTTGTTCCTCATTTTGCTCCTCAAATTGACTATCAGTGGTCAGTTCCTCTACATTCTTCTATTGAGTTTCATCTTCAAGATCCATTTGATTTACTAGATCTTCAAGCTCCTCAATAATAGTCTCTTCTACTAGAAAATATTTTTGGCATAAGGAAGGCTTGGTTTGTTTGTGTTTGGATATTGTTTTCTTTCTGTGAAAGGTTTTAGTTACTAATTGAGTATTTAGAAGATTATTTAGAGATGTCATTAGTTTTAGATTGGAAGATGGAGTGGCTAGCTCTCTTTGCAATATCTTCATAAAGATCCTTAAGTGTTAGTGTTCTAGTGGATTTTGGTGAGCAAGGAAGTTTAGATTATAGGTACCATTAAAAGGGTAAATAGGTTTGGAAATTTTTTGATGGCTCTAGAATTCAAAATGACATTCAATTTAGTGGGGTTTATCATATTGTTAAATCTCAACTTGTTATTAGATAGAAGACTCTTGGTCTTTATGGATCAAAAGATTATAGTCTTCTTGTTCTTGAGAAGGAAGGTTATATGGTGAAGATATTTCAAATGGAGAATGTGGTGAGATAAATTTAGTTCTAGATGTTGAGGCAGAAGAGACTTCATGTGTTGAACCTTCTTGATACCTTAAGGGTCTAGCTTCATCTTCTAGCCCTTTTTCTCCTTCTTATGTTCCAATAATATGATAGATAACATTTATTACACAATTATATTTGTCAATCAAGACCATTTTATTAATGTTTTATTATCTTAAAGTGTATAAATTTAATTAGAATTGGAAAATCCCCTAAGTGTCTAGGTTTTGTGCATTAGGGGCATTTTAGTCCAAAAATAAACTTTTGAGAGAACGGACAAGAAAAATTAACAAAGTGCATTTTATATCTAGAAAATTAGTGGCCAAATTAGATTTTTAAAATTGAATTTAGTTTGAGAGAAATTAAAAAAGAAGTCAACACTTTCTTAAGTGCCATAATTTGACCTAATTTTTGATTTGCCTTTGTGTGAAAATTTTTATATAATTTTATGAAGTATAGAACTTAGTTATCTTAATAAATTATCCTTTCTAATTATGAATTTAATTCTAGATTTTTATTAGATTTTATGATGTCACATGTTATTTAATTAAATTATGTGATTTATGTGACATAGGTGGCATGCGACTTATACATCAATTAGGAAAATGAAGTCAAAAGTCCATGGGGTCAAAGGACAATGGTTTGGATGAGTAAGGGCTCCTATTTTGTGGGTTAGATTAGCTAAAATTGTGGATAATACATAGGATTAATTTTACACATATTGACATCATTTATAAGTTAATAGGAGGGTACCACCTTGCAAGTGTGACAAGGCTCCTATTTTTCTTTTATTTTCCTTTCTTATTTTTTTAATTAGCTTTATCTGATAAGGAAACACATTGAGCATGCCATTCAGCCTTAAAAATTAGATCATTCACCCACTTCACTCTTCTCCTCCATTTTCTCTTTCTAGTTCATAGTGTTCTTCATTTTCTCCACCTTCTCTATACTTTCTCCATTTTTCCATAACCCTTATCTCTTCATCCATTCATCAAAATTTAAAAATTATTCCACCATTCTTCTTCTCTCCATTGGCTAAACTAACCCCAAGTAACTAGAAGGAGATTTGAAGCTTAATTCATCAACCTCATGGAGCATGTGACACGGTTACTTTGTGTTGTTAGAGAAAGCAAAGAGTTCTTGATATTTTCTAGCTAGGATCTCCATGGAATTATAGGGGAAAGTTGATGGAAGAGGAGCTTCGAAGTCTTCACTTGGCTAAGCTTAACTATTTCTTCATATTGTTTCAATTTCATTAAAATACTATGATGATTTTTAATTGTAGTTCAATTTAATTTTAGTTTCTTAGTTGGTTGTAATTGTTGACATTGAAACAATATTATTGACTTAAATTTCATGTCCTTTTTACTGTTGGAACTTTGGCTACTTAGTGATTTTACATTGTAATATATGATTTCATTTAGTGAATGTCTTGTATTAGGCTAGCATATAATTATGTGGCAAATACTTGATGAGTTGCTTGAGTTTCATAGTCTTGAGGCTAGGCACAACTTTAAGAAGTGGTATTTGGGATGAATTTTGACAAAACACTTGGTTAATTCTTGAGCTAAGCTAGTGAAGCTACCTAAAAGGCTTATAATAGCACTTAGGGAATTGAATTAGTGAAGCTTGGTTATTTGAGATAGTTGTCTTAAGTAAATACTTTTTCAGCTAAGGAAGAGGAGTTGAGTGAGTTGCCATAATTAATTAGAAGCTAGGATTCCTCCATTAACAACACCATAGGGTTCCTACTTGTGAAAAAGGGAAGTTCAATCCATTCACTTAGCTAGCATTTTATTTTCTTGTCATTTAGGTAACTAGTTTGGTAAATAGGTCATCAGACTTCCAACTTTAGGTGTTGCATTAAGTAAACTTTAATTAGACTAAAATCATTTCTCGAGAGATGACCTAGGGTTGGCCCTATTTTATATTAGGGTTAGCTTTAGTTTAATTTTGAGGGTAGAGTGACTAATTCCTATCATAATGCCAAGATGATTAATGATTCTATCTAATTTATTGTTTAGATAAAGCATCATCTCACCAAGGCCTTTGATATCATTCTTGAAGTGAACAATAAATTTTTCCAACTTGCCTTCAATGCCATTTAAAATTTTATATAGGAATGCATTTAACATGCTGACTTTCTAAAATTAACAACTTGTAAAATTAATTACTCTCAATTTAAAGAGTTTAAGAAATCTAATTGGACCATTATTATTTTGGGTTAAAAATATTTCTTGACTAATTTTCTCAAAAGTCTAATTTTATGAAGAAAAAACCCCTAATCTAAAGAATCCTACACTTAGGTAAATTTTCACAATTAATTCAATAAGTGTGCAATCTGGGTAAATATAACATGATTTTTAGTCAATAATAACAAGAAAAAGTGTGTAATAAATATGACTCATCACATGTCTCCTTGAGGAGTTTGCTTTATTGGTGACACTTGTTGAGAGGATGGTGTTTTGATAAATATAACATGATTTTTAGTCAATAATAACAAGAAAAAGTATGTAATAAATATGACTCATCACATGTCTCCTTGAGGAGTTTGCTTTATTGGTGGCACTTGTTGAGAGGATGGTGTTTTGATAGCTTCAACCTTCTTTTTCATTTTTCTATTTTGTCTTTCTTCTACTTCAATAACTGAGTCACCAGCTTCTCTCAAAACAAAGTCTTTTCTTACTAACTTGAATTTCATCTTGAAGAGTGCAGTGTCCTTAAAGTCCTCAAGCTCTATAACAATTCCTTTAATGTGATTAACTCTGAATCTTCTGAGAATTGTAGAGATGGCAGTAGGAAAATGAAGATTTCTATCCTTCTTCTTCCTTGTGTCCATCCTAGACACAAATAAAATATTTGTTAATATGTAATGACACATATTGATTTTCTCCTTCTTAATTAATCTTGTCAAAATCTCAGCTTCAAATTCATTCTAGGTATTGAATGATGTTCTCTTATTCATAAAGAATCTTGCCACCACAAAGGCAAGCATTCGATGCCTGAAAGGAAAATTTATTGGCCTGAATGAGAAGTGTAACATCTTGAATTTCTTAATCACATGTAATTATTATGAGATTAGAGATTTGGATGGTTAGTTGCTTATTTATGTCTTTAGGATTTTGTATGAACAGATACAGATAGAATGATGGCATTCCGAGTTAAAGCAAGTGCACGTGGTGTAAAATTTTCTCACTATGCCATGTGCTGCAACTTGTGCTGCATGCGTCATGGTGTACGGACAAGAAAATGACCCTATAAGTCATGAATTTTGGGTGAATTTCAAAGAGGAAAGTTTGAAAACACATGAAAAGAGAGGAGAGAAAGCTAAGGTCTGTTAGGGCAAGAGATTTTAGAGTGGTGGAAGGTACTTTTGATCAGTAACTTAGCGGGTAAGCTATGTATAATTCTTTAATTCTACCCAAATTTCTTGAATATGAGTTATAGAGAAATTAAATTGGTGAAATTGTTGTTGGATAGGGAGGCACAACGGAAGATTAAAATTTTAAAGTCCCTATCCTGATATGGATTGAACAAACTCGTTTAAGTCAAGCTGGATAGAAGAGTTCCCTTTTAATTCTTTGAAGTTGGCGCATGTATGGATCTCAAGAGTTGACAACGTAAATCTGCTCCCTCTATCAGTATCTACACGAATAACTCTCTAACTCGAATAGCGTGCTAGCGCTGTCAACGTCCATTCTTCTTTGAACGTTAATTTTCCTTTATATAGGTGTTTCATGGCTCTCAGAGCATTTTTACTGTCAAAACTTTTCTAACTTTCTCTCTACCCATAAGGACGTCTCTATCTATATATAGTATATAGATAAGGGTTTTTTTGTCTTCTACTTAAAAGCTCATGAAAATTTAATTAAATGTATATCATAAATTTAATTCATAATATCATATCTAATTCAAATTTATCTTATAAATTCAAATTATAAAAATAACATGATATTCTCTCTTATCATGTTAGTTATTAAATTTAATCTATCATATAAAATTAAATTTAAAACTAACATAACATAACATAACATAATATAATATAATATATATCACATATACATATTATATTATATATATATGAATATATATACATATATGTATTTCAAAAATATATATATATAATACTATCTATATTAATTTTATATATATCATATACACATATCATATATATATTTGATATATAGATATATACATATATGGATATATATATATTTCAAAAATATATATATATACATATATATAATTATATTTTAAATTTTATATTTCATATAAATATATAAATATTTATCAAATAAATATTCAAATATATATATATATATATATAATTCATTCACCATATATTACATTCATTAAATCTAGACATATTTTAGATTCAATAAACTTTGACATTATAGCTCGAGTTGGGCCATTCTTGTGTGAAATCCTGTAGGCCCATATGAAATTGATAGTGGGCTAATTACGCTATTAGCCCACAAGTTAAGAGTGGCCTCTAGTAAGACATTGCAACTACCCATTTCATATGGGGATCGATGATCTAATGTAACCTATCATGCAACCATATCACATCCCTTTTGTCACGCGATATTTTAGTCAAGTAGGAGACATGAAATTATCATTCTCCTTTACCTGACCATTACTTTCTCGATATCTGCATAAACTGATAGTAGCAATGGAAAAACCCTTTCTATTATAGTATGGCTATACATTTTCTTAGTCTTACTCATCGAGTGGCCCAGTAATATCTCTCACTTAATGTGAGGGACAAATTTCATTTTAACCACTCATATTCCTCTGTATGAATATTACTAGACTCAATCATAGCATTTATGATCACCTAGTCAAAGGTGACTTTTGACTAGGTTAAAGTTCAGTGGTCATCATGTAGGAATCCATGATGATGACAGGTCAAAGGGCTTAGTAATATAGTTATATATGAGATAACCTTATGACTTGTACCATGCAGCTTTCTCATAGTAGGTCAGTCCAGCGCCTTGTACTCTTTCAAGTGCTTATGACTTTAATTTGTATATTTATAATTAATCAAAGTCACACCAGTCTTGTTTCGTCTATGATCCTTTAAAGATAACTGACCAGGGACATCTAGGACAATAACTATAGTTTGTCTAGGGATACAATTATCATATTGAACATGCAATTGTTATGATAACAAAAGAGAAATAACAATGTGTATAGTACAATGATTGGCCCTAGGGCACAATTTCCAACAATTATAGGGGTTTAATCCTTACCTAATAGTAATAAAAAGTTTCTCATGAGTTATACTAGAGCTTTACGACTAGTTTAAAGTTGAACGATAGAGCTTTAACCTTACAGGCTCAATTTGGCCCTAAATTAAGAGGTTTTTTGGGTGAAAATTCTGTTTGAGTGAAATGAGACTAGTTAAGATGATGTAAAGTAGCAATTGAGTAGTAATAGACTTAGAATGGATAAATGAAAAGGAATATATGACTAAATATAGCCATAAGTAGTAAATATGTACTTTTGATCAAATTAGATCAAATAACTAAATTGTACCAAATGTATTGAGATTGGCATATTGAGCATGTGAGTTGAGAAAGGAAGCTTGTGATAAGATATAGTAGTGGTTAAAATCCACAAGTAACCTTTCTAGTGATGGAAGGGTTGAGGTAATGAATAACTTCATTTGTTTGATTATTTGTTGTAATTGTGTATGAGTATGCTATGTAGTGCATTAAATAGTTTTGAACTGAGGATGTTTTGTAGCATTAAATGTTTATTGTATCAAAATATTTTGGTTAAAGCAAGTAATGGAATTTGTGTGATTTGATGTGAAAATGTGTATATATATATCTATGAGTAAAGTGGTGAATGAGAACTTATGAATGGTTTGGGAAGCATGATCATACAGGTAGAAGTTCACTTGAGTGTGGAGGTGGTGATAAGAACATATGGCATATTCTCCTTGGTGCTCGACGGGGTGCCGTGTTGGGAGAATTATACCTCCTTAGTACCCTTTAAGATGTAGTGTTAGAGATAACCTTCTTAGTACCTTTTGAGGTGGATGTTGGAAATTTAGACTCTTTAGTGTCTTTGTGATACAGTGTTGGAGTCAATGACACCTCATTATGTGCATTGGAGGAAACCATAGTTTGAAGTGAGATAGAACACTTTGGGCCAAGTGATTCTACCACTAAAAGTGAGCTCAAGGCCATGAATGTGTACATTATAAGGTAAACTTGTGGGTTTTGTATCAGGGTGATTTGAAGGTTCGTTCGGTAGGGATTATGCTATATGTTGTTATATGCTGTATTAGTGGAAAAGCAGAGAAAAGTGCTCAAATGATAATATAAATGATATTTGAATGAAACATTAGATTATGTCATGATTAAGGGTATATTATGCTTTACCTTCATAAGTTGCATGTGATAGTCAATAGGAGTGAGTTATTCTATTACTAAAATTTTTATCTCACCCATATGGTTACATTTCTAAAAATAAAATAGTGATCCGTGTAAGGGAAAAGAGTCAGGGCTAGCTTAGAGTTGTTGAAGCTATGTGAACTTTGAGTATTGTGTAATGAACTAAGAATTTGTATATATATGTATATAATTTGCTATAGGTGTTTGTATGAATGTTCTAAAATGGGTTTTTTTGGTTGAAAATGTCAAGATTTTTAGTGAATCTTAGCTCATGTGTGAAATTATGATGAAATGAGTAGTTTGGGGCTAAGATTGAATAGTAAATATGATATGTGTGGATATATGATAAAGAAAAAAGGCTAAGTAGGCGATAATATGTTAAATTGTGAAAAGTTAAAAAATGATAAAATTGGCCATTGAAGGGTTAAATTTTGATATATGTATATAATTGTGATATATTATTGTTAATCATCAGGTGTAATAGGTCCTTTTAGACATGATTTAAGGCCTTGTGTAGCCCATAAGAGAAGGGGATCAATTTGAGTGCTTGGGAACACAAAATTTTGGTAAAATGTGACTTTATACACTCGGGTGTCTAAATTTTGATCAGATCGTTAGATCGTGTCTAAACCAATCTCATTAGCTAGTTTATGAGATAAGCTTTGCGTGGGTACTTAAATCACTCCGATCGAACATGTATGTGGAGATGGCACACGCCGAAAATTTTATCATTTTGCTATCAAAATTACAACAGAAATTTTAGACTAGCACGCCGTGGTGCATGGCATGTCATGCTACAGTACATCTTATAGAAAGTTTGGGCATGTGGCTCTATGCCACTTGTCGCAGCTTACGTATTGCACACCATAGCATGGCCTATATTCTAGCTTGATTTTTATGGTTCTAATGCATTCAATGATGAGATGAATGTATATGTTTTATTTCCACCATATATTACTCTGATGTATTATGGTTTTTTTTGATGATTTAGCAATAAGTCTTTGTCCAAGATTTTCAAATAAAATATTTGATTATTAATTTGTGTGTTTTTGTTTGGCATAGGATTTTGTTAATCTTCTCCTTCATCGAGTAGATATGGGAGGAGCTAACATTTTGGTATCAGTTTCTTAAGTTTCAAGGCCTGATTGTGATCATTCATTGATGCATTCATTTAAAGATATGGCAACTTATAATTCTTCATTACACAACTCTTTTCCTGTTGTCCTCTATGTTCTAATTTCGTCCTTAGAAGGGAAGAAAAAGGTACAGTATGGAGAGGCACTCGTATTAAAAGTGCTGTGTCTAAAGAGCAAAAGCCAAAAGTTCAACCAGTTCATCTACGAAAGGATAGGCATGATGAGCTACTTGAGGAGCTCAGAGATATAGTAGTAGACATAAGGCAGACAGTTTGGGATCATGACACGATCTTGAGAGGTAGAAAGCAAGAAGAGAGAGTTGAGGCTCAAAATATTCTAGTGCGTAAGGAAGGACACAGTAGACCTGGACCATCTCAGGGTTCAGTAGCAGGCAAGAGATTCCTAGCACTGATCCATCAATTGATCATACTTGGAAGATGTCTATTCGGTTTAACCTACCAACTTTTGATGGTAGTATGAGAAAGGGAGAAGTAGAGTTGTGGATTAAGTGATTGGAAACCATCTTTGAGGTGGTGATCTATACCCCTAAGCAATGGTTATCCTGGCCATGGTGCAGCTAGTTAGTGTTTGTAAGAGGTGGTGGGAGTTTGTGAGGCAAACCGGTAGTGTTAAGTTGAGTTAGGATGATTTCAAGAAAGTTTTCTTTGGTCAGCATTTCTCAATCTCATTTAGAACTGAGAAGGAAGAAGAATTTCATGCTTTTCAGACAATGAGATCTTGATGAGGAAGAGTTTATTTAAAGATTTAATAACTTATCAGCTTATTCCACATACCTCCAGGATAACAACGATACAAAGTTAATAGCTAAGAGATTATTGAAAAGATAAGACCTAAGTATCGTCAGCAAATAGGGCTGCTTGATGTGATAACTTATGAGGAAATATGCCATAAGCTGAGGGTAGCAGCTAGGCATGGTAGAGAGACAGATGTCGAGAGGATGAGATAGTATGAGGAGATTTTCATCCCTTTTTAGATTTAATAGGTAGAATTTCTAAGAGACCTGGGTTCAGTGAGGGAAATTCTAGCTCTTCAAGAAGGAGAAGTTTAATAGAGGATCTCAATCTCGACCTGTGTAGAGAGGGTCAATGTAGAGAGTAGAGGTATGAGAATTAGTCCTCCACATCTTTGAGGCAAGTGTCGAATATTCTAGCGCCGGTGATAGAACACATTTGTTACCCACTTTAATTTGTCAATTAGAACCCTTTTATTAATGATTTATCACCTTCAAGTGCACACATTACATTAGATTTGGAATTTTGCCTATTTTCTAGGTTCAGTGCACTAGGGGCATTTTGGTCCAAAAATAAAATTTTGAGAAAATGTACAAGAAAAATTGACAAAGTGCATTTTATGTCCAGTTGATGAGTGGTGAAATTAGATTTTTAAAATTAAAGAATAAAACATTAGTGCAATTTTTGTTGGTTTGGTGTAGAGCTGAAAATACTCTGTTTCTAGTGTCTCTATCTAAAATTTAAAACTTAATTGGAAATAAGTCTAAGGAAATTTGAACTTGAAATTTATTTCATTGAAATCTATATATATTAGCTTCATTTTAAAATTATTTGGTCAATTTGGATGTGGGAAGTGTTTTGTGGAAATTTTACAATCTAACAAGGTCCAGGGAGTCTTTACAGAGGATTTCCAAAACACTGTTGCAACTTTGAGTTGGCATATCTTCCCCTCTCTGTGTCCAAATTGATTGATTCTATTCTTATTTTTCTTTTTATTGTCTTACCTTTGTGTGTTTAGAATTGTCTTCAATGTTTCCATCTTCGTGTTTGAAAGTTTATTAGAACCTCTGAAGGTCTTCTGCACGAAATCCTGTTCTCTAGACCTGTGGACCAATTTGCGAAATATTCTAGGAACAATTGGGAAGGAGTTTGGATCTGAAATTTTTATATCATTTTCCTGTATATGTCTTGTGTCTCTTATAAAAGTTTCAGGGGAATTTCTAATTTGGATTGGAAGATAAGAATTCACAAGTTCATTGTCTCCAAAAAGTTTGTTGCATGAATTCCAGAATTGTTAAAGCTTCTTAATTGAGCATTTCTAACTCTCTTTCTACCTTTTTAAGTGATTTTTGTTTGTGTGATTATTTTTTTGTTTGTTGAGTTAAAAAAAAATAAGAGAAAAAAATTCACTTACTTTTGCATTCTAGAGCTTGCTTGTGAACCTTGATTAATCATGTTCCCTTATAGCTATAATTTTTACACCTCCTTATCATAATCAATTTCAAGCACAATACAATTTTAACCCACCTCACCAATAAAGAAATAAAAATTGTGTGCATTGTGAGTCTCCTTACCATTTTATTTTGAGTGTCCTTCTCTTGTAGGATATTCATCGCCACGACATGAATACCAAGTAGGAAGTTGCTACCAAATAATTGGAGAACTTACATTTACTCAAGACCAAAATGAAAGAAGTCCATATGATTTTCAAGACAATTACATGTGTCCTATGCAAGAACAACAAGGAACTTCATTCTATCAAGAGGGTTCAATTCAATATGAAGATTCAACAACCCAAGAAATGATGATAAAACTTCAAGATGATCTTGATTCCATGAAGCAATCCATGGAATACCGCCAAAGAAAAGATCAAATGTTTCAGGAAATGAAAAAATCTCGAGACCCTTTGAAAGCCTTGGATGATATGATGGAGAGACTTACTCAAATCAACAATTCATTTCAAGCTTCACAAATTCAAGAGTCATCTTGTTTAGATAACAATTCTCCTACTTTTGTTGAGGTTGATTCTTCTTCACTTTTGACTTTATCTAATGATGAACATAGTAATTTAAATGATGATGATATAGATGAAGAAATTATAGTTGAATCATCTTGGATGTTTGAGCATGAATCATATTGTGAAAAAGTATACCCTTGGGAGAAAAAAACTTTGAGTTCATATGATAAGTCTCTTGATTTAAATTCAAATATCATTGAAAGTGTTGGCTCTTCACTTAGCTTGAATAAAGAAAATGAAATGGATGTTGATGGTGGCGATGATGTATCTTGTGTGCTTGAAATTCTAATTCCTTCTTGTGATATAGTTAATAGTGCACATGCACTTGTTCCTTCTAACCATGATGTGCTTGAGAAAGGTTGTTTGCCTTCTTTTGTAGGTGAACAAGATATAGTGGTTGAACAACCTCTTGATTTCAGTGAGGAACTTACTCAACTTGAAGAAGCCATAGACTTAAATCAAAATTCTGCACCTATTATTGTGCCAATTGTGGAAGAAAAGCATGACAAATTTAAGGCCAATTATGAGGTAGAAGAGGCTAATGTTCATGGCTTAGATGGAATTGAGGACAAGTCACAAGAGGAAGAGAGTTTGGATGACTTAAAGCATGATGAAATTAAAGTTCAAGGAAATGACTTTGCAAAGCCTAAAGGTAAATTGAGTGATGATGATCTCATGATTGAAGAATTTAGTGATGATCTTTTCTTATTGTCTAATATTGATTCATACTCTCATACTTCCATATTTCCTTGTACTTGTTTGAATGATTTTATATGCCAAAATTGTTTGAAAATTAATGAGTACTTGTATGATGGTGATACATCTTCTCATGAATTACTTGATGATAATAAAATGTCTACTATACTTGAGCTTCATGGGCATGAGAAGGGTATTTTGTCTTGTGATGTAGGTACAAACACCAAAGGAGTCAATTTTAAAGAATTTTCTCCACTCGAGCTTGATGTCTATAAGGTTCCCAAGCTATTGGAGGAAAATTCTACATTTGTAGTGCCTTTGTCCATTAAGATAATGGAAGAGACCGAGAGCTTGGATGATGAGAAGGTTGAATCAAAGACTAACCAAGTAAAATCTTTCATAGAGGAAGATCTTATCCATGGAACTTTCAAGGAAATCATATCATGTGATCTTGCACTGGATAAGGGAGTTATTTTTCTTTTAAATTCATTTGATATTATTGAATTTAATTATTTTGATTTTATTGGTTGTCTTCCATATCTTGATAAATTTCCTCCATCTCTACTTAAACATCATTCCATTTGTTTTATTATTCTTGATGAACATGTTGCATTTGATGCATCCTTGCTTGCAAAAGAAAATATTAATGGTTGTATTTTATGTTATTTAAAGGGAGAATAATCCACACCATACATCTTAGAGCCATTACAAATTGATCCCGAGCATCCACCCAAGATACTTGGAATGAAAATGACAATGAGTAGTTTCATGCTACTCCTCAAAGATGAAAATTTCAATTTCAAGAGCTTGTAGAGATTTGAACTAGGTTGTATCTTCTTCACCCTTGCTCTTTACTTTACTTTGCTTTATGCTTTGATTTGTTGATTGAGTAAATTGCAAGTGTAGGGGAGATGAATCTAGTAAGAAAAGGTAGAATTTCATTATTTTTTGTTTTCTTGTTTCTTTTTATTTGTTTGTGTGTTGAAAAAAAAAATTCTGCACCACACTTTTATTATACATTCATTATTGATCTCACCTTGTTTTATCACTAGTCTATATTACATTGAGGACAATACATGATTTAAGTGTGGTGGAGAGAAATAAACATTTTGTTTTGTTTGTTTGGTTTTGCAAAAATTTAAAAAAAAAGTTAATTAAAAATTTTTCTTTGCTTTGTTTTTTTTTTGTTTGAGGTTACTTAATGACCTAGCTCTTGAATGGATATTTCAATGCTTGAGATATAGTAATTTTTAGGATTGAATAGGTGTGAAGTGAACATTCTTTTACCTTGAATTAATGGATTAGAGTGGCACATTACCCTTTCATGGAAGAGGCTAAATACTCATATGTGATTAATTCCTTAGTGATATTACCCTCTAGAATTTGTTTCACTTCTTAATTGGGACCACATGTCTTGCACTTGTTTGATAGGAGATGAAAGATGGCATTCATAAAAATAACCAAGAGCCAAATAGCCAACCCATTATTATTGATTATCCTTTGTTAACCACTTTGAGCTTTTGATTTGATTCTTAAAAAAAATATTCACCTTATTTTTCCCCAAGGAATGCATGTTACACTTTTATATGTCTTTTTAATATTCATTACATGTCCTAGATCAAATGAGTAGATGCCTATTATCATTTTTCTATCCATTACTCTTTATCTTTTATTGTTGCACTATTACATCCATTATTTCCATTGTTTTCAAAGAGTTAGGGGCAATCAAAAGAAAAAAAAACACAAAGAATGATTTGAAGAAAATATAGTCAAAGAGAAAAGAAATAAAATTGCTAGAAAAAGAAACAAAAAGAAGAAGAAAAGAAGGAGAAAAAAAAAAGAAAGAAAAGAATAAAAGGTTGCCTAGCTCATCCATTTCATTTTTTTATTAATTGTTATCATTGCTTTCCATCCTCATTATGTTAAGGCGGCCTCTCAATTGAATTAGATTATGCTTTGCATATTAAGGGGATATATCTTAACTTTAGCATTATTTTGATGCTAACCCTATTTTTTTAATACATGCATTTATTAAACATCCTTTCATTAGCCATATTACAACCTAATAAAGTCCACTTGATTCTTAATTGTAAGTGTTATTTAGTGATGGAGATGTAGAAGAGTTACAAATTTATGGTAGGGTTTATCTTAAGGAATTTTGAGTGAAATTTAATACCTTATATACTTTGATTGATGAGAGCAAACACTTAACCTAGAGACGCTTACTCGTTGACATTGATTCTTGGTAAAGGTTTGTTTGTGATGTGCATAATTATTTCCTAATTATTGCTACATTGATTGATAATTTATAGAACTTCATGAGCTAGCATTCTAGTGACTTTAAACATTGTTTTTCTCTTGTTTCTTTGTCTTATAGTTTTTTTGAGACCTTTTTTACTTAGTTTTGCCCGGAGTGCAAAAGATAAGTGTGGGGGAATTGATAGAACACAGTTGTTACCCACTTTTATTGGTCAATTAGGACCTTTTTATTAATGATTTATCACCTTCAAGTGCACACATTGCATTAGACTTGAAATTTTGCTTAAGTTTCTAGGTTCAGTGTACTAAGGGCATTTTGATCCAAAAAATAAACTTTTGAGAAAATGTACGAGAAAAATTAAAAAATTTTATTTTATGTCCAGTTGATGAGTGGTGAAATTATATTTTTAAAATTCATTTTAGTTTGGGAGTAATTAAATAAAAAAGTCAATACTTTCTTAAGTGCCTTAGTTTGACCTAGTTTTCGGTTTGCCTTTGTGTGAAAATTTTTATATAATTTTGTGTAGCCTAAAACTTAGTTAATTTAATAAAGTCTCCCTTATAATTATGAATTTAATTTTGGACATTAATTAGATTTTATTATATCACATTCTATTTAATTAATTATGTGATTTATGTGACATAGGTAGCATGTGACTTGTGCATCAATTGGGCAATTGAGGTAAACACTCCTTGTGGTCAAAGCTAATCATTTGCATGTGAATTGGGTTTTATTTGGAGATTAAATCAGCTTGAAAATGTGGATGATACATGGGAAATTACACACACATTGGAATCATCTACCAACCAATAGGAGGTTGCCACCTTATAAGTGTGACAAGACTCCCATTACCATTTTAATTTCTTTTTCTTTTTTAATTAAGCTTTAGCTGATAGGAAACACTTAGAAGCATGTCCATACACCTTATTTTAAGATCCAACACTCATTTCATTCATCTTTCACATTTTCTCTCTCTTGTTCATAGTGTTCTTCATTTTCTCTCTTTTGTTCTTCGTTTTCCAGCACCCTAACCTCCATTTTTAGCCACCAAACCTCCATAAAAATCATACCATTCTTCTCCTCTCTTCATTTTCATTACATCCCTTCCATTTTTACAAAGATTGAAGCTCATTTCCATCATTCAAGATCTATGGAGTTCGGCCTTCACAAGCAATCACTATGGTTCTTGAAGATAAAGATTGGCTAAGTTTCTTTATGGAATCCTAGAGAGATAAAGATAGAGGACGAGTCTTGAGCTTCAAATTGGCTAAGTTCTTTTGTTTCCTATCCTCTTCTCTTTTTACTATATAGTTAGATTCCTTAATCTAAGGTTTAATCATCTTAGCTTGTAAATTCTAATTTGAATTTGATGTTGATGTAAAGAGAGAGGATTTTTTCATCTAATTTCTTCCTTGGATAGCTATGACTGAATTTTGCCACTCTTTGTTTGGCACATAATCTTGTGTTTTTCAATTAGTGAATTACTTATGTTAATATTGCATAATCTTGTGGTGTTAATGCTTATGTTGTTGAGTAGCTTGACATAATCTCATGGTTACTCACATTGTTGTTTTGACTGTGGCTGTTGAGGGAAGATTTTGAGTGAATCACTTAGCTAATTTCTTAACCAATTAGTTAATTGAACTGGGGACTTTAATCTAAGACCTAGGGAGGTTAGCTAGTTAGGTTAATTGGTTTAAGATAATTTTCCTAAGTCATGATAGCTTTAGTCAAGAGGAAAGGGAAGCTAAACTTAGCCTAATCATGAGAAGATAATGAGTCCAAAATCAACTAATTTCTAGGGTTCCACTCTTGCGAAAAAGGAAGTGCATTTCACTCACTTTATTTAGGATTTTAATCATTAGGTAATTAGTTTAGATAATTAGATAACTAAATTCCTACAACTTTAGGTGATTTATTCTACTAGATAACCTTTAATTCGACTAAGACCATTCCTTAGGAGATGACCTAAGGTTGACCCTATATTACATTAGGATTAGCTTTAATTTAATCTTGAGAATAAGTGACTAATTTTCCTATCAAAATTTTTAAATGCACTTTGTCAATTTTTCTTATACATTGTCTTAAAAGTTTATTTTTTGGACCAAAATACCCCTAGTGCACTGAATCTAAAAATTTAGGCAAAATTTCAAATCTAATGTAATGTGTCTACTTGAAGGTAATAAATCATTAATAAAAGGGTTCTAATTGACAAATTAAAGTGGGTAACAAATGTATTCTATCAATTCCCCCATACTTTTGCACTTCGGGCAAAATCAAGTGAAAAATGTCCCAAAAAAAAAATAAGACAAAGAAACAAGAGAAAAACAATGTTCAAAGTCACTAAAATACTATCTCATGAACTTCTACAAATTATCAATCAATGTGGTAATAATTAGGAAAGAATCATGGACATCACAAACAAACTCTTACCAAGAATCAATGTTAAAAAGAGTAAGTCTCTCTAGGTAAAGTGTTTGCTCTCATCACTCAAAGTGTATAAGGTATTAAATTTTATTCAAAATTCCTTAGGATAAACCCTACCATAAATTTGTAACCCTTCTACATCTCCATCACTAAATTAGCACTTGCAATCAAAATCAAGTGGACTTTATTAGGTTGTAAGATGGGTAATAAAAGGATGTCTAAGAAATGCATGTATGAAAAATAATGTTAGCATCAAGATAATGTTAAAGTCAAGATATATCTCCTTAATATACAAAGCACAACCTAATTCAATTGAGTGAACACCTTAACACAATGAGGATGGAAAGAAATGATAAGAAATAATGAAACAAATGGAATGGATGATCTAGGCAACTTTTTATTCTTTTCTTTTTTTCTCTCTCCTTCTTTTCTTCTTCTTTTTGTTTCTTTTTCTATGAAATTTATTTCTATTCTTTTTAACTATATTTTATTAAATCTTTCTTTATTTTTTTCTTTTTCTTTTGGTTGCCCCTAACTCTTTGAAAACAATGAAAATAATGGATGCAATGGCACAGCAACAAAGGATAAAGAGTAATTGATAGAAAAATGATAATAGGCATCCACTCACTTGATCTAAGACATGTAATGAATATTAAAAAGATATATAAAAGTGTAATATGCATTCCTTGAGAAAAATAGGGTGAATATTTATTTTTAAAAATCAAACCAAAAGCTCAAAGTGGCTAACAAAGGATAATCAATAATAATGGGTTGGTTATTTGGCTCTTGGCTATTTGCATGAATGCCATCTTTCATCTCCTATCAAATAAGTGCAAGACATGTGGTCTCAATTATGAAGTGAAACAAATTCTAGAGGGTAACATCACTAAAGAATTAATCACACATAAGTGTTTAGCCTCTTCCATGAAAGGATAATGTGCCACTCTAATCCATTAATTCAAGGTAAAAGAATGTTCACTTTACACCTATTCAATCCTAAAAATTACCACATCTCAAGCATCAAAATATCCATTCAAGAGCTAGGTCATTAAGTAACCTCAAACAAAACAAAACAAAGAAATTTTTTTAAATTTTTTTTTTCAAAAACACTAAACAAAATATTTATTTCTCTCCCCCACACTTAAATCATGCATTGTCCTCAATGTATGTATAGACTAGTGATAAAATAAGGTGAGATCAATAATGAATGCATAACAAAAGTATAGTGCTGAATTTTTTTTCAACACACAAACAAATAAAAAGAAACAAGCAAACCAAAAATAATGAAATTTTACATTTTCCTACTTGATTTATCTCCCCCACACTTGCAATTTACTCAATCAACAAATCAAAGCATAAAGCAAAGTAAAGTAAAAGCAAGGGTGAAGAAGTACAACCTAGTTTAAATCTCCACAAGCTCTTAAAATTGAAATTTTCATCTTTGAGGAGTAGCATGAAACTACTCATTGTGGTCTTCTTTCCAAGCACCTTAGGTAGAGGCTCGGGATCAATTTGTAATGGCTCCAAGATGTATGGTGTAGAATTTTTCATAGCTACATGTGGTTGATCATCTTCATGATTAGCCATGGTCTCTTCCATTGCAATGATAAATCCTCTAAATGCATGTGGGTTCTTGGCCATCATATCATTTAGACCTATAAAATCAATAGAGAACGCTTCTTCAAGCATACTGGGTTCCAAAAAAGTGCACTCATGATTAATTTCACACAAACATGTATCATCAATTATTTCATCAAGTAAATGAGTGCTACTCTTTTCAAACATAAATGAATTAATTTCTAAACAAATAGGGCATGGAGAATCATGTGAACAATCACAAGTGAATAGGGAATTAGAACAAGTACTATGAAACAAAGCCAACTCATCATAAAAATCATCAAGCATTAAATCAATATTATTCTCATTACTATTTAGCTTTGTAAAATCAATTATTTGAATTCCAACCTCCTTGTCATCTTGAGTTATTTTCACTTCCTTGTTCAAATCCTCAGTAGGAGCCATGGCCTCTTCCAGCATTTCAATAGGGTGCTCGGCCAAGGGTACCACAAGTGTAGAACTTTCCTCCAATAGCTCGTAAACCTCTTGGACATCAAGCTCGAGTAGAGGAAATTCTTCAACATTAGATCCTTTGATGCTTTCACCATTAGGATTTTCAAGAGCATTTACTTTGACTTCAATTTCCTCATACTTTAAATCCTCCAAATTCTCTCCTTCTTGTGACTTGTCCTCAATTTCTTGTAAGCCTTGCATATTAGCCTCTTCAAGTTGAGCAAGTTCCTCCTTGAAATTAATAGATAGTTTGGCCACATTGCCTTATTCACCTACAAAAGAAGGTAAACAACCTTTCTCAAGCACATCATGGTTAGAAGAAATAAGTGCATGTGCACTATAAACAATATCATAAGAAGGAATTGGAATTTCATACACATAAGATACATCACCCCCACCATCAACATCCATTTCATTTTCTTTATTTAAGCTAAGAGAAAAGTCAACACTTTTAATGATATTTAAATTTAAATCAAGACAATTATCATGTGAATGCAAAGTGTTTTTCTCCCAAGGGTATACTTTTTCACAATACGATTGATGCTCAAACATCCAAGGTGATTCAACTATAATTTCTTCATCTATGTAATCATCATTCAAATCATTATGCTCATTATTAGACAAAGTCAAATGTGAAGAAGAATCAACCTCGATAAAAGTAGGGGAATTATTACCTAAACAAGATGACTTTAGAATTTGTGAAGCTTGAAATGAATTGTTGATTCGAGTAAGTCTCTCTATCAGATCATCCAAGGCTTTCAAAAGGTCTCGAGATTTTTCCATTTCATGAAACATTTGATCTTTTCTTTGGAGGTATTCCATGGATTGCTTCATGGAATCAAGATATCTTGAAGTTTTCTCATCATTTCTTGGGTATTTGAATCTTCATATTAAATTGAACCCTCTTGATAGAATGAAGTTCCTTGTGGTTCTTGCATAGGACACATGTGATTGTCTTGAAAATCATATGGACTTCTTTCATTTTGGTCTTGAGCAAGTGTAAGTTCTTCAATTGTTTGGTAGCAATTTCCTACTTGGTATTCATGTTGTGGCGATGAATATCCCACAAGAGAAGGATACTCAAAATAAAAATGGCAAGGAGACTCACAATGCACACAATATTTATTTTTTTGTTGGTGAGGTGGGTTAAAATTATATTGTGCTTGAAATTTATTATGACAATGAGGTGTAAAATTATAGTTATAAGGGAACATGATTAATCAAGGTTCACAAGCAAGCTCTAGAATGCAAAAACAAGTGATTTTTTTCTTTTTTTTTTTGAACTCAACAAAAAAACAAATAATCACACAAAAAAAATCACTAAAAAAGTAGAAAGAGAGTTAGAAATGCTCAATTAATAAGCTTTAACAATTCTAGAATTCGTGCAACAGGCTTTCTGGAGATAGTGAACTTGTGAATTTCTTACCATCCAATCCAAATGAGAAATTCACCTAAAAATTTTATGAGAGACACAAGAGATATACAGAAAAATTATATAAAAATTTTAGATCCAAGATCCTTCCTAATTGTTCCTAGAAATTTTCAAAAATTGGTCCACAGGTCTAGAGAAACAGGATTTTGTCTAGAAGACCTTTAGAGCTTCCAAAAAACTTTCAAATAGGAAAATGAAAAACTTAAAGAAAATCCTAAACACAAGAAACAAACACAAGAAACAAATCTAATATAGTAATAAGAAAAATGAGACTAGAATCAATCAATTTGGACACATGAAGCGAGAGATATGCCAAATTAAAGTTGAAACAGGGTTTTGGGAGTCCTCTGTAAAGGTTTCCTGGACCTTGTTAGCTTGTAAAATTTTCACAGGACACTTCCCATGTCCAAAATTGACCAAACTAATTTTAAAATGAAGCTAATATATAGATCTTTCAATAAAATAAATTCCAAGTTCAAATTCCCTCAGACTCGTTCCCAGTTAAGTTTTCAATTTCAGACAGAGACATTAGAAACAGAGTATTTTCAGCTCTATACCAAACCAATAAAAATTACACTAATTTTTTTTATTTTTTCTAAAATATGACAAAAAGACTCAAAACACACACAAAAACTAAGAAAAACACAAAATACAAATATTTATAATTTTTTACAAAAAATTTTCAGGAACACTAAAAATGTAAATTAAGCACTAAACAACCTTAGAATTAAACCTAAACCATTCCCTAGCAACTGCGCCAAAATTTTGATAGGAATTGTTGCTTATTCTTAAAATTAAACTAAAGTTAACCCTAATGCAATATAGGGCCAACCCTAGGTCATCTCATAAAGAATGATTTTAAGTCTAATTTAAAAGTTATCGAGTAAAATAAATCACCTAAAGTTTGAAGTTAATTAACTAATTGCTAACCTGATTATCTAGTGAATTAAGCTAGAAAACTAATTCTAATTATGAATTTAATTCTGAACATTAATTAGATTTTATTATATCACATGCCATTTAATTGAATTATGTGATTTATGTGACATAGGTGGCATGTGACTCATGCATCAATTGGGCAATTGAAGTCAACACTCCTTGAGGTTAATGGTTGAGCATTTGCACGTGATTTATGCTATTTTTGGGATATTAAATCAGCTTAAATGATGTGGATGACACATGAAAAATTACACACGCATTGAAATCATCTACAAACTAATAGGAGGTTTCTACCTTGCAAGTGTGACAAGGCTCCCATTTTTATTTTAATTTCTTTTCTTATTTTTAATTAAGCCTTAAGCATATGGGAAACAAGGGGGAGCACACCATTTACCCTCCTGATAGAACACATTTGTTACCCACTTTTATTTGTCAATTAGGACCATTTTATTAATGATTTATCACCTTCAAGTGCACACATTGCATTAGATTTGGAACTTTGCCTAAGTTTCTAGGTTCAGTGCACTAGGGGCATTTTGGTCCAAAAAATGAACTTTTGAGAAAATGTACAAGAAAAATTGACAAAGTGCATTTTATGTCCAGTTGATGAATGGTGAAATTATATTTTTAAAATTCATTTTATTTTGGGAGTAATTAAATAAAAAAGTCAACACTTTCTTAAGTGTCTTAGTTTGTCCTAGTTTTTGGTTTGCCTTTGTGTGAAATTTTTATATAATTTTATGCAGCCTAAAACTTGATTAATTTAATAAATTCTCCCTTCTAATTATGAATTTAATTCTAGACATGAATTAGATTTTATATATCATATGCTATTTAATTGAATTATGTGATTTATGTGACATAGGTGGCATGTGACTTGTGCATCAATTGGGCAATTGAGGTCAACACTCCTTGAGGTCAATGGCTGATGGTTTGCACGTGAATTATGATTATTTTGAGGGGTTAAATCAGCTAAAATGATGTGGATGACACATGGGAAATTAGGCACACATTGAAATCATCTACAAACCAATAGGAAGTTGCCACCTTGCAAGTGTGACAAGGCTCCCATTTATATTTTAATTTCTTTTTCCTTATTTTAATTAAGCTTCAGCTGATGGGAGACACCAAGGAGCACGCCATTTTAAGCCCCAAATGGGATCCAACACATATCTCATTCATCTTCCACATTCTCTCTCTCTTGTTCATAGTGTTCTTCATTTTCTCTCTTTTGTTCTTCATTTTCCAACACCCTAACCTCCATTTTCAGCCACCAAACCTCCACAAAACTCATACCATTCTTCTCCTCTCTTCATTTTCGTTCCATCCCTTCCATTTTCACAAGGATTGAAGCTCATTTCCATCATTCAAGAGCTATGGAGTTTGGCCTTCACAAGCAATCACTAGGGTTCTTGAAGATGAAGATTGGAGGATGAGTCTTGAGCTTCAAATTGGCTAAGTTCTTTTGTTTCCTATCCTCTTCTCTTTTTACTAGATGGTTAGATTTCTTAATCTAAGGTTTAATCATCTTAGCTTATAAATTCTAATTTGAATTTGATGTTGATGTAAAGAGAGAGGATTGTTTCATTTAATTTCTTCCTTGGACAGCCATGACTGAATTTTGCCACTCTTTGTTTGGCACATAATCTTGTGTTTTTCAATTAGTGAATATCTTGTGTTAATATTGCATAATCTTGTGGTATTAATACTTGTGTTGTTGAGTAGCTTGACATAATCTTGTGGTTGCTCAATTTATGTGTTTCACCATGGCTGTTGAGAGAGGATTTTGAGTGAATCACTTGGCTAATGTCTTCACCAATTGGTTAATTGAACTAGGGACTTTAATCTAAGACCTAGGGAGGTTAGCTAATTAGGTTATTTGGCTTAAGATAATTTTCTTAAGTCATGACAGCTTTAGTCAAGAGGAAAGGGAAGCTAAACTTAGCCTAATCATGAGAAGATAATGAGTCCAAAATCAACTAATCTCTAGGGTTCCATTATTGTGAAAAGGGAAGTTCATTTCACTCACTTTCACTAGCATTTTAATTACTTGCACATTAGGTAATTAGTTTTGATAATTAGCTAGGTAACTAAATTCCTACAAACTTTGGTTGATTTATTTCACTAGATAACTTTCAATTAGACTTAAAACCATTCCTTGGGAGATGACCTAGGGTTGGTCCTATATTGCATTAGAGTTAGCTTAGTGTAATTTTGAGGATAAGCGACTAATTTCCTATCAAAATTTTGGCGACTAATTTCCTATCAAAATTTTGGCTGGGGGAATGGTTTAACTTTAATTCTAAGGTTGTTTAGTACTTAATTTACATTTTTAGTGTTCCTGGAAAATTTTTTGAAAAATTATAAAAATTAGTGTTTTGTGTTTTGTTTAGTGTTTTTTTGTGTGTTTTGAGTGTTTTTATTCTGTTTTGAAAAAGAAAAAAATTAGTGCAATTTTCGTTGGTTTGATGTAGAGTTGATGATACTCTGTTTCTAGTGTCTCTGCTTGAAATTGAAAAATTAAATGGGAATGAATCTGAGAAAATTTAACTTCAAATTTATTTCATTGAAAGATCTATATCTTAGCTTCATTTTAAAATTTGTTTGGTCAATTTTGGACGTGGGATGTGTTCTGTGAAAATTTTACAATTTAACAAGGTCCAGAGAGCCTTTACAGAGGACTCCTAAAACCCTGTTTCAACTTTGAGTTTTCATATCTCCCTCTCTGTGCGTTCAAATTGATTGATTCCAGTTTCATTTTTCTTATCACTGTCTTATCTTTGTTTCTTGTGTTTAGGATTTTCTTCAATTTTTCCATTTTCCTATTTGAAAGTTTGTTAGAAGCTCTAAAGGTCTTCTGGACGAAATCCTGTTTCTCCAGACCTGAGGATCAACTTGTGAAAAATTCTGGGAACGATTGGGAAGGATTTTTAATCTGAAAGTTTTATATAATTTTCCTGTGTATCTCTTGTGTTTCTCATAAAAGTTTCAGGGGAAGTTATCATGTGGATTTGCTGATAGAAAATTCACAAGTTCACTGTCTCCAGAGAGCCTACTGTGCGAATTCCAGAATTGCCAAAGCTTCTTGATTGAGTATTTCTAACTCTCTTTCTACTTGTTTGGTGTTATTTTTTTTTCATTTTGTTGCTATTGAGTATATTAAAAAAAAATTATTTCTCTTGCTTTTGTGTGTTTTGAATTGTTTCGTGTTGATTTGCATTTTAGTTTAGCTTGTTCTTTGTTCTTAATTTTCTTGAGCTTGATTAGTGCATGACCCGAAGAAAACATACCTCTTTTGTTGAATTAGATCTAGAAATTGAAAGGACTATTTCTAGATTGAGAAGATCACAACCTATTCTTGATTCTCATTTGGTTTGTAATTCAACAATGGAAGGTATCTTAGGACATGAGCATGTGCATAATGAGGGCCATGGGAATGGGAATGAGAATTTGCATGATGATGGCCATGTTAATAATGAATTTGAAGGCTTGCATAACCCTAGAGAGGAGAGGAGCATTAGGCAATTAACTCAACCTAATTGGCATGATAATCCTTATGGCTTGTATGTTCCTCCTACTAATGTTCAATTTGAAATTAAAACCTCTTTGATTAATGCATTGCCTAAATTTCATAGGTTACCGGGAGAGGATTGCCATAGGTTTTTGCATACTCTCCTATTGGTTTGTGATACTATGAAGCCTATGCATGTAAATGTTGATGATGTTCAAGCTAAGGCTTTTGTATTTTCTCTTGAAGGTTTAGCAAAGGAGTGGTATTTCAACTACCCTTCTTATGTGAAAGTGAGCACATGGGCCGAGCTAAGAAGACTCTTCTTAGATAAATTCTTCCAAATTCCAAGGTCACCAATTTGAGGAAGCAAATCTATGGGGTCCAACAAGGAGAAGATGAGAGTCTCTATGAGTATTGGACTAGATTCCAAGGCCTTTTGGCTAAATGCCCACACCATCAAATTTCTAGTGAGAATTTAGTCCAATATTTTTATGAGGGCTTAATTCCAAGAGACAAAGTTAACATTGATGCCGCTAGTGGTGGATGCTTGATTGACCTCACTTCCTCAAAGGCTTGGGAACTAATTGACAAGATGGCTTCAAGTGGTGCTCAATACTCTACAAGGTAAAAGAGAAATGTGAATATGGTAGGTTCCTCAATTCTTAATGATTCATATGTGGACTTGCTAGCTACCAAGATTGGGAGAATGTTGGCTCCACAAATATCTCAATTGACAATGTAAGTACTTCTCAAGCACTTGTCCCTTATTCTTGTACTTTTTGTGACTCACCTATGCATGTAGAAAGAAATTGTCCTATTAAGTTTGAACAAGTAAATGCTATCTACAATGGAAAACAATCCTATGGTGGGAGGCAAGGGCAAGGAGCTTATTCTAATACTTACAACCCTTCATGGAGAGACCATCCTAATTTCTCCTATTCAAATCCAAATGTGGCTTTACAAGACAATCAACAAAGAGGATCCTATCAAAACACCTTTGGCCGTGACCCTCCACCTCATTTGTCTCAAGGTAGCTCTTCTCAAAGCTACAATCCAAGTGGTAATTCTCTTGCACCTTTTCTAATTCTTATAGTGATAGAGGCTTGTTCCAATTGAGAGTTCTTCTAATTCGAACTCTTCTAATGATGTGAATGTGTTACGTAAGCAGTTGATTGAAATGAACTCCTTATATAAAAACATGTATGATGGCTTAGGGAACAAGGTAGAGAGTATGGGTAACAAGTGTGAGAACATGAACTCTAAAATTGATGCCCTTACTTCTCAAATGAATATGCTTGCTAACCAATTAAGTGCAGCCAATGCTCAAGCCTCTACATTACCATCCAACACCGTTGCTAATCCTAAAGCTAATCTTAATGCTATCACATTGAGGAGTGGCAAGGAGTTGGGAGAAAGAGTGCAAGAAGACAAAAGACAAGGGAAGGCTGAGAAGCCCTCTTTAAATTCTTCAATTGATGTTAATGTTTCTAATTCTTCTCTTGCTCCTAATATGCATCTTTTTAGAGATGATGAGGATGAAAACATTGAGGAGATCATATGTGAGCAACCACCATCTAAGGTGAAAAAATGGACTATGGCCGAGTTGTTTAGTAAGGAAAAAGAGGGAGAGGCCAAGCAAAGTGAAACAAGAAAGGAGAGTTTAAGGAAGGAAGAAGGAAAGCAAAGTCAAGAATTATAAAAAGCTTCCTTTTCAACAAGCACAAGTGGTCCCTAAGCAAGTGAAGGGACAATTTGATCAAGAGGTATATGATTTCTTCCATAAGATTCATGTTAATGTACCCTTGATGGATGTAGTTAAGAACTTTCCTAAGTATGCCAAATTTTTGAAAGATTGTTGTACAAATAAAAGAAAATTTAGGCCTAATGCAAGGGTACAATTACCCTCATCTGTGAGTGCTATCATGAAGCCTCAACTCCCTATAAAATGTGAGGACCCCGGTTCCTTCACAATTCCATGCAAGATTGGCAACACACATTTTTCTCATGCATTGATAGACTTAGGTAGCCATTAATGTTATGCCTCTTTCAATTTATCATGCCTTGAGTCTTGATTGCATGCATAAGACACCTATGATATGCCAATTAGCGGATAGAAGTGTTAGAAGACCACATGGAGTAGTAGAAGACTTGTTGGTTTGTGTTAAAGGTCTATTATTTCCTGTGGATTTCTATGTGCTTGATATGTAAAAGAAGGGAGTGGGGATGATATTTTGATTTTAGGAAGGCCATTTATAAGGACTGCCCGTACATTGATTGACATGGAAAAAGGTAGTTTGATTTTGAAATGTGGAGAGGATCATATTATTTTTAATATTTATGAAGCAATGAAACATCCTTTTGAGATTATTCTTTGTTAGGTGTAAGTTCCATTGAGTTATTGCTTCATGATGCTTGTGAGTCTCACATGCTTGATTCTTTCTCACATGTTGATGATGATTTGTCTCTTGTTACTACTACATGTATTGATGGATGTAGTTGTCCTATTTGTTTAGAGATTGATGCATGCTTGAATGATGCAACTACTTCTTCTCATGATTTGTTTAAAATATCTCCTATGCTTGATCTTGAAATGCTTGAGAAGGGTATATCTTCTTGTGTTATAGGTACTAAAGCCATTAAGGCCGAATCTATGAGTTTTTCTCCACTCGAGCTTGATGTTCTTAGGATTCCCAAGCTATTGGAGGAAAATTCTACACTTTCACATGTCGAGGCCGTGGCTCAAGTCCAAGCACTTGAGGACAAGTTGCAAGAAAAAGGGGGAGGCTGTAAAGAAAGAAGAGGAGAAATCAAAAACAAGTGAGAAGCCTAAAAGACAAGATAGTACCATGGAATATTCCACCAAATTAGACTTGAAGAAGCTCATTCCCTCTTGTGTAGAGCCACCTACCTTGGAGTTGAAGCCTTTACCATCCAATCTCAAGTATGCATATCTCATTGAGAATGAGAAGCTTCCGGTAATAATTTCTAACTCTTTATCTCTTGAGGAAGAAAATGCATTACTTGATGTGTTGAGAAAGAACATACATGCTATTGGTTGGACTTTGGCTGACATTCCTGGTATTGACCCTATTGTGTGCACACATAAAATTTTTCTTGAGGACAATGCTAAGCCCATTAGGCAACCACAAAGGAGACTTAACCCATTGATTTTAGATGTGGTAAAGAAAGAGGTTGTTAAGCTACTTAGTGCTGGGATCATCTATCCTATAGCTGACAGTGAGTGGGTGTCTCCAACCCAAGTTGTACCTAAGAAAGGGGGGATTACTGTGGTAAAAAATGAGAAAGGAGAGCTTGTTCCAACTAGAGTTCAAAATGCTTGGAGAGTGTGCATAGACTATAGGAAGCTCAATAATGTGACTAGGAAGGACCATTTTCCTTTGCCTTTTATTGATCAAATGCTTGAGAGATTGGCTTCCAAGTCCCATTATTGCTTCCTAGATGGGTTTAGTGGGTATTTTCAGATTCCCATAGCTCCTAGTGACCAAGATAAGACTACCTTTACATGCCCTTTTGGCACATTTGCCTATAGGAGGATGCCTTTTGGTCTTTGCAATGCACCTGGTACTTTTCAAAGATGCATGATGTCCATATTTTGTGATTTTATTGAACATTGCATGGAAGTCTTTATGGATGATTTTACTGTGTATGGTGAGTCCTTTGATTCATGCTTGCATTCTTTAGATAAAGTGCTTGGTAGGTGCATTGAAAAGAAGCTTGTGCTTAACTTTGAAAAATGCCATTTCATGGTAGATAAAGGAATTGTTTTAGGCCATTTGATTTCTTCCAATGGCATAGAGGTGGATAAGGCCAAAGTAGATGTGATTGCTTCTTTGCCATATCCTGTTTGTTTGAAAGATTTGAGATCATTTTTGGGACATGCAGGCTTTTATAGGAGATTTATAAAGGGGTTTAGTGAAATTGCTTTGCCTATGTCTAAACTCTTACAAAAAGATGTTGATTTTGTTTTTGATGATGCTTGCAAAAGGAGTTTTGACACTTTGAAAAGCATGCTCATTTCCCCTCCCATTCTTAAAGCCCCAAATTGGTCTTTGCCTTTTGAGTTGTCATGTGATGCTTCTAATTTTGCTGTGGGAGCTATGCTTGGTCAAAGAGAGGGCAAGTTATCATATGTGATTGCTTATGCATCTAGGACCCTAGATTCAGCTCAGGTTAATTACACCACAACTGAGAAAGAGTTGTTTGCTATTGTTTTTGCACTTGATAAGTTTAGATCATATCTTCTTAACTCTAAAGTTGTTGTGTACACTGACCATGCTGCTGTGAGGTACTTGTTTAAGAAGACAGATTCTAAGCCTCGCTTGATTCGATGGGTGATCTTGATGCAAGAATTTGATGTGGAGATAAGGGATGAGAGTGGTTCTACCAATCAAGTAGCGGATCATTTGTCTAGACTACCTCATTTAAAAGCTACTATGGTAAACTCTAACCCTACTATTCCTTGTGATTCATTTCCTGATGAGGCATTGTGTGCCATTTCATCTAAGCCTCCATGGTATGCCTCTTTTGCTAACTATATTGAGTATGGAGTCTTGCCTCCTTGTGCTTCACGTTTTGCCATTGAAAAATTGAAAAGAAAGTCTAGATTTTACATTTGGGAACCACCTTTGATGTGGAAGATTTGTAGTGATAAAGTGATTAGGAGGTGTGTTGATGATGTTGATGTGCCTTCTGTTCTTGAATTTTGTCACTCTCATGCATGTGGTGGTCATTTTAGCTCAAATAAGACAGCTAGGAAGGTTTTAGATTGTGGATTGTATTGGCCTAGCTTGTTTAAAGACTCTTATAAATTTTGTAAAGCATGCTTGAAATGTCAAAGGTTAGTAGTTGGGGTAAGAGACATGAAATGCCTCAACAACCCATTTTATTTTGTGAGATTTTTTATGTTTGGGGCATTGAACTTCATGGGTCCCTTTCCACCATCCTTTAGTTTTGAGTACATATTACTTGGTGTTGATTATGTTTCAAAGTGGATTGAAGCCATTCCTACTAGAACTTGTGATGCTAAGATTGTTTTGAAGTTTCTCAAATCTAATATTTTTTGTAGGTATGGAGTTCCTAAGGCCTTGGTAAGTGACCAAGGATCCCACTTTTGCAACAAGATGATGAAGGCTCTCTTGGCTAAATATGGGGTGCATCATAAAATCTCTACACCGTATCATCCCCAAACTAATGGCCAAGCCGAAGTATCAAATAGAGAAGTCAAGAAGATCCTAACCAAGGTGGTGAACACAAATAGGAAGGATTGGTCTTTACACTTAGAGGATGCTTTGTGGGCTTATCGGACTGCTTATAAGACTCCCATTGGCATGTCTCCTTTTCGATTGGTATATGGAAAGGCTTGTCACCTCCCTGTGGAGATAGAGCATAGGGCCTATTGGGCCATCAAGAAACTCAACTTGGATTTCCATCTTTCGGCTAAGGAGAGATTTCTTCAAATGCAAGAACTTGAGGAGCTTAGGTTGGATGCCTATGAGTCTTCTAGGATCTATAAGGAGAAAACAAGGATCCTTCATGACAAGCTAATCTTGAGGAAAAAGTTCCAAGAAGGAGATCAAGTCCTCTTGTTCCAAACAAGGTTTATTCATAAGCATGCCAAGTTGAAGTCTAAGTGGGAGGGACCATATCTAGTCACCAAGGTGTTTCCCTATGGGGTTTTGCAACTCTTGAATAAAGCCACGGGTTCCACCATGCAAATCAATGGTCACCTATGCAAGCTCTACAAAGATGCCAAATCACTTCAAAAGGAGGAGGACTTCTCTCAACATGTTTTTGAACCACCATGATAAGGTTGTATCTCTCCAACCTTGAGCTTTTACTTTCCTTTAATTGATATATTTAATGATAGGTATAGTTCAAGTGTGGGGGAGATGAACCTAGTAGGAAAATTAGAGTTTATTTGCTTTATTTGACTTCTTTATCTTGTGTTTTAGTTTGAAAAAAAAAAATTCTGCAACCACACTTTTGTTATGCATTCATTATTGATCTCACCTTATTTTATCACTAGTCTATACATACATTGAGGACAATGCATGATTTAAGTGTGGGGGAGAGAAATAAACATTTTGTTTTGTTTGTTTGGTTTTGCAAAAAATAAAAAAAAATTGCTTTGTTTTGTTTTGTTTGAGGTTACTTAATTACCTAGCTCTTAAATGGATATTTTGATTCTTGAGATGTGGTAATTTTTAGGATTGAATAGGTGTGAAGTGAAAATTCTTTTACCTTGAATTAATGGATTAGAGTGGCATATTACCCTTCATGGAAGAGGCTAAACACTCATGTGTGATTAATTCCTTAGTGATGTTACCCTCTAGAATTTGTTTCACTTCTTAATTAAGACCACATATCTCGCACTTGTTTGATAGGAGATGAGAGATGGCATTCATAAAAAATAGCCAAAAGCCAAATAGCCAACCTATTATCATTTATTATCCTTTGTTAGCCACTTTGAGCCTTTGGTTTGATTCTTAAAAAAAATATAAATATATATATATATATACCCTATTTTTCCCCAAGGAATGCATGTTACACTTTTATGTCTTTTTAATATTCATTGCATGTCCTAGATCAAATGAGTGGATGCCTATTATTATTTTTCTATCCATTACTCTTTATCCTTTATTGCTACACCATTACATCCATTACTTCCATTGTTTTCAAAGAGTTAGGGGCAACCAAAAAAAAAACAAAGATAGATTTGAAAAAAAAATATAGTCAAAAAGAAAAGAAATAAAGTTGCTAGAAAAAGAAACAAAAAAGAAGAAGAGATAAAAAAAAAAGAAAGAAAGGAAAAAAAAAGTTGCCTAGCTCATCCATTCCATTTGTTTTATTATTTCTTATCATTTCTTTCCATCCTCATTGTGTTAAGGTGTTCACTCAATTGAGTTAGGTTATGCTTTGCATATTAAGGGGATATATCTTGATTTAGCATTATTTTGATGCTAACCCTATTTTTTATATACATGCATTTCTTAGACATCCTTTCATTACCTATATCACAACCTAATAAAGTCCACTTGATTCTTGATTGCAAGTGCTATTTAGTGATGGAGATGTAGAAGGGTTACAAATTTATAGTAGGGTTTATCCTAAGAAATTTTGAGTGAAATTTAATACCTTATACACTTTGAGTGATGAGAGCAAACACTTAACCTAAAGAGGCTTACTCTTTGACATTGATTCTTGGTAAGGGTTTGTTGTGATGTGCATAATTCTTTCCTAATTATTGCCACATTGATTGATAATTTGTAGAAGTTCATGAGCTAGTATTTTAGTGACTTGAAACAATGTTTTTTCTCTTATTTCTTTGTCTTATAGTTTCTTTTGGGACCTTTTTCACTTGATTTTGCCCAGAGTGCAAAAGCTAAGTGTGGGGGAATTGATAGAACACATTTGTTACCCACTTTTATTTGTCAATTAGGACCATTTTATTAATGATTTATCACCTTCAAGTGCACACATTGCATTAGATTTGGAACTTTGCCTAAGTTTCTAGGTTCAGTGCACTAGGGCATTTTGGTCCAAAAATGAACTTTTGAGAAAATGTACAAGAAAAATTGACAAAGTGCATTTTATGTCCATTGATGAATGGTGAAATTATATTTTTAAAATTCATTTTATTTTGGGAGTAATTAAATAAAAAAGTCAACACTTTCTTAAGTGTCTTAGTTTGTCCTAGTTTTTGGTTTGCCTTTGTGTGGAAATTTTTATATAATTTTTGTGCAGCCTGAAACTTGGTTAATTTAATAAATTCTCCCTTCTAATTATGAATTTAATTCTGGACATGAATTAGATTTATTATATCATATGCTATTTAATTGAATTATGTGATTTATGTGACATAGGTGGCGTGTGACTTGTGCATCAATTGGGCAATTGAGATCAACACTCCTTGAGGTCAATGGCTGATGGTTTACACGTGAATTATGATTATCTTGAGGGGTTAATCAGCTAAAATGATGTGGAGACACATCAGAAATTAGGCAAACTTTGGAATCATCTACAAACCAATAGGAAGTTGCCACCTTGCAAGTGTGACAAGGCTCCCATTTACATTTTAATTTTCTTTTTCCTTATTTTAAGTAAGCTTCAGCTGATGGGAGACACCAAGGAGCACTCCATTTTAAGCGCCCCAAATGGGATCCACCACATATCTTATTCATCTTCCACATTCTCTCTCTCTTGTTCATAGTGTTCTTCATTTCCTCTCTTTATTCGTCATTTTCTAGCACCCTAACCTCCATTTTCAGCCACCAAATCTCCACAAAACTCATACCATTCTTCTCCTCTCTTCATTTTCGTTTCCTCATTCCTTACATTTTCAAGGATTGAAGCTCATTTCATCATTCAAGAGCTATGGAGTTTAGGCCTTCACAAGCAATCACTAGGGTTCTTGAAGATGAAGATGGGCTAAATTTCTTTATGGAATCCTAGAGAGATGAAGATGAAGGATGAGATCTTTTGAGCTTCAAAGTGCTAAGTTCTTTTGTTTACCATCCTCTTCTTTTTTTACTAGATGATTAGATTCCTTAATTTAGGGTTTATCATCTTAGCTTATAAATTCTAATTTGAATTTGATGTTGATGGTAAAGAGAGAGGATTGTTTCATTTAATTCTTCTTCCTGGACAGCCATGACTGAATTTTGCCACTCTTTGTTTGGCACATAATCTTGTGTTTTTCAATTAGTGAATATCTTGTGTCAATATTGCAATCAGTGGTGGTGGAATGCTGTGTTGTTGAGTAGGTGACATAATCTTGTGGTTTGCTCAATTTATGTGTTTTCACCATGGCTGTTAAGAGAGGATTTTAAGTGAATCACTTGGCTAATGTCTTCACCAAGGGTTAATTGAACTAGGGACTTTAATCTAAGACCTAGGGAGGTTAGCTAATAATTAGGTTAATTGGCTTAAGATTTCTTAAAAGTTGAAAGCTTTAGTCAGAGGAAAGGGAAGCTAAACTTAGCCTAATCTAATCATGAGAAGATAATGAGTCCTGAAAATCAACTAATCTCTAGGGTTCCATTATTGTGAAAAGGGAAGTTCATTTCACTCACTTTCACTAGCATTTTAATTACTTGCACATTAGGTAATTAGTTTAGATAGTTAGATAATTACTAGTAAAAAATCCTATAAACTTTGGTTGATTTATTTCACAAGATAACTTTCAATTAGACTTAAACCATTCCTTAGGAGATGACCTAGGGTTGGTCTATATTGCATTAGGGTTAGCTTAGTGTAATTTTGAGGATAAGTGACTAATTTTCTATCACCTCCCAAATCAAATCAAACACTCATTCATTTATCTTCCACATTTTCTCTCTCTTGTTCTTGGTGTTCTTCATTTTCTCCTCCTTCTCTCTATAATACAACACATCTAGCCACCATTTCTCCTTCTTTTCACCATCAAATCTACTCAATTCTTCCACCATTCTTTTGCTCTCTCAAGGCCAAGCTACCCCAAGCAACTAGAAGGAGATTTGAAGCTCAATCCATCAAGAAGCATGAAAGCAGTGCCACAGCTTAGTTGTGTTCATGGCGGAAGCAAAGTGCTCTTGATGTTTTCTAGCTACAATCTCTATGGAATCCTAAGGGAAAGTTGATGGAAGAGGAGTTGTTTGAAGTCTTTAATTGGCTAAGCTCAACTATTTCTTCATCTTGTTTTAATTCCATTAGAATACTATGACTATTGTTGATTGTGGTTCAATATGACTTTTGTTACATAGTTGTTTGTAATTTGTAATGTTGAAACAAGATTTTTGAGTTGAATTTCATGACCCATGTGCTGCTAGAATTTCATTCATTCTATGAATTTTCATGGTAATATTATTGATTTCAATGGATAAATATCTTGTATGAGCCTAGCATGTAATTGTGTGGGGAATACTTGATGAGTGTGCTTGAGTTTTCATAGTTTTTAAAGTTAGGTACAGCTTTGGACAGTGGCAATTAGGAATAAATTTAACTAAACATTTGATTAATTCTTGAGCTAAGCTAGTGAGGTGACCTAAGGGGCTTGTAATAGCACTTAAGGAATTGAATTAATGAAGCTAGGTTGCTTGAAATAGTTGTCTTAAGTAAATACATTTTTTCAGCTAAGGAAGAGGGAGTTGAGTGAGCTGCAATAATTAATTAGAGGCTAAGTCTCTTTCCATTAGCAACACCCTAGGGTTCCTACATATAAAAGGGAAGTCCATTCCATATTAGAAAATTAGTTTCTAGCTTAATTCACTAAATAATTAGGTTAGCAATTAGTTAATCAACTTCAAACTTTAGGTGATTTATTTTACTAGATAACTTTTAAATTAGATTTAAAATCATTCCTTAGGAGATGACCTAGGATTGACCCATATTGCATTAGGGTTAGCTTTAGTTTAATTTTGATGATAACAATAATCCCTATCAGCTGACCCTGAGTACTGGAAGGACACCCCAATGCAATATTTACGATCAATCTTATCCAAGA
>NW_026555341.1:22721751-22780010 GCF_029017545.1 Prosopis cineraria
CATTACTTTTATGATGCAGTATTCACTAGTTTAGCTATTATAAGAGTTTGAAATACCTAATCGATTAGAAGGAGTTGAATATGAGGCAGAGGAGATGGATAAAACTTCTTAAGGATTACAACTTGAGTTGAAAACCATCCAAGTAAAGCTAATGTGGTTGCTGATGCATTAAGCTAAAAGATGTTACATATGGCAACGTCTTATGGTAAGAGAGTATAGATTGATAGACTTGTTTGTTGAGTCACAGTAAGATGGCCACTAAAGGCATTATTTAGTACCTATTCTACAATGATCAGTAATGATTTATGGAGATAATTAAGAATGGTACAATTAGAGATGAGTACCTTTTGAAAATTAGAGAAGGAATCAAAGAAAATCAAGCCATTGATTTTAGTTTCAATAATAATGGTTTTGTTATTTATCAGGACAGGATTTGTGTGCCTGATGATATAGGCCTGAGGAGAGTGATATTGAGTGAAGCTTATTATAGTAAGTACACCATCGATTTGGGAGCTACAAAGATGTACCAGGATATGAGGCAGTATTAGTGGTGGCCTAGTATGAAGAGAGATGTTATTAACGTTTGTGACTTGATGTTTGACATGTCAGAAGGTTAAAATAGAGCATGAAAGACTAGCAAGAATGTTGTAACCATTAGATATTTCTAAGTGAAAATGGGATAATATTTCTATGGATTTTATAACTAGGTTGCCAAGGACTCAGTTAAGACATGATACCATATGGGTTATTGTTGATAAACTCACTAAATCAGCTTATTTCCTAGCAATTATTCTTTGGAAAAAATGGCAGAGACCTATATCTGAGAAGTTGTAGGCTATTTGGTGTGTACTGAAGAGTATATTTTTGATAGAGATTTGAGGTTTACTTTTAAGTTCCAGGGAGCTTTGCAACGTGCCATGGGTACTGAGTCGAGATTCAGTATGGCATATCACCATAGACAGATGGGCCGATAGAGTGGACTATATAGACCCTAGAGGATATGTTGAGAACCTGTGTATTAGAGTTACAAGGTAACTGGGATAGCCATCTCCCTTTGGTTAAGTTTGCTTGTAACAATAGTTACCACTCTAGTATTTAATTGGCACCATGTAAAGGCATTGGATGGGAGCAAATGTAAGTCACCTCTTTATTGGACAGAATTAAGTGAGAAGTGTATGTTAGTATCGAACATTGTAAATCAAATGACTCATAAGATTGGGTTAATTAGGAAAGAGCTATTAACAACTCACAGTAGGCAGAAGAGTTATATAGATAGGCATAAAAGGCCATTATAGTTCTTAGCAAGAGATAATATGTTTATAAGGGTTACACCAGTAATGGGAATCAGGAGGTCAATAAGAGCCAAGAAGTTGACTCTTCGATTCATTAGTCATTTCAAGATTCTAGAAAGAATTTGACAAGTTGCCTATAGAATCACTTTGACATCGCAGTTATCTGGTGTGCATGACATGTTTCATGTATCGCAACTTAAAAAGTACTAACCAAATGCCTCACATATGATAGAACTAAATGGGATTGAACTCCAGGAGAATTTGACCTTTAAAGCTGAGCCAGAACAGATCATATATGTGAAAGAGAAACAATGAGGAGCAAAACCATATGATTGATTAAAGTTTTTTAGTGAGGCATGGCTCTAGGTGATGCTACCTTGGAGACAGAGGATACAATGAGGCAACAATATCTTTATCTATTTCCCTAAGTATATGTTTACGTGTTTTGTTAATTTTAGGGATAAAATTCTTAAAAGGAGGGGAGAACAATAACATCCTAAATTTCTTAGTCCTATGAATAGCTAATAATTGAGGGTAAAGTGGTAATTAGTGTGAGATTAGAGATTTGGACGGTTAGTTAATTATTGTGTCTTTAAGATGTTATATGAATAGATATGGGTAGAAGGATAGCATTTTGAGTCAAAGTAAGTGTGCTTGGTGAGAACTTTTCTCACTGTGCCATATACCACTGTTATGTTGCATGTGTCGCAACACATAGAATAGAAATTGATCCCATAAGTCATGAATTTTAAGTGAATTTTAGATAGGAAATTCTAAAAACACACGAAAGGAGAGGAGAGAAAGGTTAGGTCTATTAGGGCAAGAGATTTCAAAGTTGTGGAAGGTGCTTCTGACCAATAATTTAATGGGTATACTATGTATAACTCTTACCTTCCATTCTACCCAAATTTCTCTAGATATAAGTTATACAGAAATTGAATTGGTGAAATTTTAGGTGTTTGATGCTTACCTAATAGTAATAAAAATGTTCTCAGGAGTTAAATTAGAGCTTTGTAACTAGTTTAAAGCTAAATGATAGAGCTTTAAACCTATAAGCTCAATTTGACTCTAAATCAAGAGGTTTTTAGGGTGAAAATTATGTTTGAGTTAAATGAGACTAGTTGAGTGATGTGAAGTAGTAATGGACTTAGAATGGATAAATGAAAATGGATATACGACTTATATAGCCATAAGTAGTAAATATGTACTTTTGATCAAAGTAGATCAAATGACTAAATTTTGCCACATGTGTTCACATTGGCATTTTGAGCATGTGAATTGAGAAAGGAAGCTTGTGATAAGCTATAGTGGTGGTTGAAATCTACTGGTAACCTCTCTAGTGACAGAAGGGTTGAGGTGACTGAATAATCTCCTTTGTTTGACTATTCTTTGTAACTGTGTGTGAGTATGCAATGTAGTGAATTAAATAGTTTTGAATTGAGCATTTTTGTAGCATTAAATGTTTATTGCATGAAATAGATTTTGGTTAAAACAAGTAATGAAATTTGGTAATTTAACATGAAAATGTTTACATGTATATATATGAGTAAAGTGGTGAATAAGAACCCATGAATCGTTTAAAAAATCATGATCATAGGGGTGGAAGTTCACACAAGTATGGAGGTGGTGATAAGACCATATGGCATATTATCCCTAATGCCCGACAGGGTGTGGTATTAGAGAATTATATCTCCTTAGTACCTTTTTGTGGTGTAGTGTTTGAAATGATCTCCTTAGTACCTTTTAAGGGGCGATGTTAGAGATTTAGACTCCTTAATGTCTATATGATACAGTACTGGAGTTAAAACACCTTGTTGTGTGCATTGGGGAAACCATAATTTGAAAGTAAGATAAAACACCTTTGGCCAGGTGATTCTACTACTAAAAGTGAGCTCAAGGCTAATAAGTGTGTACAGTAGTCTAAGGCAAGCCTAGAATTTCATGTCAAGGTATATTATGCTTTAATTTCATATTTTTGCATGTGATAGTCAATAGAAGTGAGTTATTCTATTATTAAGATTTTTTTCTTCCCTGTGGTTACATTTCTATAGGACAAAACAGTGACAGGGTAAGGGAAAAGAGTTATAGCTGGCTTAAAGTTATTAAGCCATGTGAACTTTGAGTATAGTGTAATGAACCAGAACTTGTGTATATATGTATATAAGTTGCCATAAGAGTTACCATGTATGTTTTGAAATGGGTTTTAGTTGAAAATGTAAAGATTTATAGTGAATCTTGGCCTATGTGTGAAATTATGATGAAATGAGTAATTTAGGGATAAAATTAAATAGTAAATATGATATGTGTGGATATGTGATAAAGAAAAAGGACCAAGTAGGCTAAAGTGTGTTAAATTGTGAAAAGTTTAAAAATGTGGAAACTAGCCATTGAAGGGTCAAATTTGATATATGCATATGATTGTGATATATTGTTTCCAATCAAGTGCAATAGGTCCTTTTGGACTTGATTCAAGGCCTTGTATGGTCTAATGAGAGAAAGGGATCAATTTAGGTGCTTGGGTGAGCAAATTTTTTTAAAACTCACTTTATGCACTCGGGTGTCTAAATTTTGATCGAATATTTAGATCGTGTCCAAACTTGTCTCATTAGCTAGTTGAAGAGATAAGTTTTGTGTGAGCATTTGAATCACTCTGATCAGACATTGTATGTGGAAATGGCACACACCAGAAATTCATCATTTTGCTGTCAAATGACAATAGAAATTTTAGACTAGTACACTGCGACATTTAGCATCTCATGTCGCAATGCATGTTACAGAAAGTTCAGGGTTGTGGCTCTGTGCCACATGCCGCAATACATGTATTGCACACCATGGTGCATGGCCCATATTCCAGTTTGATTTTTGTGGTTTCCAATGCATACAATGATTGAGATGAATGTATATAATTTATTTCCACTGCGTATTGCTCTAATGCATTACGGTTTTGATGATTTAGCAAACAAGTCTTTGGCCAATGTTTTTTAATTAAAATATTTGATTATTGATTGGTTGTGTTTTGGTGTGGTCATTTTGTTAATCTTCTCCTGTATTGAGTAGATATGGGAAAAGGTTACATTTGGTTTTGAATCAAGGTGATTTGGAGGTTTGGTTAGTAGTGATCATACTATGTGTTAGAAAAGTGGTGAATAAATGGTGAAAGAGGTGAAATGATTTATATAGATTAGATTTGAAGTTAATATATGATATATTATGCTATGCTTGCTTAAGGTTGTATGTAATAGTCAATGGTAGAGAGTTATTTTGTTATTGAGATTTTTATCTCACCCTTATGGTTACATTTTTACAGGACAGAGTAGTAATCGAGACATAGGAAAAAAATCTAGACTGGCATAGTGGTGCCATGGATGTGGCCAAATTAACAAAAATTGACAAAATGAATTTTATGTCTAAAAGATGAGTGGCCCAAATTAGATTTTTGAAATTCATTTTAGTTTGGGAGTATTAAATAAAAAGTCAACAATTCTAGAGTGTCTTAGCATGCTAGTTTTGGTTTGCCTTTGTGTAGAAAATTTTTATATAATTTTATGCAACAAGGAACTTGATTATTTTAATAAAATCTTTCTTCTAATTATGATTTAATTATGACATTAATTAGATTTTATTATGTACATGTTATTTAATTGAGTATGTAATTTTATGTGACAAATGGCATGGACCTCTGCATCAATTAGGCATTAAAGTCCCCACTCTTAAGGTTAATGGCTCATATTTAGACATATTTATGGTACATTTGGGAGTTAAGTCGCTTAAATAATGTGGATGACTGATAGGAAATTAGTCGCTTATCCTTAAAATTACACTAAAGCTAACCCTAATGCAATATAGGGCCAACCCTAGGTCATCTCCCAAGGAATGGTTTTAAGTCTAATTGAAAGTTATCTAGTGAAATAAATCAACCAAAGTTTGTAGGAATTTAGTTACCTAGCTAATTACCTAATATGCAAGTAATTAAAATGCTAGTGAAAGTGAGTGAAATGAACTTCCCTTTTCACAATAATGAACCCTAGAGATTAGTTGATTTTGGACTCATTATCTTCTCATGATTAGGCTAAGTTTAGCTTCCCTTTCCTCTTGACTAAAGCTGTCATGACTTAAGAAAATTATCCTAAGCCAATTAACCTAATTAGCTAACCTCCCTAGGTCTTAGATTAAAGTCCCTAGTTCAATTAACCAATTGGTGAAGACATTAGCCAAGTGATTCACTCAAAATCCTCTCTCAACAGCCATGGTCAAACACATAAATTGAGCAACCACAAGATTATGTCAAGCTACTCAACAACACAAGCATTAACACCACAAGATTATGCAATATTAACACAAGAAATTCACTAATTGAAAAAACACAAGATTATGTGCCAAACAAAGAGTGGCAAAATTCAGTCATGGCTGTTCAAGGGAGAAATAAAAAAAAATGAAACCTCCTCTCTCTTTACATCAACATCAAATTCAAATTAGAATTTATAAGCTAAGATGATTAAACCCTAGATTAAGAATCTAACCATCTAGTAAAAAGAGAAGAGGATAGGAAACAAAAGAACTTAGCCAATTTGAAGCTCAAGACTCATCCTCCATCTTCATCTCTCTAGGATTCCACAAAGAAACTTAGCCAATCTTCATCTTCAAGAACCCTAGTGATTGCTTGTGAAGGCCAAACTCCATAGCTCTTGAATGATGGAAATGAGCTTCAATCCTTGTGAAAATGGAAGGGATGGAACGAAAATGAAAGAGAGGAGAAGAATGGTATGAGTTTTGTGGAGGTTTGGTGGCTGAAAATGGAGGTTAGGGTGCTGGAAAATGAAGAACAAAAGAGAGAAAATGAAGAACACTATGAACAAGAGAGAGAGAATGTGGAAGATGAATGAGATATGTGTTGGATCCCATTTGGGACTTAAAATGGCGTGCTCCTTGGTGTCTCCCATCAGCTGAAGCTTAATTAAAATAAGGAAAAAGAAATTAAAATGTAAATGGGAGCCTTGTCACACTTGCAAGGTGGCAACTTCCTATTGGTTTGTAGATGATTCCAATGTGTGCCTAATTTCCCATGTGTCATCCACATCATTTTAGCTGATCTAATCCCTCAAAATAATCATAATTCACGTGCAAACCATCAGCCATTGACCTCAAGGAGTGTTGACCTCAATTGCCCAATTGATGCACAAGTCACATGCCACCTATGTCACATAAATCACATAATTCAATTAAATAGCATATGATATAATAAAATCTAATTCATGTCCAGAATTAAATTCATAATTAGAAGGGAGAATTTATTAAATTAACTAAGTTTTAGGCTGCACAAAATTATATAAAAATTTCCACACAAAGGCAAACAAAAACTAGGACAAACTAAGACACTTAAGAAAGTGTTGACTTTTTTATTTAATTACTCCCAAACTAAAATGATTTTAAAAATATAATTTCACCATTCATCAACTGGACATAAAATTAATTTTGTCAATTTTCTTGTACATTTTCTCAAAAGTTTATTTTTTGGACCAAAATGCCCCTAGTGCACTGAACCTAGAAACTTAGGCAAAGTTCCAAATCTAATGCAATGTGTGCACTTGAAGGTGATAAATCATTAATAAAATGGTCCTAATTGACAAATAAAAGTGGGTAACAAATGTTTCTATCAATTCCCCCACACTTAGCTTTTGCACTCCGGGCAAAATCAAGTGAAAAAGGTCCCAAAAGAAACTATAAGACAAAGAAATAAGAGAAAAACATTGTTTCAAGTCACTAAAATACTAGCTCATAAACTTCTACAAATTATCAATCAATGTGGCAATAATTAGGAAAGAATTATGCACATCACAAACAAACCCTTACCAAGAATCAATGTCAAAGAGTAAGCCTCTCTAGGTTAAGTGTTTGCTCTCATCACTCAAAGTGTATAAGGTATTAAATTTCACTCAAATTTCTTAGGATAAACCCTACTATAAATTGTAACCCTTCTACATCTCCATCACTAAATAGCACTTGCAATCAAGAATCAAGTGGACTTTATTAGGTTGTGATATAGGTAATGAAAGGATGTCTAAGAAATGCATGTATATAAAAAATAGGGTAGCATCAAAATAATGCTAAATCAAGATATATCCCCTTAATATGCAAAGCATAACCTAACTCAATGAGTGAACACCTTAACACAATGAGGATGGAAAGAAATGATAAGAAATAATAAAACAATGGAATGGATGAGCTAAGCAACTTTTTTTTTCTTTCTTTTTTTATCTCTTCTTTTGTTTCTTTTTCTAGCAACTTTATTTCTTTTCTTTTTTACTATATTTTTTTTCAATCTATCTTGTTTTTTTTTTGTTGCCCCTACTCTTTGAAACAATGGAAGTAATGGATGTAATGGTGTAGCAATAAGTATAAAGAGTAATGGATAGAAAAATTAATAGCATCCACTCATTTGATCTAGGACATGCAATGAATATTAAAAAGACATATAAAAGTGTAACATGCATTCCTTGGAAAAATAGGGTGATTATATATATATATTATATTTTTAAGAATAAGGCTTGGCTAACAAAGGATAATTGATAATATGGCTTTTGGCTTTTGGCTTTTTTTTTGCCATTCATCTCTATCAAAAAGTTTATGGTCTTTTTTCTGAGGGTTTATTTGAGTGTTTAGTTCTATGAAAGGGTAATATGCCACTCTAATCATTTTCAAGTAAAGAATGTTCACTTCACACCCATTCAATCCTAAAAATTACCACATCTCAAGAATCAAAATATCCATCAAGAGCTATAGGTAATTAAGTAACCTAAAACAAAATAAGAAATTTTTTTTTGAATTGCAAAACAAACAAACAGAACAAAATGTTATTTCTCTCACACTTAACATGCATGTCCTCAATGTATGTATAGACTTGATAAAATAAGGTGATCAATGTGCATAACAAAGTGTGGTGCAGATATTTTTTTTTTCAACTCACAACACAAAGAAGTCAAATAAAGCAAATAGACTCTAACATATAAAAGTGTAACATGCATTCCTTGGGGAAAAATAGGGTGAATATATATATATATATTTATTTTAAAGAATCAAACCAAAGGCTCAAAGTGGCTAACAAAGGATAATAAATAATAATAGGTTGGCTATTTGGCTTTGGCTATTTTTTATGAATGCCATCTCTCATCTCCTATCAAACAAGTGCAAGATATATGGTCTTAATTAAGAAGTGAAACAAATTCTAGAGGGTAACATCACTAAGGAATTAATCACACATGAGTGTTTAGCCTCTTCCATGAAGGGTAATATGCCACTCTAATCCATTAATTCAAGGTAAAAGAATGTTCACTTCACACCTATTCAATCCTAAAAATTACCACATCTCAAGAATCAAAATATCCATTTAGAGCTAGGTAATTAAGTAACCTCAAACAAAACAAAACAAAGCAAATTTTTTTTAATTTTTTTTTTTTTTTTTGCAAAACCAAACAAACAAAACAAAATGTTTATTTCTCTCCCCCACACTTAAATCATGCATTGTCCTCAATGTATGTATAGACTAGTGATAAAATAAGGTGAGATCAATAATGAATGCATAACAAAAGTGTGTGCAGAATTTTTTTTTTTTCAAACTAAAACACAAACAAAGAAGTCAAATAAAGCAAATAAACTCTAATTTTCCTACTAGGTTCATCTCCCCCACACTTGAACTATACCTATCATTAAATATATCAATTAAAGGAAAGTAAAAGCTCAAGGTTAGAGAGATACAACCTTATCATGGTGGTTCAAAAACATGTTGAGAGAAGTCCTCCTCCTTTTGAAGTGATTTGGCATCTTTGTAGAGCTTGCATAGGTGACCATTGATTTGCATGGTGGAACCCGTGGCTTTATTCAAGAGTTGCAAAACCCCATAGGGAAACACCTTGGTCACTAGATATGGTCCCTCCCACTTAGACTTCAACTTGGCATGCTTATGAATAAACCTTGTTTGGAACAAGAGGACTTGATCTCCTTCTTGGAACTTTTTCCTCAAGATTAGCTTGTCATGAAGGATCCTTGTTTTCTCCTTATAGATCTAGAAGACTCATAGGCATCCAACCTAAGCTCCTCAAGTTCTTGCATTTGAAGAAATCTCTCCTTAGCCGAAAGATGGAAATCCAAGTTGAGTTTCTTGATGGCCCAATAGGCCCTATGCTCTATCTCCACAGGGAGGTGGCAAGCCTTTCCATACACCAATCGAAAAGGAGACATGCCAATGGGAGTCTTATAAGCGGTCCGATAAGCCCACAAAGCATCCTCCAAGTGTAAAGACCAATCCTTCCTATTTGTGTTCACCACCTTGGTTAGGATTTTCTTGACTTCTCTATTTGATACTTCGGCTTGGCCATTAGTTTGGGGATGATATGGTGTAGAGATTTTGTGATGCACCCCATATTTAGCCAAGAGAGCCTTCATCATCTTATTGCAAAAGTGGGATCCTTGGTCACTTACCAAGGCCTTAGGAACTCCATACCTACAAAAAATATTAGATTTGAGAAACTTCAAAACAATCTTAGCATCACAAGTTCTAGTAGGAATGGCTTCAATCCACTTTGAAACATAATCAACACCAAGTAATATGTACTCAAAACTAAAGGATGGTGGAAAGGGACCCATGAAGTCAATGCCCCAAACATCAAAAATCTCACAAAATAAAATGGGTTGTTGAGGCATTTCATGTCTCTTACCCCAACTACTAACCTTTTGACATTTCAAGCATGCTTTACAAAATTCATAAGAGTCTTTAAACAAGCTAGGCCAATACAATCCACAATCTAAAACCTTCCTAGCTGTCTTATTTGAGCTAAAATGACCACCACATGCATGAGAGTGACAAAATTCAAGAACAGAAGGCACATCAACATCATCAACACACCTCCTAATCACTTTATCACTACAAATCTTCCACATCAAAGGTGGTTCCCAAATGTAAAATCTAGACTCTCTTTTCAATTTTTCAATGGCAAAACGTGAAGCACAAGGAGGCAAGACTCCACACTCAATATAGTTAGCAAAAGAGGCATACCATGGAGGCTTAGATGAAATGGCACACAATGCCTCATCAGGAAATGAATCACAAGGAATAGTAGGGTTAGAGTTTACCATAGTAGCTTTTAAATGAGGTAGTCTAGACAAATGATCCGCTACTTGATTGGTAGAACCACTCCTATCCCTTATCTCCACATCAAATTCTTGCATCAAGATCACCCATCGAATCAAGCGAGGCTTAGAATCTGTCTTCTTAAACAAGTACCTCACAGCAGCATGGTCAGTGTACACAACAACTTTAGAGTTAAGAAGATATGATCTAAACTTATCAAGTGCAAAAACAATAGCAAACAACTCTTTCTCAGTTGTGGTGTAATTAACCTGAGCTGAATCTAGGGTCCTAGATGCATAAGCAATCACATATGATAACTTGCCCTCTCTTTGACCAAGCATAGCTCCCACAGCAAAATTAGAAGCATCACATGACAACTCAAAAGGCAAAGACCAATTTGGGGCTTTAAGAATGGGAGGGGAAATGAGCATGCTTTTCAAAGTGTCAAAACTCCTTTTGCAAGCATCATCAAAAACAAAATCAACATCTTTTTGTAAGAGTTTAGACATAGGCAAAGCAATTTCACTAAACCCCTTTATAAATCTCCTATAAAAGCCTGCATGTCCCAAAAATGATCTCAAATCTTTCAAACAAACAGGATATGGCAAAGAAGCAATCACATCTACTTTGGCCTTATCCACCTCTATGCCATTGGAAGAAATCAAATGGCCTAAAACAATTCCTTTATCTACCATGAAATGGCATTTTTCAAAGTTAAGCACAAGCTTCTTTTCAATGCACCTACCAAGCACTTTATCTAAAGAATGCAAGCATGAATCAAAGGACTCACCATACACAGTAAAATCATCCATAAAGACTTCCATGCAATGTTCAATAAAATCACAAAATATGGACATCATGCATCTTTGAAAAGTACCAGGTGCATTGCAAAACCAAAAGGCATCCTCCTATAGGCAAATGTACCAAAGGGGCATGTAAAGGTAGTCTTATCTTGGTCACTAGGAGCTATGGAATCTGAAAATACCCACTAAACCCATCTAGGAAGCAATAATGGGACTTGGAAGCCAATCTCTCAAGCATTTGATCAATAAAAGGCAAAGGAAAATGGTCCTTCCTAGTCACATTATTGAGCTTCCTATAGTCTATGCACACTCTCCAAGCATTTTGAACTCTAGTTGGAACAAGCTCTCCTTTCTCATTTTTTACCACAGTAATCCCCCCTTTCTTAGGTACAACTTGGGTTGGAGACACCCACTCACTGTCAGCTATAGGATAGATGATCCCAGCACTAAGTAGCTTAACAACCTCTTTCTTTACCACATCTAAAATCAATGGGTTAAGTCTCCTTTGTGGTTGCCTAATGGGCTTAGCATTGTCCTCAAGAAAAATTTTATGTGTGCACACAATAGGGTCAATACCAGGAATGTCAGCCAAAGTCCAACCAATAGCATGTATGTTCTTTCTCAACACATCAAGTAATGCATTTTCTTCCTCAAGAGATAAAGAGTTAGAAATTATTACCGGAAGCTTCTCATTCTCAATGAGATATGCATACTTGAGATTGGATGGTAAAGGCTTCAACTCCAAGGTAGGTGGCTCTACACAAGAGGGAATGAGCTTCTTCAAGTCTAATTTGGTGGAATATTCCATGGTACTATCTTGTCTTTTAGGCTTCTCACTTGTTTTTGATTTCTCCTCTTCTTTCTTTACAGCCTCCCCCTTTTCTTGCAACTTGTCCTCAAGTGCTTGGACTTGAGCCACGGCCTCGACATGTGAAAGTGTAGAATTTTCCTCCAATAGCTTGGGAATCCTAAGAACATCAAGCTCGAGTGGAGAAAAACTCATAGATTCGGCCTTAATGGCTTTAGTACCTACAACACAAGAAGATATACCCTTCTCAAGCATTTCAAGATCAAGCATAGGAGATATTTTAAACAAATCATGAGAAGAAGTAGTTGCATCATTCAAGCATGCATCAATCTCTAAACAAATAGGACAACTACATCCATCAATACATGTAGTAGTAACAAGAGACAAATCATCATCAACATGTGAGAAAGAATCAAGCATGTGAGACTCACAAGCATCATGAAGCAATAACTCAATGGAACTTACACCTAACAAAGAATAATCCTCAAAAGGATGTTTCATTGCTTCATATATATTAAAAATAACATGATCCTCTCCACATTTCAAAATCAAACTACCTTTTTCCATGTCAATCAATGTACGGGCAGTCCTCATAAATGGCCTTCCTAAAATCAAAATATCATCCCCACTCCCTTCTTTTGACATATCAAGCACATAGAAATCCACAGGAAATAATAGACCTTTAACACAAACCAACAAGTCTTCTACTACTCCATGTGGTCTTCTAACACTTCTATCCGCTAATTGGCATATCATAGGTGTCTTATGCATGCAATCAAGACTCAAGGCATGATAAATTGAAAGAGGCATAACATTAATGGCTGCACCTAAGTCTATCAATGCATGAGAAAAATGTGTGTTGCCAATCTTGCATGGAATTGTGAAGGAACCGGGGTCCTCACATTTTATAGGGAGTTGAGGCTTCATGATAGCACTCACAGATGAGGGTAATTGTACCCTTGCATTAGGCCTAAATTTTCTTTTATTTGTACAACAATCTTTCAAAAATTTGGCATACTTAGGAAAGTTCTTAACTACATCCATCAAGGGTACATTAACATGAATCTTATGGAAGAAATCATATACCTCTTGATCAAATTGTCCCTTCACTTGCTTAGGGACCACTTGTGCTTGTGGAAAAGGAAGCTTCTTCATAATCTCTTGACTTTGCTTTCCTTCTTCCTTCCTTGAACTCTCCTTTCTTGTTTCACTTTGCTCGGCCTCTCCCTTTTTTCCTTACTAAACAACTCGGCCATAGTCCCCTTTTCCACCTTAGATGGTGGTTGCTCACATATGATCTCCTCAATGTTTTCATCCTCATCATCTCTACAAAAAGATGCATCATTAGGAGCAAAAGAAGAACTAGAAACATTAACATCAATTGAAGAATTTAAAGAGGGCTTCTCGGCCTTCCCTTGTCTTTTGTCTTCTTGTACTCTTTCTCCCAACTCCTTGCCACTCCTCAATGTGATAGCATTAAGATTAGCTTTAGGATTAGCAACGGTGTTGGATGGTAATGTAGAGGCTTGAGCATTGGCTGCACTTAATTGGTTAGCAAGCATATTCATTTGAGAAGTAAGGGCATCAATTTTAGAGTTCATGTTCTCACACTTGTTACCCATACTCTCTACCTTGTTCCCTAAGCCATCATACATGTTTTTATACAAAGAGTTCATTTCAATCAACTGCTTACGTAACACATTCACATCATTAGAAGAGTTTGAATTAGAAGAACTCTCAATTGGAACAAGCCTCCTATCACTATAAGAATTAGAAGAAGGTGTAAGAGAATTACCACTTGGATTGTAGCTTTGAGAAGAGCTACCTTGAGACAAATGAGGTGGAGGGTCACGGCCAAAGGTGTTTTGATAGGATCCTCTTTGTTGATTGTCTTGTAAAGCCACATTTGGATTTGAATAGGAGAAATTAGGATGGTCTCTCCATGAAGGGTTGTAAGTATTAGAATAAGCTCCTTGCCCTTGCCTCCCACCATAGGATTGTTTTCCATTGTAGATAGCATTTACTTGTTCAAACTTAATAGGACAATTGCTTTCTACATGCATAGGTGAGTCACAAAAAGTACAAGAATAAGGGACAAGTGCTTGAGAAGTACTTACATTGCTCACTTGAGATATTTGTGGAGCCAACATTCTCCCAATCTTGGCAGCTAGCAAGTCCACATATGAATCATTAAGAATTGAAGGAACCTACCATATTCACATTTCTCTTTTCCCTTGTAGAGTATTGAGCACCACTTGAAGCCATCTTGTCAATTAGTTCCCAAGCCTTTAAGGAAGTGAGGTCAATCAAGCATCCACCACTAGCGGCATCAATGTTAACTTTGTCTCTTGGAATCAAGCCCTCATAGAAATATTGGACTAAATTCTCACTAGAAATTTGATGGTGTGGGCATTTAGCCAAAAGGCCTTGGAATCTAGTCCAATACTCATAGAGACTCTCATCCTCTCCTTGTTGGACCCCATAGATTTGCTTCCTCAAATTGGTGACCTTGGAATTTGGAAAGAATTTATCTAAGAAGAGTCTTCTTAGCTCGGCCCATGTGCTCACTTTCACATAAGAAGGGTAGTTGAAATACCACTCCTTTGCTAAACCTTCAAGAGAAAATACAAAAGCCTTAGCTTGAACATCATCAACATTTACATGCATAGGCTTCATAGTATCACAAACCAATAGGAGTATGCAAAAACCTATGACAATCCTCTCCTGGTAACCCATGAAATTTAGGCAATGCATTAATCAAGGAGGATTTAATTTCAAATTGAACATTAGTAGGAGGAACATATAAGCCATAAGGATTATCATGCCAATTAGGTTGAGTTAATTGCCTAATGCTCCTCTCCTCTCTAGGGTTATGCAAGCCTTCAAATTCATTATTAACATGGCCATCATCATGCAAATTCTCATTCCCATTCCCATGGCCCTCATTATGCACATGCTCATGTCCTAAGATACCTTCCATTGTTGAATTACAAACCAAATGAGAATCAAGAATAGGTTGTGATCTTCTCAATCTAGAAATAGTCCTTTCAATTTCTGGATCTAATTCAACAAAAGAGGTATGTTTTCTTCGGGTCATGCACTAATCAAGCTCAAGAAAATTAAGAACAAAGAACAAGCTAAACTAAAATGCAAATCAACACGAAACAATTCAAAACACACAAAAGCAAGAGAAATAATTTTTTTTTTTTTTTTATATACTCAATAGCAACAAAATGAGAAAAAAAAATAACACCAAACAAGTAGAAAGAGAGTTAGAAATGCTCAATCAAGAAGCTTTGGCAATTCTGGAATTCGCACAGTAGGCTCTCTGGAGACAGTGAACTTGTGAATTTTCTATCAGCAAATCCACATGATAAATTCCCCTAAAACTTTTATGAGAAACACAAGAGATATACAGGAAAATTATATAAAACTTTTAGATTAAAAATCCTTCCCAATCGTTCCCAGAATTTTTCACAAGTTGGTCCTCAAGTCTGGAGAAACAGGATTTCGTCCAGAAGACCTTCAGAGCTTCTAACAAACTTTCAAATAGGAAAATGAAAAAATTGAAGAAAATCCTAAACACAAGAAACAAAGATAAGACAGTGATAAGAAAAATGAAACTAGAATCAATCAATTTGAACGCACAAAGAGGAAGATATGCTAACTCAAAGTTGAAACAGGGTTTTGGGAATCCTCTGTAATGGCTCCCTGGACCTTGTTAGATTGTAAAATTTCCACAGGACACTTCCCACGTCCAAAATTGACCAAACCAATTTTAAAGTGAAGCTAGGATATAGAGCTTTCAATGAAATAAATTCCACGTTCAAATTCCCTCAGACTCATTCCCAGTTAATTTTTCAATTTCAGACAGAGACACTAGAAACAGAGTATTTTCAGCTCTACACCAAACCAACGAAAATTGCACTAATTTTTTTTTCTTTTTCAAAACAGAATAAAAACACTCAAAACACACAAAAAACACTAAACAAAACACAAAAAACAAATTTTTATAATTTTTCAAAAAATTTTCCAGGAACACTAAAAATGTAAATTAAGTACTAAACAACCTTAGAATTAAACTTAAACCATTCCCCGGCAACGGCGCCAAAATTTTGATAGGAAATTAGTCGCTTATCCTCAAAATTACACTAAAGCTAACCCTAATGCAATATAGGGCCAACCCTAGGTCATCTCCCAAGGAATGGTTTTAAGTCTAATTGAAAGTTATCTAGTGAAATAAATCAACCAAAGTTTGTAGGAATTTAGTTACCTAGCTAATTACCTAATATGCAAGTAATTAAAATGCTAGTGAAAGTGAGTGAAATGAACTTCCCTTTTCACAATAATGGAACCCTAGAGATTAGTTGATTTTGGACTCATTATCTTCTCATGATTAGGCTAAGTTTAGCTTCCCTTTCCTCTTGACTAAAGCTGTCATGACTTAAGAAAATTATCCTAAGCCAATTAACCTAATTAGCTAACCTCCCTAGGTCTTAGATTAAAGTCCCTAGTTCAATTAACCAATTGGTGAAGACATTAGCCAAGTGATTCACTCAAAATCCTCTCTCAACAGCCATGGTCAAACACATAAATTGAGCAACCACAAGATTATGTCAAGCTACTCAACAACACAAGCATTAACACCACAAGATTATGCAATATTAACACAAGAAATTCACTAATTGAAAAACACAAGATTATGTGCCAAACAAAGAGTGGCAAAATTCAGTCATGGCTGTCCAAGGGAGAAATAAAATGAAACAATCCTCTCTCTTTACATCAACATCAAATTCAAATTAGAATTTATAAGCTAAGATGATTAAACCCTAGATTAAGAATCTAACCATCTAGTAAAAAGAGAAGAGGATAGGAAACAAAAGAACTTAGCCAATTTGAAGCTCAAGACTCATCCTCCATCTTCATCTCTCTAGGATTCCACAAAGAAACTTAGCCAATCTTCATCTTCAAGAACCCTAGTGATTGCTTGTGAAGGCCAAACTCCATAGCTCTTGAATGATGGAAATGAGCTTCAATCCTTGTGAAAATGGAAGGGATGGAACGAAAATGAAGAGAGGAGAAGAATGGTATGAGTTTTGTGGAGGTTTGGTGGCTGAAAATGGAGGTTAGGGTGCTGGAAAATGAAGAACAAAAGAGAGAAAATGAAGAACACTATGAACAAGAGAGAGAGAATGTGGAAGATGAATGAGATATGTGTTGGATCCCATTTGGGACTTAAAATGGCGTGCTCCTTGGTGTCTCCCATCAGCTGAAGCTTAATTAAAATAAGGAAAAAGAAATTAAAATGTAAATGGGAGCCTTGTCACACTTGCAAGGTGGCAACTTCCTATTGGTTTGTAGATGATTCCAATGTGTGCCTAATTTCCATGTGTCATCCACATCATTTTAGCTGATCTAATCCCTCAAAATAATCATAATTCACGTGCAAACCATCAGCCATTGACCTCAAGGAGTGTTGACCTCAATTGCCCAATTGATGCAAGTCACATGCCACCTATGTCACATAAATCACATAATTCAATTAAATAGCATATGATATAATAAAATCTAATTCATGTCCAGAATTAAATTCATAATTAGAAGGGAGAATTTATTAAATTAACCAAGTTTTAGGCTGCACAAAATTATATAAAAATTTCCACACAAAGGCAAACCAAAAACTAGGACAAACTAAGACACTTAAGAAAGTGTTGACTTTTTTATTTAATTACTCCCAAACTAAAATGAATTTTAAAAATATAATTTCACCATTCATCAACTGGACATAAAATGCATTTTTTCAATTTTTCTTGTACATTTTCTCAAAAGTTCATTTTTTGGACCAAAATGCCCCTAGTGCACTGAACCTAGAAACTTAGGCAAAGTTCCAAATCTAATGCAATGTGTGCACTTGAAGGTGATAAATCATTAATAAAATGGTCCTAATTGACAAATAAAAGTGGGTAACAAATGTGTTCTATCAATGACATGGAAAATTGCACATATTGGAATCATCTACAAGCCAATAGGAGGATGTCACCTTGCAAGTGTGACAAGGCTCCCATTTTCTTTTTAATTTTATTTCCTATTTTTCAATTGATGCTTCAACTAAGAGAAACTCCATTACACGTCCCATTCAACCTCATTTCAGATTAACATGCCATTCATTTTATCTTCCACATTTCTTTCTCTATGCTCTTTATTTTCTCTTCCTTCTCTCTACAATATAGCATATTGAGCACCATTATCTCCCACTTTTCACCATCAAATCCACTCAAATCTTCCTCCATTCTCTTCCTCTATCATGGCCAAACCTATCCCAATCATCAAGAAGCATAGATCATCTTCCACAGCCAGCATGCATTTATGGGGGAAGCAAGATGTTCTTGATATTTTCTAGCTAGATTCTTTATAGAATCATAGGGGAGATTTGATGGAAAAGGAGTTTTGAAGTTTCATTTGGCTAAGCTTAATTATTTGTTCATCTTGTTTTAATTTCATTAGAATACTATGACTATGTTTAATTGTAGTTCAATTTGACTTAGTTTATAGTTTGTAATAATTGGCTGTATTGGAATATGATTGTTGAGTTAATTTTCATTCCTTTAGTTGCTAGAATTTCAGCCACTTAGAGTAATATCATGTCAATGTGATTTTTCAAGTGATTTTTAGTCCTGCATTAACCTTACATATGTTATGTTTGGTGAACGTTTGATTAAATGCTTGAGTTGTATAGTTTTGTGCTTGAGTTACCTATGAACTATGGCTATTAAGGAGTGAAATTTAATTAGACACTTGGTTAATTTCAAAGCCAAGCTAGTGAGACAACTTAAGGGCTTGTTATGAGTACTTAGGGAATTGAATTAGTGAATCTAGGTTGTTTGAGATAGTTGTCTTAAGTAAACACTTTTCTCAGCCAAGGAAGAAAGGTTGAGTGAGCTACCATAAGCAATTAGAGACTAGGATTCTTCCATTAACAATACCCTAGAGTTCATACTTTAATAGGAAAGCCAACCACCACACTCTTAAGTCTAGTTTGTACTTAATTTCATTAGGTAATTAGTTAACAAACTTCAATCAATGGTTAATCTATTCACCAAGTTTACTTGACTTAGAGCTAGAACCTCCTCTTTGAGAGAAAACCTAGGGTTAGCCCTATATTACATTAGGGTTAGTTTTAGTTAATTTTGAGGGTTGAGTGACACGATCGTATTAAAATTTGGCACTATTGCTAGGGAGGCTAGGTTTAACTCTGAGGATAGTTTTCTTGGTGCTTAATTTTTAATTTTTGTGTTTTTGGAAAAAATTTTCAAAAATTATAAAAATTTGTGTTTTGAGTTTTTCTAAATGTGTTGCTGTGTTTTATAACATCTTGTGATTAGTTGTTAATTAGGGGTAAAGTGGTAATTAGTAGAGGCTTAAAGATTTAAATGATTAATTTTATGATTTGTGTCTTTTGGATGTTGAATGGGTAGATACGAGTGGAAGAATCACGTTTCGAATTAAAGCATGTGCACGTGGTGAGGATTCTACTAGCTTTCCCACGCGTTGTGTGACAAGCTGCATGCACTGTGATGCATGGACCAGAAAATGACCCTTTAAGTCATGAAATTGAGATGATTTCAAAAGAGAAAAGTTAAAAACAAACGAGAAGGAGAAGAGAAGAAGCTGAAGTGTGATAGAGCAAGAGGTTTCAAAGCATTAGAAGGTAGCTATTCAATAACTTATTAGGTAAGCTTCGCATAACCCTTACCTTCCATTCTACCTAAATTTCTCTTGATATGAGTTATTGAGAAATTGAATCTGTGAAATTTAAGGGGTTTGTTTCTTACTTAATAATAATAAAAAGGTTCTTAAGAGTTAAATTAGAGCTTTGTAACTAGATTAAAGTTAAATAATAGAGCTTTGAACCTATAAGCTCAATTTAGCCCTAATTTGAAGGAAAATAAGGATGGAAATTGTGTTTAGCTGAAGTGAGATTGTTAGAGGTGATGTAAAGTGGTAATTGAGTGATAATGAACCTAAAATGGATAAGTGGAAAGGAATGAATGGCTAGTTATAGCCATAGTTAATAATTATGTGCCTTTGGTTAATTTGAATCAATTGACTAAATTGTGTCAATTGGGTGTAGATTGGTATATTTCATGTGAGTTGAAAAAGGAAGCTTGTGAAGAGCTATAGTAGTAATTAGTGATAGAAGAGTTGAGGTAACTAAATAACTTCTTCTGTTTGACTATTTATTTTAACTGTGTGTAAGTATGCTATATAGCACATGAAATCATTTTAAATTGAGCGTGTTTCGTAGCATTGTATGTTTATTGCATGAAAAGAAACTTTGTATAAACAAGTAAACGAAATGGTGTAATTTGGTATAGAAATGTCTGTGTGTGTGTGTGAGTGTGAGATTAGTGGTGATTGGGAACCTATGAATGGTTCAAAAAGCATGACCATAAGGGTAAGAGTTCACCCATGTGGAGTTGTAGTGATAAGACCATATGGCATCATTCTCCTTAGTGCTCGATGAGGTGCAATGTTGGAGAATTGTATCTTCTTAGTACGTTTCAAAGTGTGGTGTTGGAGATTATCTCCTTAGTACCTATTGAAGTATGGTATTGATATAATGTAGTGTTGGAGTCAACGACACCCTATTGTTTGTATTAGGAAAAACTATAGTCCAAAAGTATGATAGAACATCTTTGGCCAGGTGTTTCTACTATTGAAGGTGAGATCAAGGCTAATGAGAGTGTATATTGGTTTGAGGCGAGCTTATAGTTTCAAGTCAAGGTGATTTGGAGGTTCGATCAGTAGTGATCATGCTATATGTGGAAAAGTGGTGAAATGGTGAATATAGTGGCAAATGAAGTGAAATGTTATATGTTGATACGATTTAAAGTGAAACATGTGATATAGGCTATAATTACTTATATATTATGCTTTACTTTCATAATAGTAGTGAGCTATTTCGTTACTGAGATTATTATCTCACCCCCATGGTTACATTTTCATAGGACAGAGCAGCAATCAAGGTAAGGAAAAAGAGTCTAGACCGGCATAGTGGTGCTGTGGTTGTGATACCCTTTGAGTTTGTGTAATGAACTAACTAAATGTGAATATATTATATATATAAGTTGCTATAGGAATTGCATGCATGTGTAAGTAATGATTTGTAAAGAATTGTAGTGATTTTTGTGAATCGTAGCCCTTATGTGTGATTATGTGATGAAATGAATAATTGGGGCTAAGATTGAGTTGTGAATGTTTAAAGTGGATATTTGTAGTGAAAATATGGTAAAAATGGTCAAAGGGAAGTTTTGAGACAAGTTGTGCAATTTATGTTTTGTGGAAATTGGTCGTTCAATAGCTAAATTACAATTTATGTATATGTTTATGATATATTGTGGTCAATTAGGTATAATAGGTCCCTTTGGACTTAGTTCAAGACCTTGTGTGATCTAATAAGATAATGGGATCTATTTAAGTGTTTGGATGCGCCAAATTTGGATAAAAAGTGACTTTTTGCACCTAAGTATCTAAATTTTAATCGGACTATTAAATCGTATCCAAACCTATATCATTAGTGAGCTTATGAGTTGAGCTTTGTGTGGGCACTTAAATCACTATGATTAGACATCGTATGTCAAAATAGCGCATGTTGGAAGTTCATCATATTTGCTATTAAATGAGAACAGAAAAATCAAACATGTGTGCCATGGCACATGACACAAAAGAGATTAGGGCATGTGGCTCTATGCCATATGCCGCAGTGCATGTGTTGTTTTCTATAGCATATGGTCCTAATCTGACTTGATTTTATGGTTTTCAATCCATGTGTTTGGTGTTATGAATGCATATGGGTTGTTTCTACTGCACATTGTTCAAATGTAGTATGATTTTGATGGTTTTACAAAACGAGTCATGGGCCCAAGCTTTTCAAACAAAGCATTTGATTATTGTTTGATGTGATTAGTGTGGTGATTTAGTTAATCTTCTTCTGTATCTAGCAGATATAAGAGAGGGTTACATTTTAATGTGTTTTTTGTCATTTTTGGAAAAAAAAAATTAGTGCATTTTCATTTTTCCTAGTATAGTGCTTGACAGTGCTTTATTTTTAGTGTTTCCGAGCTGAATTCAAAAATCTATTGGGAATAGATCTCGAATAGTTTGGACTTGAAATTTTGTTCATTTCAAATCTATATCTATTAGCTATATTTAAAAAGTGGTTTCATAAATTTTGGACAAGGAAATTGATTTATGCACATTTTAGAAGCTTGCAAGGTACAGGGAGCCTTTTTAGAGGATTCCTAAACCCTATAGCAACTATGAGTAAAAATAATTTTCACACTGAGTGTCCAAATTGAGTGATTCAAGTTTATATTATTTCTTGCTATCTTATATTTGTTTTCTTATTTGATCATTTGTCTTAATTCTACCTTTATCCTGCTGGAAAGTTTGTTAGAAAATCACAAGGTCATTTGGACGAAACCTTGTTTTTCCAAAACTGTGGACAGAATTGTGAAAATTTTGGGATGATTAGGAATGAATTTTGAAATGAAATGTTTATCTAATTTTCCTTTTTATCTATTTTGTCTGTCATAAAAGTTTTAGAGGAATTTCCCATGTGGATTAGCTACTACAAAATCCACAATTTCACTGTCTTTATAGGGCAAGCTGTAGAGTTTTCATAACAAGCAGAGAGCCTTTAAATGAGAATTTCTAACTCTTTCCTCCTTTATTTTTCAGTGATTTTCATTTTTTATGGTTAATTTTTTTGTTTTTTGAGTTGAAAAAAAGAAAGAAAAAAATTTATTTGCTTTTGTAGTTTAGTTTTGTTGATTTTTTTTTCTTGCATCTAAAGCCACTTAAGGTACGTTTTTCTTTCTTTTGAGGCTTGTCTTATGTTGTTTTTCTTACTCTTAGCTGAGCTCTTTGGTTTATGACTCGTGCCAACCCTAAAATATTTGTTAAAGTAGACCCTGAGATTGAAAAGACACTTCAAAAACTCAAGAGGTCACAACCTCAAATTGATAATCATCTTGTGGTCAATTTATCAATGGAAAGGGTAGATCCACTTGTGGGTGAAGGTAATGGCCAAGGGTTGGGAAACAACAATGGTAACAATAGAAATCTAGGTCACAATTTGCATGATGATGCACACATCAATAGAGAATTTATAGGAATGCATAATGCTCAATTAATGCTTTGCCTAAGTTCCATGGATTATTGGGTGAGGATTGCCATAGATTCTTGCGTACTCTCTTTCTTGTATGTGATACTATGAAACTCATAAATGTGAATGTTGATAATGTGCAAGCAATAGCTTTTGTCTTCTCTATTGAAGGCCTAGCAAAATCTACTATTTGTCTTCTCCCTTAAAGGCCTAGCAAAACCCACTAATCTCATATTTCAATTATCCCTCTCACATTAGAGTTTCTACTTGGGCTAAACTTAGAAGATTGTTTTAGAAAAGTTCTTTCCCTCTTCAAAAGTTACAAATTTAAGAAAACAAATTTATAGGATTGAAGAAGGTTTTGATGAATCCTCTTATGAATATTATATAAGGTTCCAAGGGTTACTTACTAAGGTCCTCATCATCAAATTTCTAATGAAAATCTTGTACAATATTTTTATGAAGGACTTCGTGAAAAGGATAAAATTTTCATAAATATTGTGTAACCCTTCCCTACATCTTCAACGATGTAGGAAAGGATTAACTTAAATGTAACCTTCCCCTATATCCGCTACACACAAGAGAAGATTAACTAAATTACCCCACTCAAAATATTAAACAGTAATCAAATACTATTGAAAAGCTTGGACCCAAGCCTCGTTTTGCAAAATCATTGAATTATATTACATATGAACAATGTGCAGTGAAAATAACCCATATGTATTCACATAAATTATTGCATGCTTCTAAAATAGAGAAATAGGGTTAGTTAAAGGACCATACACCACAGCATGTGGCGCAAAGCCACACACCCAATTCTTCTCTATATTATGCACTGTGGCATAAGATGCAATGTGCTGTGGTACACAAGTCTAAATTTGCTGCTGTCACTTGACAGTACAAGTGACGAACTTTCGACGTGCCTTATTTTTACATAAGCTAACTAATGAGATAAGTTTGTACATGATCTAATGGTTCAATCAAAATATGGTCACCCGGGTGCAAAAAGTCACTTTTTATCAAAATTTTAATGCACTTACATGCTTAAATAGATCTTAGTGTCTCATTAGACCACATGAGGTCTTGAACTAAGTCTAAAAAGACCTACTACACTTGGTTGACCACATTTCATCACATATATACATATATATCAAAATTTGGCCATCTAACAACCCATTTTCACATTTCACAAAATTTCACCACTTAGCATAAATAGACCCATTTGGCTATTTTCACTATAAATCTCCACTTTACACATTTACAACATATTCAAAATTTAATCTTAGCCTCAATTACTCATTTCATCACATATTCTCACATATGGGTGGAGATTCACAAAAATCACTATATTTTCCACAAAACACAACTCAAACATAGATGCAATCTCTTATAGCAACTTAATTAAATAATTTCCACTAAAGATTCAGTTCATTATATAAACTCAAAGCTTTCATAGCCACAACACTACTTTACTGGTCCAGACTCTTTTCCCTTACCTTGATCACTTTTTCCTTTCCTTGATCATTGCTTTGTCCTATAAAATGTAACCATTAGGGTGAGATAATAATTTGAGTAATAGAATAACTCATCACTGAAAACTATCACATGTAACTATATGAAAGCATAGCATGATATATCATTAAACATAACATATCCACATGTTTCATTCTAATCACAATCACATATTTCAATTCACATCTTTTACCATTATAATCATAATTTTTCACCACTTTTCACATATAGCATGATCACTATCGACTGAACCCAAATCACCGTAACTTGAAACCATAAACCATAAGCTTTTCATAGAACAATATACAATCTCATTGGCCTTGAACTTATCTTGAGTGGTAGAATCACCCGACCAAAGGTGTTCTATCGCACTTTCAAATTATAGTTTTCTCCAATACATATGATAAGGTGTTGTTGACTCTAATACCATATCACACAAAGACTAAGGAGTCTAGATCTCTAATACTGTACCACAATAGGCACTAAGGAGATAATCTCCAATGCTACACGTCGAAAGGCTCTAAAGAGATATAATTCTCCAACACTACATATCGTCAGGCACCAAGGAGAATATGCCATATGGTCTTATCACTACATCTCCACATAGGCAAACTCCTACCCCTATGATCATGCTTTCTGAACTAATCATAGGTTCCAAATCACACCATACATGTTTTCTCAGACATAGCATATATATACATATATATAAAACATATGAAATCACATGTTTTAACCCTTCTATTTGATCAAGAGCCATTTTATGCAACATTCATAAAATACAATAAATCATGCTTAGTTTAAAACTATTTCATGCACTAAATAGCATACCCACACACAGTTACAATAAATAGTCAAATAGACAAAGATATTCAGTTACCTTAACCTTTCTGTCAATAGAAATGTTACTCGTAGATTTCAATTACTACCAACACGTCATTACAACACCTTTTCTCATTTTACTCATAAGATATGCCAATTTACACAAAATTGGCATAATTAGTCAATTAGTTCAAATTGACCCAAGGCACATAATTATTGACAATGGCTATAACTAGCCATTCATTCCATTTCATTTATCCATGTCAAGGTAGTTACCTCTCGATTATTACTTTACATTGTTAGGATAGGCTGGCACCCAAGAGGGGGCAAATTGGGTGACAGTTAATAACTTTTGAAAACTTAAAGAGAGTGAAGACCTAACAAGTAAAGGAAGAAGATAAGACATATAAGATTTATACTAATTCAGCTTCAAACTTGGCCAACGTCTAGTCCTCAAGACCACACTTGAGATTTTCAACTAAGATCACAAGCTTCAATGGGTGCTTGCCACCACAGTATAACTCTCAAGACTAAACTTGTCTTGATTCACTTAACAAACCTTGCTACAATCCAACAAGTTGTTACAAATATTTAAAAAAATTTTTTCCAAATTTCTAAGAAAATAATATAAGTTTTTGCAAAAAAAACTCTCTTAAAGAGTGGATCAGATTACAATTGAAAGCTTGTAAACTTTTGAGAGATTTTCATAATTCTTTTCAGGAATAATGAATGAATGCAAGAATGTAAAAGCACAATTTGAAAGTTCTTTAAATGCATAAATGATAATTTGTTCACTTAAGGATCATTAGTTCTTATTCTAGTTCAAAATGAATTACTTATATAGTTTTAAAAGTTGACTGACCATTAGAATAGTGATTATATTCGTTGGTGCATTTTCTTGTGAGTGACTAATATAATCACGCATGAATTTGCACTAGAATTGTTCTAGGAAACTGTATGTGATAAATCACACATGAACACCTTAACCTTTCATGCATGGTTTTATACTTCTGAATAAGCATCCAATTCTATGTGCTAAAACTCGTGTGGTACCATATTGCTCTCTTGCTTAGTTTTACACTTATGAATATACATTTAGTTTTGTGTGCTAAAACTCATGTGGTACCACATTGGTCCCTCGTGTGGTTTTTCACTTATGAATAAGCATACATATTGAGTGCTAAAACTTGTGAGTGCACCATTAGCTCTCACATGTGGTTTTGCACATAAGAAATTATTATAAGCTATGTGTGACAAATCACGCATGAAACCACTTCTCTATCACGCATGAAATAGCCAACAACGCCAAATAGAAATTCAACACACAAATAACAAACATGAAAATTTCACTGAGAACAAGTATGTTATAGTTTTATATCATAACATGTCATCAATGACAAATAGCTAAATAAAAGGATTTCTTCCCAAGGCTTAATTTGTACAAGTCCCCCTTAAGCTTAGCCTATCTCTACTATATGTAGGCTGTAACATTCTAAATTTTAATCCTAAAAACTAGTTGCTAATCAAGAGTAAATTAGTAATTAGTTGATTGATTGTGATTTAGGTGTTGAGTTGATGTTTTGTATTATTTGGATGTTATATTGATAAGATTAAAGGGTAGAACGACAATTCAAGGATTAACGCATGAGCACAAGTGAAAGTTTTCTCAATGTGCTATATGTTGCAGTGGAAGTTGCATGTGCTATGGCGCATGGTGCAAAAAATTTACTTAAAGGCTAAGTCACATCATGAAAACAAAAACATAAGGAAGGGGAAAATGTGTGTGAAAGGTGAGGAAGCTTTGGATTTTATAGGTCTTGCAATATTCAGAGATTTAAAGTCTACTTTGATTAGTAACTTATTAGGTAAGTAACATGCAACCCCAAGCTTCATTCTACCCCATTTTTATTAAATTTCATCGGTTGAGAAATTGAATCATGAAGTTCGAAGGTGTTATAATCTAAAAGAAAGGTTTAAAATAGGATATCAAATACAAAACTAAGATTTTGTGACTAGTAGAGTTGAATGCTTAAGCTTTGAAGATTTAGGCTCAAAATAGCCAAAAAGTTAGGTTAAATGTCAAATTACAATTGAATAATATGTTAGGAGATTATTATAGTTGTTTAAGTAGCCTGTATGGCTAATGATTATAAAATAATAGATAAGTAATTTCAAAAGGGTTCGATTGAACAGTTTCATGTGTTAAAGTATTTAGTTTAGCCAAATCAATACTTATATTAAGTATTGAAAATTGATTAAAGGGTACTATGTTATGTAAATTGAAGACTTATAGCATTGCTCGTGAGAATCTACACCCCTAAGAGCTTAGAGTAATTGGTAACCTTTGTAATAGGGGTTAAAGGTAAATGGAATAACGCTTTTACTTATTTGGTTGTGAAATTGTTTGCAAGTATTTTTTATATAACTACATGCATTTTGTTGTGAACTAATAGAGTAGTAGCATTGTGGAAGAGTATGCATGCGGGTACGTGAGTGTTGATTAAAATGAATTTAAAAGGGCATATGCATTGACATGCATCACATTTGTGAGAATACCCTAGATTATGGTGGGGGATGCGGCCCTATCATGAGGAGGTCCAAGAAGTCCTAATCATCTAGAGCATAAAGCTTGACTCCACTAGGACTGTAACATCCCAAAATTTTAAGACTCGAATTTATTTTAAAAAAGTAAAATAAAATATCTATAATTAAATTAAAATTAAGAATAATTTGATAGAGGTCCAGAGTTTGAATTTTTCTAAACAAAAGTTGGGTTTTATTTTATTTTTAACTATAGAAAAATTACCAAAGTTAACCCGGGCTTTTATGCTATAATAAAAAATATTGGACCCTTTCTTGTAATTTCCCCAAGTGTTAGATCAGCATTTTTAAGAGGAAATAGAATGCAGAAATTGAATTAGAAAAGGAAAGAACAAAGAGCATCAGAGAGTGAGAGGAAGAAAGATGAGAAAGAGAAGGAGTTAGGCTTAGATCTAAAAGGCTTTGCGACCGTTGCGAGCTCGGCTACACAATAGGTAAACTCCCTACTTCAATCTTCTTCCTTCCCTCTTGATTTTTTTCAATTTTTAGAAGAGAAAATTTCTAAATTTTGATCCCAAAGGCTTTATTCTTGTAAGCTTTTCTTTTTTTAGATCCTAGGGAGGATGTTTTGAGTTCTATATAGTGATTTAATGTTTTGAGTGGATAATTGGATGAAAAGAGGTGTTTTGGGCATAAATTAAACCCTAAGAGATTGGGTTTTTCTCCTTAATGGTTTAAACCTATTGATCTAGTTATAATTTTACTATTTGAGCCCATAAGATTTAAATTAAGGTTTGATTTTCATTATAAGGGCTAATGGTGAAAGTTTGTGACACTAAGTGAAGATTTTTAATTAATTAAAAATTATATAAATTGAAAATTAGCCTAGTGATGGCTAATAAATGGTTTTGGTGGTTAAGTGATGCTATGTGAATGGTTGGTTTAATATATGGACCATTAGGATGGATTATGACTCATTAACTCAAGTTGTATGGTATGAGTTATAGTCTTTATTAACGCTATTTGTCATGATAAGTGATGTGAATCACTTATATGTTGTAGGGAGTTGTTGGTGGAACTTATTGAGAAGTTAAGGAATAAGCCAAGTCCTATTTTATACAAGAGGAACCCTTTTGGTCCTAAAGGGTTGAAGTAATAGGCGAATTTATATTTCTTATTACTTTGTTTTAGCTATTTTTGAATAAATATTACTAGCTATCATGCATTACATGTTTTAAAAGATTAAATGTGCTTTATAAGGGGTTATGGGATACTATTTTGATTATAGTGCAAATATATTTTCTAATTGTTTAAGAACAATGTTTTTATAGAAATGATATTTGTTTGCATATATTATAATCATAAAGAATAGAAGTTACACTTAAGAAAGTGTAACTAAGTAAGGTACCTTTGATAGGCTAAAGAACCATTTAAAAGAGATTTATAAATGTTATACTACCTCAGAGTATTGAAGTGGTCAATACTCGGGAAAGGTAGACATGAGTAAAAGGCATGATCTCGGTGGGAGTTTACCAATGAGAAGGTATGGACTTTTGATATTTTATGACACACTGTCAGTACTCAGTGAGCTCAGTGTACTAAAGTGGTTAGTATATTGAGTGTTCGACACCTCTCAGTAGGGGAGGGGATATGAGGTTGAGTGCCTAGGCCAAGGTAGCCCTCACATAGAGAGTAAGTCGGGCTGGCTCTGGGATGGAGTTAGCTTTGATTGCTCAAGATTCAACTCGAAGGGGCATAGGCGATTCGATGGATTAGATCATGCCTCAGATTATGTTTTGTGCTTGTGGAGGTACAAGTGGGTATAAGGTTTACCTACAAGTTAAAGAGTATCAAAGGGCATTCTGTTGGTCATAAAAGGCCATATTGGCCTTTGTCATGCATTCATGCATTTTAAATGGTTAAATTATATACTATATTGAATTTATTATTTGTTTATTTGATTTGCCTTACTTTGTAATAATCAATGTAGATTTTTCTGTTACTGAGATTATGGTTGTCTCACCCGTTTCTTTTCAATATTTTCAGGTCCAGGCGAAGGAACTAGTGGAGGACGGGGAAAGGAGCAGAGCTAGGGGTTGCTTGTGAATTTTAAAGAACTAGAACCCCTTTCTTTTGAGAAAATCTATTGTAATGTATTTAGAATTAGGATGCTAATAGGTTGTAATTATGTATATATGTGTGAGTATGTGTGGATTATATGGCTTGTGTATGAATTTTTGTTTGCTTATAGACTTGTGGCTAGGAAACTTGGCTATGGTTTGTGGTTTTGATAGATTTATTTAGTAGACTAAGTTTTCACTACAAGCAAATATTTATTTTGGTATATATGTGATTCCATAAGCAAATGTAAAGTGGTTGCATTGCAAATGGTGTGCTACAGGCAAATATACACCTTGGATAGAAAGATTGGGTACGTAGGCCCTACAGAGATCTCTGAGCCAAGTGAAAATGTTTAGCATGTGTATTCATGTGTGTATATAATATTTAGAATAGTTTTCGGCCACTCTTGTGTGATTTGTGCATTTTGGAGATTTAGGGTCCATTTTGGGAAATAGCACCCGGGTGGTCAAATTTTGGTATAAAGGTTTTTTTCTATCATTTAAATGTTCTATCAGGTGTTTTTAGTCCTATCTGATGTGTCCAAAGTGTTCCCACAGGTTTGTGACCATTAGGATGAGATTTGGACAATTTTAAAAATGGGTTTTACCAAAAACCTGTGCTTTTACATCCGGGTGTCCAAATCTTAAATTGACTATTAGATTTCTCTAAAATTTGGGTCACAAGTAAAACCTTTTATAAGCTTCATATAGGCTTTAGAATCACGTTGATTGGACATTGGATGGAGAAATGATGCACTTCAGAATTTGGTCCAGATGAGCTGTCATGACAGTAAAAGTGCTGTCATGACAGCAACAGTGATGATGTTGCACAATGCAAACATGCACGAAATTCAATCCGTCGTTCCAATCAAAGGTCAGATGTGAAATACTCCGTTAGTCTAGAGGTTCTATCTGTCATGACAGCAAAAATGACCAAACTTTCAACATATCTAATTTTTGATTCAACCGTTGAATCTTTTTAAAATTTGATAAACTTATAGTACCCTTTAAATGTGATGTGTGAGCTTTAAAATTACTTTGATCGAGGATCGGATGACAAAATGGCATCTCTCGGAAGTTTGCCCGAGAGGGCTGTCATGACAGTAATTTAATGCTATCATGACAGTATCTTTTCCCCTGCTTTTTCCTAGCTTGCTTCCATGCTATAGGTAAAACCTATAAATTATTTATTTAAAAACAATCGTGTATCTACTTAGTGTTTTAAATGATTTATATGTTAAGTTAGTTAGAGGATCAACTCCTTAACCATACTTAGTTTATTTGAATTATGTGATTTTTGGATAACATTTGGAAAAGTGTTACAAGGATAGACCTAGGAGAAGAATCTTAATGATCTAGAGTATAAAGATTGACTCTGCCATGATGGACCTAGGATATTTAATGATCCACGAGGTTACCCTAAACTAGGATTGAGGTTGTGGTCCTTCTCTGTATAAGGCTAGGAAGTCCTGATGATCTAGAGCATGGAGTTTAACTTGGCCATGACGAACCTAGGAGACCACCCATATGCAAAGGGGATTACCTAATTTGAGCAGTGGTATGGGGGCCTTGTTCTATGTGACTAGAAGTCTTAGTCCGAGCATAAAGATTACTTCACTAGGTAAAACCAGGAGTGTATTGCATGAGCATAATAAGATTGATAAGAATGAATTCCTGTATATACATATGATATTGCTATTACTAATACACATGCTACTTTAACTCTTATTTATGATTTTTCTTACTGAATTAAGGTTGTTGCTACCCTAGCAAAATAATACTAAGCTATACTAATGTAGTATTAGTGTGAACCTAACTCAATCTCTATAAGGAGGCTTAGTTAGAAATTTAGGTTTGAAGTGTATTACAAGTTAAAAGGTGTGTAGGAAAGATTTAAGCTAAAAACTAATTAAGCGAATTAATCTAATTCTAAGGTGAATGGAATGGGTGTGTGAACCTATTAAAAGCAGGAACTCCTATATAGAATTGATCACCTATCCTTGTTTGATTACAACCTAACTAGTTTGGTTTCTTCTGTCTTCTCTTTAGTTTTAGTGACTTAGCTATATTAATCAAGACTTAGCTAATACCTTGACTAACTCCAATCCAAGATTATGGTTTAAAATGAGCCAAGGCAAAGCTAGCATTGAGCTTAAACAAAGTGTTGCAAACATGAGTCAATTAGGTCAAGCATATATAAAGGAATCAACATGCTCAAGATTATGATTGATGAAGATATTCACATGCATTCAAGTTGGTAACATTATGACAAGCAAGAAAATATGTTAAACTCATCAAGCTATTTCAAGATTATGATACAACTTAAAGAGGCCAAAATTATCCACTAGACATAATAAAATTCAAGTTGTAACAAGCTTCTCTCAATCAAATAAATCATCATTTGATATTACAAGATCAAAGAGTCATACAAATTTGTAATTCTAAAGAGAGAAAAGTAGAGAGAAGAAATTAAAATCCAACTAGAAAATAATACAAACTCAAGGTTTCTTACTCTACATAATATCTACTTCAAGAATCTAGCCTTGCATTTTCAAGTGATGAACAAGAAAAAGCTTTAAGATTATAGTCATCTTCACTATGATTTTGCCCAGAGATAGAATGGTTTGATCCTAATGAAATATATTAGGTTATACAGGGGAAGAAAATAGGAAGAGAATGGTAGTGGTTTGGTGAAGTTTGGATGGTTAGATTGAGAGATATAGAGGAGAGAGATTAGAAGTGCAGAGAGAGGATTGAGAGGATTTGATGAACTTGAAGCTTGAAATCTATAAATATGCTTGAATGATTGGAAAAACTGATCCTAATCCTCCCTAAATGTGTTATTAGACAAAAATATAATGGTCACCTGATAAAACAAGTTGCCATAAAACTCAAAACAAGTCATTAGGTCAAGTAAGGTTTAAGGGTAGTCTAGGTTGTAAGTTAACTTGGGTGATAATTCCAATGTTGCACTTCTAATCCCATATGTGTATGGATGTTAAGAACTTGTGTTCCCCTTAAGTACCTTGAAAATCATGTCCAAGATGCCCCAAGATCAGGTTTGAACTTTTCTTCAAATCTTCTTAAACACATTGCAACTATCTTGAACCTTGACAAGTCAACTTAATCCCTTGTGTGCCTTATTAGCCTTGATAAATCATACCATTTTGAAGCCCATTCAGGTTTGAATTTATGCTCAAGCTCCTCTATGTGCCAAAACAAATCTTGAACCCAAGCCTTTTCCATGCAAAGTGTCACCTCATACAACAACATGAAATTTGACTAAGTCATTTTGTATATGTGATAATTATGAAAATACTTAAACCCTAATATCTTTTTGCATGTATTTTCAAAATCCATTCAAAATTTCATAAACACACATGAAAATAGTAAGGTGGCAATGCATGCATGCAAATTAAGTCAAACTAACCAGATTGGCAAGTTAACTAAAAATATTGACTTTTTAACCTAAGGTCTAAATGTGACTTTTAAGATAAAAATTTTGAACCTAAATGGACTTACAACTGCACATATTAAATTCTAAAATTTCCCTTGAATACCCAACAAAATGAAAAATGACCAAAATATCCCTAATATGCATACTTCTCACTAAGGCCTAAGACCCCTAATTTAGTTCTAAATGCCTAAGAAAAGTGTGGAAAAAATATTACCTATCACATACTAATCAGTAATTAGGGTTACTTCAGAGTTACGGAGACATATGACTCATTCTGTTACTTTCAAACATGGGTGATGAGAGCACGAGAAGGTCGGGAAAAGAAGCGAGAAAAGAGTAGCTTCATTTGGTAGTGATATGAGTACCATATATATGAATGAATGTATAAAGTTGTTTATAGAATTTGAGTTTCTAACTAAGATGTATAAGTATATGTGTATATGAATTGTGTTATGAATCTTACCTATATATGTATTTGGCATTGCATCTAACTAAGGGTGCCCCAGTAAGAGGGTACGTAGGTAAGCTTAGATGCTAAAGAAGAAAATATATGATGTTGTATAACTTGTTTCACTTATGTACATTTGTTGAATTTGAATTGATGTCATGATTATGTGTTGAACATGAATTGAATATGTGTGTGTGTGTGTGTGTGTGTGTGTGTGTGAGAACTTAGCAAAAATGGTAAGGCAAGGCCCTATTTAGAACAGTCAAGTATATTTGTGATTCCCAACCATATGGTGAGGCAAAGCCCTATATGTAAGAGCCAAAGGGTTGAAAGCAAAACAAGTCTATTTGTATATATGTGAATATGTGTTGTATGTGTATTCCTCATATAAGTCCACAATTATGTAATGTGGTATTGAGAGGCTTTGTCAATTGATGTGATATATGTGGTATGAGGTATCAATTAGGTGTACGTGGTCATTTTAGGCTTGGTTCACGGCCCGAAGTGGTCTAATAAGACAAGAAATAAGAATTGAGCACTTAGAGTGTAAGTTTTTAAAAGAAAAAGTGACTTTTTACACCCAAATGTTCAATTTTAGATTAGACCATAAGATGAAGTCCAAACTTGCTCATTACCTAGTATGTGTTGTAAACTTTGTATGGGGGCTTGAATTATTCTAATCAAACATTAGATGAGGAAATAGCACATGGTAAAAGTTTCTCTTTTGAGCTATCATATAACAGCAAAATTTTCTATCATACGTACCGCAACGTACTATGTGCCTACCACGACGCATGACATAGATAGAAACAGAGCATGTTGCTCTATATCATATGTCACTGTGTGTAATGTCTACCTTGACATTACCAAAATTCACCACACAATCACAACAACTAATAATAATTAAGAGCAAGGATTTGCTCCTAATCTCACATTATATATAAAAGGGTTAAAACTAATAATCTTTTAAAAATAATTGAGGAATATTTGGGATCCCATAAAAACCCTTTAAATTGATAGTTTGAGCTCAAACTTAATGATTTATAAAAGTATTGGAAGCATAGAAAAGTTTTGAGAAGCAAACCATTTCAAAACAGGGCCAAAAATGTCATTTTTAAGTGTTTTGGTCCATGCACCACGGCTCATGGTCTGTGCACCGTGGCATGTGGCACAGAAAAATAAGTTTCCTCGCTATACCATGCACTACGGCTTGCATGAAATGGGCCGCGACACACCTGTCTATGACAGCAATGTTGTCATGATAGCTTTTCTGGACGAACTTCGAACGCGTGCCATTTTCACATCTGATGTCTGATTGGAGTGATTCAAGTGCCCACGTGAAGCTTATTCAATAAGCTAACTAATGGTATAAGTTTTGTTACGATCTAACACTGTATGATAATTTTAGATACTTAGATGTAAAAGTCAGTTTTTCAAAGAAATTTTCAAAATTTTCAACCATCCAAGTACCCACAACTCATTACGAATACCATTAACCCATTGTGAGGCTTGAACCAAGTCTAATGGACCAAAATACACTTGAGTGACCAATCAAACACATAAAAATATACCAAGCATAAAATTTGGCCACTCAATGGCCATTTTGCCCAATATAGCCAAAATGCACAATTAGCACTATAAGCACTATTTGGCCTTTATTGCCATATAATACACTACCAATACATTGTCACCACATAGATAAAATATTCCTTATACTTGTATTAATATTTTAGCCCATCACCATAAAAAATTATTATATATTCACCTCATATACAATATTGGGCTAAAATACATGACAACATAGTACGAAACAAGTGCAACCAATCAAAATGATATCCATTCCTAGTTGGCAACATATAATATCATATAACCAGTTTATGTATACCACTTAAACTAAAATTGGGCTTTACAAAGAGTGTAGCAGAAATGCTAGCCCTTACATGATTCCCTCCCTGGCTCAACCTCACTAGTAACACCTATAAAATGATGATCCATGGGGTGAGATAAAAATCTCAGTAACTAAGATAATCTACATTATTGATTAACAAGCCAATTTATAAACAAGCATTAAAATAAGTGATATAATCACATCATATAATATCACCACAAATTTACATGCATGATCCCTAACCATCCGGTCCTCAAATACTCCCAACCGAACCAGTAGGCTATTTCACAGAACCAAACCACAAGTATGGTCCCCAAGCTCACCATCCATGGTAAGACTACCCAGCCAAGGTATCCTAAACCACTTCCGGACTACTATTTCCCCCTATTACAAGTAATTGGGGTGTCATTACTCCAACACCCATCCTACGGATGCTAAGGAGTATAGTCTCCAACTCCATACCCTTTTGGGTACTAAGGAGAATAAGTATCCAACACCACACCTATTTTCGGCACTAAGGAGAGTAAATGCTACACCTGGGTCCTGAGGTGTTAGCAATACCATATAGACTTAATCTTTACTATCTCTACTAGGGTGACCTCTCACCCTCTAATATGCCACATTTCACTACATATCTCCATTGAACATGCATAAACAACTTTCTAAACAAATATAACAAAACCTTACCATTTACTTCAAAAATATAGAATTTCACAAAGTAATACTCCACTCATTTTTTTTTAAAATAGATAACTTTTATGGAATTTATACATATATACTCAACCATTCATAGAAAAGCAACTTGAGAATAACTTATACAAGGTAATAAACAATGCAAATTATCTAGTTACCTCAACCCCTTTGTTACTAAAAGGGTTACCCGTGGTACTAAATTTCTTCTTGTGTCAAGGTAAGTCTTCCCACACCACAATCTACATCAACAAGTATTATATGTTAATTTTCAATTAACACAAGCACCATTAGCTAATAATAACCTCCCAATTCTCCCACTTCTCACTCAAATTCTAAACAAAAAACTTGTCAAGATTAGAATTTGTTTACTCCATCCCTTTAAGCCTCCTTCTACTCTATCACAACATAAAACTTAATATCTCAACTTATCACACTTTAACACCCTATGATCAAGTTGGGGCTTGATTTAAAATTTACTAAACAAGAAAGTAGCTTCCTATTACCACTTATTAAAGATCAATAAACCTAAATTAGACCTTTAAAGTCAATAGAAACCTTCAAAACATTGACTCATGGCTTAATCCAATTAGACCAAATTCTCACTCTTCCAAATTCCATGGAAAATGAGATGAAAAGGTAGAGGAGAAGGGTAGAAAACTTACCCAAGAGTTTGAAGGCTTAAATAATCTTCAAAATCCTTCCAAATTGATGCCCTAACAATGCCCAAAGTTGTCCCTTTCGTGCTCTAGGTTTTCCACCCCAAAATCTTAGTTTTTCTGCTGATTCCTGAAAATTTAAGTTGCCTGTTGTGCCGGGCACCACAATGCATGCCATGCAAGCCACAGCTCACAGTGCAGTGAGCAATAACTTGATTTTGCTCTCCCCGATACCTCCTGACTTGATCCGACTTTCATCCTATCTCAATTTAGAGTCAAATATGACCCAAAAATCTAATTAGCCACCCAAAAACATAATTAAACAAATTAATCATATTTTTAACTAATTTATCCCTTAATTAATCCATTTTTTCTAGATTTGAAGTTTTAGGATGTTACACTGTGTATGTGGTACATATCACATTATATGGTCAATTTTTAGAGTAGACTGTTATATTATATTAAGTCTTTTGAATGTGTTTATGCTTTCACTAGCCCTCTTATTTGAATATATTTTTTAAAAAGTTAGGATCCCATGATTTGAAAGTAAATAAGGGGCTATCTCCAATATTATTGCGTTGGTACTTATTGATTGTATGATTGGGGATGGTAAAGCTCGATTTGAATTGGGACATTACAGTTTAGCATTAGGTTTCTTTGGTTTTGATATATTTTTGCATTGCATTGCATTAGTTAGCAACTTTTATACATTCATTACTCTTTTCCAACCTCAAACACCTGTTTATTGACTTTTTCTACCTTTACTCTAAAGGAGGGGAGAAAGGTCTGTGGAGACACAATTAATCAATAGTAACTATAAGAGGATGTGGTAGAATTCCAAAATACACATGTGCTCAGAATGCCCAAGATGTACAAGATTTAGAGGTGCCACCGAAACAACCTCAAGGTCAACCTTATAATGGCACGGATGTTAGAAGTGATATTAGACATTTATAGAAGTTTAGCCAGTCGTGATGTCATAAATCATAATAGGGACTATAAGGAGCTAAGGCCAGAGTAAGAGGCAAGGCCTAAGGTTGAAGAGAGAATATAACCTAAGATACAATTAAGTAGGTCAGGGACCTCCCATGCTTCAAGGAGTAGGCCAGTAACCAGTAGGAAAGATTAGAAGATTCCCATGGATTAGGTTTGGAAGACATTTTTGTGGTTGAATCTGCCGACCTTCAATAGCAGTATGAGAGAAGAGGATGTAGAGAACTAGATATAGAGAATGGAGATAATCTTTGAAGTTTCTTCATGTTCCTCTGAGCAGAAAATGGTATTGGCCATGGTGCAACTGATTGATGATGCCAAGTATTGGTGGCATTTGATAAGACCCTCTACTAGTAGTTAGCTCAACTGGGAGCAATTCAGAGAGAAATTCTTTAATTATCATTTCCCTACGACATTTAGAGATGAATAAAAAATAAAGTTCTACGTATTTCAGTATGGAGATATGGATGAGGAGTCATTTATGAAGAAGTTTGACTAGCTTTCCAAGTTTGTGACTTATTTACATAAGAAAGATAACAGTAAATAGAGTGCTATAAGGTTGATTGAGAAGATGCGTCCTGAGTATAGAAGGCAGGTTGCCTTATTAGGAGAAGTTACATATGAGGAAACTTGTAACTGGCTTCATATAGCTACAAGACAGGGTCACATGCAAATGTTGAAAAGAGAGGTGATAATTATGGAAGGTTTTCTACTCTATTAGGCCCAACTAGAGGAATACTCAAGAGAGGTAGTTTTGGTGCTAGTGGTTCTAGATCCTCAGGCAGGAGGGTGCTCAGCAGAAGATCATAGTCTTGAGGAGTGATTGGCTAGGGTAAGAGGTTTAGTAGGGCAAGAGATTCTAGAGCTCCACATCAATCAAGTCAGATTACAATTGCTCTTACATCTCATGTGAGCATTGCATGCTCAATTGTGTTGCACAATTTGTAGGCAGAATCATCTTAGAAGGTGTTGGATGTGCTACATTTATGGTGGCATAGGCTATTTTATGAAGGATTGCCCTAAGAATTGAGGGGGAGCTTCTAACCAACAATCTACTATACTAGGTCAGTTGTATACTGTTTCCTGAGAGGAGGCTCAAACAGTACCAAATCACAGGTATAATTTCTATTCATAAGGAAAAAGTTGAGGCTTTATTTAACTCGAGAGCTAATCATTCATTTGTGTTACATGACTATATGGAGAAGTTAAATTTTCCTGTATATAAGTTACCTTATTTTATTAAAGAGTATATGCCCTCTAGATTACTGGATAAGACTAGTAAGGTATGTAAAAGGGTTGACTTATGCTTTAAGGGCAGAAGTTCTATAATAGATCTTATCCTGATTCCTATGTAAGAATTAGATATGATCATTGGGATAGATTGGTTGGTAAGGAATAATGCTACCTTGGATTACCCTAGAAAGATGGTATTACTACAAGTTCATGTGACGCCTATTGTGATTTCCTCAACAACTACCAATCAGCCAAGATTGTTGCTAGTAGTAAATGTCAAAAGGTTGATGTCTGAGGGTTGTTAGGCTTATACAATTTTCTTTGCAATAGAAGGCAGTGGTAGTAATATTGTTGATGAGATTCAAGTTGTGAATGAATTTCTTGAAGTGTTTACAGATGAGGTATCAGGTTTGCCATTGCAACAAAAAGTGGGATTCCCTATTGATTTAGCAACTGGTACCAAACCTATATTGAAATCTTTATATAGGATGCCTCCTTTTGAATTGGTAAAGCTAAAGAAACAAGTTAGAGAGTTGCTAGAGAAAGGGCTTCATATGCCCTAGTATATCACCATGGGGTTTGCCAGTCTTGTTTGTAAAGAAAAAGGATAGTAGTCTATGATTGTGCATCAATTATAGGCAACTGAACAAGGTGATAGTAAAGAACAAGTACCTACTTCCAAGGATAAATGACTTGCTAGATAAGCTTGTGGGAGCTTATGTTTTTTCTAAGATTAATTTGCGACTTGGGTATTATCAGTTAACGGTTAATGTTGAGGATGTACCTAAGATAGCATTTCATACTTGATACGATCACTTTAAGTTTTTGGTGATACTGTTTGAGTTGATGAATGCCCTTGCTATTTTCATGGACTACATGACCTGTATATTCCATCCATTCTTGGATCAATTTGTTATCATATTCCTAGATGACATATTGATATACTCCAAAGATAAGGAAGAGTACGTAAGGCATCTAAGGACCATGCTAAGAATTCTAAGAGATAAGCACTTATATGCCAAGTTTAGTAAGATTTCTCAAACATGTGGTATCAGCTGAGGGTATTTTAATGGATCCTCATAAAGCAGATATGGTATTACAATAGGAACGACCAAGTTTAGTAACTGAGGTGTGAAGTTTTTTGGGTTTGGCAAGCTATTATCGAAGATTCATTCAAGGATTTATATAGATTGCTATTCCTTTGACTCAATTGATGAGGAACGATCAACCTTTTATTTGGGATGAAAGACATGAGTCTGCTTTTATGAAGCTTAAGGAAAAGCTAACCTCATTGCTGGTGTTGATTATTCCTAATCCACGATTACCTTATAAGGTTTACGCAAATGCCTCTTGAAAGGTTTAGGGTATGTTTTTATGCAAGAAGACTGAGTTGTGGCTTATGCATCTAAATAGATATGACCACACGAGGAGAGTTATCTAACACATGACTTAGAGTTAGTAGCTGTAATGTTTGCTCTCAAGATTTAGCAACATTATCTCTATGGTGTAGAGTTTAATGTGCATAGTGATCACAAGAGTATAAAATATCTTGTGGATTAAAAAGAGCTCAATATGAGATAAAGACGATAGATGGAATTCCTAAAAGATTACAACATTGAGTTTAACTACCATCCAGGGAAAGCCAATGTTGTGGCTAATACTTTGAGTAAGAAATTGCTTTATGTGGCTAGGTTGATGATTCAAAACTACCAATTATTGTTGTCTTTAAGAAATGCAGCTTGAGGCATCAGATTATACTCAATGCAATTCATTCAACTATAATTTCCAGTGAGTTTTGGAAAGAAATACGGGAAGCTTAGTTGCAAGACAAGTTTTTGTCAAGTGTATAAGAGGATATAGAAAAGGGTTATACTACTTTATTTTGGTTCAGTGATGATGGGTTCATCCTGTATAAAGACCAGATCTATACACCTGTGGATAAAGAGATTAGAAAGAGGCAGTTGGAAGAAACTTATCGAAGAAGATATATGATACATCCAGGTGTGACTAAGATGTACCATGACATAAGGAAGCATTAGTGGTGGCAAGGTATGAAGTGAGATGTTATTGAGTTTGTGTGCCAGTGTCTCATATGTCAAAAGGTAAAGATTGAGCATTAAAGACTGATTGATACATTACAACTCTTAAAGATTCCATAGTAAAAGTGGGATATCATTTCTATAAACTTTATATCCGATCTACTGAGAACTCAAGCAAGATATGATTCTTTGTGGGTTATTGTGGATCAATTGACAAAATCAGCACACTTTCACTGGTACAAAATACAAATTTAACAACACTATTTTCTCCACAGTTATAAATGTAACTGTGGTTATAACATCAAAAGTAAATATTATGATATTATCATGACAGGTCCCTAATTCAACTGTCATTGTTATCTATGTCTTCACAAATAATTAATTCTGTTATTATTAGTATTATTAATATAAATAATATTATTAATAGAAATAATATTATAAATTTAAATTTACATATCTAACGACAGGTCAAGGATGACCTGTCATTAGATATAATTATTAACGACAGGTCTAAAGAGACCTGTCGTTAATATTTTGAAACCCCAACATTTTTAGACATGTAAAATATTATATATATAATATTAATTAATATTATAATTTTAATTATTTTATATATTCATTTATTATTATATATTTATTGAAAACCCTCAACTTTTCGTCCAAATGGACCTGTTGTTAGAAACCCTTAGATTTATTGTATTAATATATTTAAAAAGTAATATTAATAGGGTGATAAATTTAATATCATATATTAAATAATATGAATATATTATATATGCTATTTTTATTTATAGTAATATTAATAGTAATATATTATTAGTATAAAAAATATTAACAATAAATATATATTATAATAATTAATTATAATTATATTAATATATATACACACACATGATTTTACAACGTAAAGAAAAAAAACGTATATATCTCGACAGGTTTTATCTCACCTGTCGTGATATATAATGACTAATTAAAAAATAAATTAATAGTAATAAAAAATAACTAATATTAATATAAATAATAATTTTATTACTTTTAAAATTAATAATATTAACAAAATATTAATATATATTATAATAATTAATTATAATTATATTAATACACACACAATTTTATAACATAAAGAAAAATAAAACAATGGTATATCACGATAGGTGTTATCTCACCTGTCGTGATATATATCTATGAAAAAAAATTAATAGTAATAAATAATAACTAATATTAATATAAATAATAATTTTATTAATTGTAAAATAAATAATATTAATAATATTAACTATAGATAAATATAATATTTAATGACATATATTATTATAAATTTATATTTAATAACATAATAGTATTTAAATAATAAATAAAACATGCATGGGAACCTGTGTTTGTTAGCTAAGTTATGGCAAGTAATAAATATGTAGCTATGCGTGAAAGGCACGAAAGGCAAGTGTAATGATAATGAATTAATGACTGTCATTAATTAAGGTTGCCATAACGACAGTTTTACCTATTAACTGTCGTTATAATTATGCTACTTTTTATCCGCCCATACTTGATAGCCTGTTTTCAATTTTCACAGTAAAGATCAGTCTCGCGCCTTCCCTTGACTTCAGCTTTGCCTGTAGCTCCCTTCCTTCAGCTGCTCCCACTCCCTCCACCTTCAGCTGCTCCCACCGTCCTGTTTTAGCTGTTTTCTCTCCACCCTCAGCTCCTGCTCTCTGCCTTTCAGCTTCTCCTCTCCATCGTTAGCTTACCTAGCTGTCATTTCTCTTTCTTAGGCCTCCAGCTTTGCGCATCAGTCCAAGTAAGTTCGTTCAGCTCCTTGCTGTTTTGATTTTTTTTTAAGTTTTTCTCCATGTACATGTTGAGCTAACTCTGTTTTCTTATTTTTTGTATGAGATAAATTATTTATTTTTAATATAATGAAATTTTTAGGAATAATTTTTAACACACATTACGCATGTTCAGCTCTCTTTTATATTAAATTAATTATTTATTTTTAATATAAATTTGATATAAAATTTTTGTGTATAATTTTTAACACCAATTATGAACATTTTCAATTATTATACACCCTTAGATGAAGATGTGCATCCATTTTAATTAAACATTAATAGTAAGGATTTTTTTTGTACAAACAATAAGGATATTTAAAAGAAAACATGGATTTAGGTTCCCGTTTCTCCCATGGAGTATAATAATAGGAGATGCATTTGAAAATGTTGGGCAGCTGTTATTGGCAAATTTATCTATTTCTTAATTGATATAATAATAATAATAATTATTAATAATTTGGCTTTAGATTCTACCAAATCTAGGACACCCTTTCTCCAGCGTCGCCACTTGCCATCTCCTATTCTTGCTTTCATCACTTCTTCCATACTCTCTATATTTTTTTATTAATTAAACCTGTGCTATTATTTGACTTTTTTTCAAGCTTTTTTTGTCTACCCTGACTGTACACGAAAATAGCCATGTTAAGCAGCTCTATTTATTAGTATATTAATATTAATTGTTAGTTCTTTTGGTGGGGGCTAGAACTTGGAAGCTAGACCTAAATCATATTCTCTCGTTATAGAAGTTACACCTAATTTAAGAGTTTGTTTTATTTTTATCATGTAAGTGTTTATTTTTATTTCTAATTTAATATTGAATATTTTTATTTATTGTTAATATTTTTGTTATTATCAAAGGTTCCTCCACAAATTGTGCATCCAACTTGATGTCAATCGTTATTATGAATTTTTATCCCCACTTTTAACATCAGTTGGGAAATCGAATTAAAAAGCATCTTATATTGAAAGTGTGATGAATAATCTAAAGAAGAGGTGTTTTTTTTTTTACACCAATTGTTGGAAGGTATCAAACATCCTATTCATCTCTCTATTTATAAAATATTTGAATAATTATGTGATATTAATACAAACTAATGTTTTGTAGCAATCATTGGATGCTTCCTATCATTTGTTCCCGTGAAAATACTATATATTGATTCTGTTCATTACAATGGGAAGTAAGCGATGAAATGAAATCATTGTTTGAATCGTAAGTTTTTTGAATAATTATTTTTTGATATTATAGCATTTTTTAATATATTCTAAGTCTGTATATTTGAAAAATAGATCTTTACATCGTTATTGGAGGATGGGGGATATAGTTGACAAAAAAAAATGAAATCAAGTGGGTGCATATACAAGAATAAAGATTGTAATATTGATTTGATAAATTGAATTAGTTTTAATTTTTTTTAACAGTGTGCTCGACAACTAAGAAGTGTAGAGTGTGGTTATTACGTGATGATTTTTATGTATGAAATCATCACTCAAGGCATTACCTACTCATTTAAAAAGGTAATAATTTGTTAAAAATAATTTATATTTTACATTTTTACCCTACACTTGAATTAACATGCATGCACATATTTTTATTGATATGCAGCATTTTAACAATTTAGAGCTATTTTTCGAACAAGAACTGAGATATATACGGAATATGTGGTCTACTTACTTTCTAGAATTAATAAGTTAGAGTAAATAGTTAGATAGATATTTTTATTGGATATATAGAAATTTTAATGAATATGTTTGTAATTGTCTCTGGACCTATTGTTTATGTATATATGCAGGCTTTTGTGATTAAGGGATTGAAAGAATACGGAATATGCATTCTTTTAAAAAAAAGACACATACGGCAACAGTTGTGTATCGAACTGTAGTAAAGTGTATTTTTTTACGATAGTTGTGGTGATAACTGTCATTAAAAGTGTATTTTTCATGACAGTTCTAATTATAATTGTCGCAAAAAGTACCCATAAATGATTGATTTGTTGGCTATTTTTCGCGACAAATGTTATTATAACTGTCGCGGAAAGTTGTAGTTACAACGATAGTTATTAATATAACTATCATGATAAGTTTAATACTTTTCTCTACAGTCTTCCTGAGATTGTCGCGAAAGGTGTCAACTTATAACTACACCCGTTTCCATTACACCGCTTCTTATGTCGCGAAAAGGGGTTTTCAACTGTCGCGAAATATGCTTTTTGCACTGGTGTTTTTTCCAATTAAGACTACCTATGATATGGAAAAGTATGTGGAAATATATGTGAGAGAGGTAGTAAGACTGCATGGTTCCTCAAGGATATAATGCCATAAAGATCTGTAGTTTAGTTCAAGGTTCTGGAGAACACTGCAAAGGGTGATGGGTACTAAGTTACTTTAGTACCTCTTATCATCTATAGACTGATAAACAAGCTGAGCACATAACATATACTCTAGAGGACATGTTACGATCGTGTGGCCTTGAATGAAAAGGTAGTTGGGATAGCCAATTACCTTTGGCTGATTTTGCTTACAATAATAGCTTTCACTTAAGTATTCAAATGGCATCGTACAAGGCATTGTATAGGAGAAAGTATAGATCACCCTTGTGTTAGGTTGAATTGAGTAAAAGAAGTGTGATTGGTCTTGATATTGTGGATCAGACTACTAAGAATATTAGGTTATCCAGCAAAAACTTCCTACAGCCTATAACTATCAAGAGTTATGTTGATAAACAGAGTCAGCCATTAGAATTTAAAGTAAGAGATCATGTGTTTCTTAGAGTTTTGCATTGACTGGCATTAATAGGTCTATAAGGGCCAAGAAACTAATACCTAGATATATAGGACCATATCAAATTTAAGCAAAGTAGGTCATGTAGTATATAGAATCACTTTACCTTTGCCATTATCCGGAATACATGATGTGTTTCACATGTCGCAATTAAAAAAGTATCCATTAGATTCATCATATGTGATTGAGCTAGAAGAAGTTGAGCTTTAAGAAAATTTCACATATCAAACTGAACTGAACTAGAACAAATAGTGAATGTCAAAGAAAAACAATTACAAAACAAGACCATCTGATTAGTTAAGACATTTCAGTGAGGAATGGCTCCAGGTGACGTGACATAGGAGACAGAGGAGATTATGAGAAAGTAGTACCCTCACTTATTCCCGTGAGGTGAGTTTTCACTTGTGTTTGAATTTTAGGGACAACATTCCTTTAAAGGAGGGGAGAATTGTAACATCCTAAATTTCAATCCTAAGAACTAGTTACTAATCAAGGGTAAATTAGTAATTAGTGAATTGATTGTGGTTTGGGTATTGAGTTGATGTTTTGTATTATTTAAATGTTTTATTGATTGGATTAAAGAGTAAAACAACAATTTATGGATTAACACATGAGCACATGTGAGAGTTTTCTCATTGTGCCACGTACCACAACTAAAGTGGCATGCAACGTGGTGCATAGTGCAGAATTTTTACTTAAAGGCTAAGTCAGATCATGAAAACAAGAAGAGAAGGTAAAAACATATGTGAGGGTTGAGGAAGATTTAAATCTTCTATGGCTTGCATTGTCAAGAGATTTATAGTATGTTTTGATTAGTAACTTGTTGCGTAAGTAATGCACAACTCCAAGCTTCATTTTTACCCCAATTTTATTAAATTTCATTGATTGAGAAATTGAATCATGAAGTTTTAAGGTGTTGTAATATAAAAGAATGGTTTAAAATGGGATGTCAAATATAAAACTAAGGTTTTATGACTAATATGGAGTTGAAAGGTTAAGCTTTAAGGATTTAGGCTCAAAATAGCCAAAAAGTTAGGTTAAATGAAAAAATTACGGTTGAATAATGTGTTAGAAGATTGTTATAGTTGTTTGAGTAGCCTATAGGGCTAATGACTATACATAATGGATAAGTGAATTAAAAAAAATTCAATTGAACAATTTCATGTGTTAAGGGATTTGGTTTAGCCAAATCAGTGCCTTTGTTATGTATTAAAAATTGACTGAGGAACTGTGTTGTGTAGATTGACCACCTGTAGCATTTCTCATGAGAATCTATGCCCCTGGGAGCTTAGAGTGATTGGAAACCCTTAGTAGCATTGGTTAAAGGTAACTAGAGTAACCTTTTTACTTGTTTGTTTGTAAAATTATTTACAAGTACTTTATATAACTATGTGCATTGTGTTGTGAATTGATATAGTAGCAGTATTGTAGAAGAGTATGCATGCAAGTGTGTGAGTGTTGATTGAAATGAATTTGAAAGGAGATGTGCATTGACATGCATCGCATCCATGACAATACCTTGGATTATGTAGGGGACGCGGCCTTATTGTAAGGAGGTCTAAGAAATCTTAATGATCTAAAGTGTAGAGCTTGACTTCGCCAAGACGGACCTAGGAGAAGAATCCTAATGATCTAGAGTGTAGAACTTGACTTTGCCATGACAGACTTAGGATATTGAATGATCCATGAGGTTACCCTTGACTAGGGTAAGGGTTATGGTCCTACTCTGTATAAGGCTAGAAAGTCCTGATGATCCAGAGCGTAGAGTTTAACTCTGCCATGATGGACTTAGGAGACCACCTATATATGAAGAGGATTACTTGGTATAAGCAGTGGTACAGTAGGCCCTGTTCCTTATAACTAGAAGTCCTAGTTCGATCATAGAGATTACATAAGCATAATGAGATTGATGAGAATGAATTCTTGTATATGCATATGATATTGCTTTTACTGACACACATGCTACTTTATCTCTTATTTATGATTTTGCTTACTAACTAATAATTGGGATTACTTTCGAGTTATTGAGACATATGTCTCACTCTATTACTTTCAAATATAGGTGAAAAGAGCATAAGAAGCCTGGGAAAAGAAGCGAGAAAAGAGTAGTTTCATTTGGTTGTGGTATGACTACCATATGTATGAATGAATGTATAAAGTTGTTTATAGAATTTGAGTTACTAACTAGGATACATAAGTAAATGTTTATATGAATTGTATTGTGAATCTTGCCTATATATGTAGTGTTGTATCTCACCTAGGGTACCCTCGTGAGAGGGTACATGGGTAGGCCTATATGCTAAACAAGTAAGTATATGATGTTATGTAACCTGTAACCTCTTATCATAGTTACTAATCTAAAAGAAGATTATGGTGTTACCATTACCTCACATCCATTACAATAAACAAATTACATTTCAAAAGCTTCGGCTGAAGACTTATTTTGTAAAATTAATAATTCACAATACAATCAGAGAAAAACACAATAGAAGTAAATCATACACTCCTTCAATACATAGTAGACATAACCCACCAGTATTCCTATCTCAATTGCAAGCATTTCAACACAAAAAAAATTGGTTTGTGTGTTGCAGCGTGCAGTCAATGCGCCACGGCATGTGTCACCATGCGCCATAGTGTGCCTGTCCGATTTTCTGTTGTCATTTTGAAAGCAAAAATGATGAACTTTTCGCATGCGCTGTTTTCACATATGACATTTGATCGAAGTGATTCAAGCACCCACACTAAGCTTAGCTCGTATACTAACTAATGAGATAGGTTTGGACACGATCTAATGGTCCTATCAAAATTTAGATACTTGGGTGTAAAAAGTTATTGTTTTTGAAAATTTTGCACACTTAAGCGCTTAAATCGATCTCTTTCTCTCATTAGACCACACTAAGCCTTAAACCAAGTCCAAAAGGATCTAATACACCTGATTGACCATAGTTAATCACAATCATACTCATATATCAAAATTTGACCCTTGTACGGCCAATTTTCACAATTCACTAACTTCACATACTTTGCCATTTTTGGGCATAACTTAGCCTACTTAACTATTTCACAACCCATACATATACAATTATATTCACAATATAATCTTAACCTTTAAATTACTCATTTCATCATAATTTGTCCCTTGGCTTAAGATTCACCAACACAAAATCATTTCAACACAATATACTTCAAGTCACAGCTCTTTTTTTCATTTCAACACATATACACATAATCGGGCTAGACTTCACAAAATCTCAATTCAATACATGCATGCAACCCTATGGCAACTCATATTCACTTATGTATACAATCTTAGTTTAATTCATTATACAACCTTAGAGTATACGGCTTCACACTCAAGTCGATCCAGACTCTCTTTCCTTGCCCTGATCACTTCTTGATCTTGTAAACATATAACCACACGGGTGAGATAAAAATTTTAGTAACAGAATAACTCATTCCTATTGACTATCACATGTAATAATATGAAAGTAAACATAATATATTATCAAAACCTCATAAAATAGAATTTATATCACATATCTTATTTCGCTCTCAACTTTTCATCAATCACAAAGGATTCCATGTTATCTTAAGATATTTCATCACATCGCATATCATACTAGTATGATCTCTACCAACCGAACCTTCGAATCACCCCAACACGAAATTATAGGCTCATCTTATACCAATATACACTCTCATTAGTCTTAAGCTTACCTGCAGTGGTAGAATCACCTAGCCAAAGATGTTTTAATGCACAATAAGAACTATGGTTTCACCCAATACAAGCAATGGGGCGTTATTGACTCTAACACCATATCACAAGGACACTAAGGAGTCTCTCATCTTCAACACCGTACCTCAATAGGCACTAAGGAGATCTTATCTAATATTGCACCTTTTAAAGCACTAAGAAAAATTGTTTCCAACACTGCACCCTAACGGGTACTAAGAAAACCTTGTCACATGGTCTTTATCATCTCCTATACTTGGGTGAACTCCTACCCCTTTAATTATGCTTTCCCAAGCCGTTTAGGGTTCCCACTTACCATTTCATACTTTCTTACATAATATATACAAATAATACTTTACATTTGAAATCACATATTTTCATGCTTATTTCAACCAAAGTCATTTCACACACAACAATCACTCAATGCTATAAAACATGCTTAGATCAAAAGCATTTCATGTACTACATAGCATACTAACATATAGTTATAATAAATAGTCAAATAAAGGAACTTATTCAATTACCTCAACCTTTCTATTACTAGAAAGGTTACATGTGGATTTCAACCATCACATAAGCTTATCTCAAGCTTCCTTCCTCTACTCACGCATCCAATATGCCAATCAGAACACATTTGGTAAATTTTAGTCATTTAGTCCATTTTAACTAAAAACTCATTTTTACTGCTTAGGACTATATTCTTCTATAAACTCTTTTCCATTCATCCATTATAAATCTATGGCTATTCAATTACTACTTTACGTCACCTCAACTGGTTTTATTTTACTCAAATCAGATTTTTGCCCTAACTTTCTCTCTTTAAAGGCCAAAATTGAGCCTGTGGGTTCAAAGTTCTACCTTTAGCTCTAAACCAATCATAAAACTCTAATTTAACTTTCGAGAACTTTTTTATTATATTGGACAAGAATTAAACCCCTCAAATTTCACCAAATCAATTTCCCTATAACTCTTTTTAGAGAAATTTATGTAGAATTGAAGGTAAGTAGTTATACGTAGCTTACCTAGCAAGTTATCAATCCCAATCACCTTTCATTACTCTAAAATAACTTGTTTTAGCTCCTTATCCCTTCTCCTCTGTTGATCTTATGTGTTTCTTAATTTTACTCCTCTAAAATTTCTAAATTTTCATGACTTATGAAGACAATTTCTAGTCTATCTACCATAGTGGATACAACACGAGCCACAGCGCGTGGCACAGTGAGATTTATTCTCACCACGCGTACTTGCTTTGACTCGAAACACACTCCTATCACCCATATCTATTCATACAACACATAACCAAGTCAAAATACCAATTAATCATCTGAATCTCTAAACCCATACTAACTTTTACTTCACCCTCGATTAACCTCTAAACTTAGGATTAAGAAATTCAGGATGTTATAATTCTCCCACCCTTTTAAGATTTTTTCCCTCAAAATTCATAAAAGACATAAATATATACCTATGGAAATAGGCAAGGGTAATGTTGCCTCATTTTATCCTCTATCTCCTAGGTAGCATCACCAGGAGCCATGCCTCGCCAGAATACTTTAACTAATCGTATAGTCTTATTTTTTAATTACTTCTCTTTAACACCTATGATTCGCTTTGGCTTAGCCTTATAGGTTAAATTCTCTTGAAGTTCAACCTCATTCAGTTCTATCACGTGTAAAGGATCAGGTTAATATTTCTTAAGCTACGACACATAAAACACCTCATACATACTTGATAACTATGGTGGCAAAGTGATCTTGTAGGCAGCTAGTCCAATTCTCTCCAGAATCTTAAAAGGACCAATAAATCTAGGAGTCAACTTCTTAGCTCTTATCAATCTCCTGATTCTCGTAATTAGTGTAACCCTCAAAAATATATGGTCTCCTACCAGGAACTCTAGTGGCCTTTTACGCCTATCCATGTAACTCTTCTACCTACTCTAAGCTATTAACAACTTTTGCCTAACCAACTCAATCTTTTGAGTTTTTTGATCCATAATATCTAATCCTAACATACTCCTTTCGCTCAACTCCATCTAGCAAAGAGGCGACCAGCATTTTCTCTCATATAATACTTCATATAATGCCATTTTTATACTAGAATGGAAACTATTATTATAAGCAAACTCAACCAAAGGAAGATAGCTATCCCAGCTACCTTTCAACTCCAATACATAAGCTCTCAACATATCCTTCAAGCTTTGTATAGTCCGTTCTGTCTGCCCATCTGCTTGTGGATGATATGCCATACTGAATCTCAACTTAGTACCCATGACATGCTGTGAAGCTCGCCAAAACTTGGAAGTAAATCTTGGATCTCTATTAGAAATTATACTCTTCAAAACACCATGTAACCTTACCACTTATCAAATATAAATCTCTGCCAACTTTTCTAGAGAATCATTAATCCAAATTGCTATGAAATGAGCCAATTTAGTAAGTCTATTGACTATGACCTAAATGGTATCATGTCCAGATTGAGTTCTTGGTAACCCAATTATAAAATCTATAGAAATGCTTTACCATTTCCACTTAGGAATATCTAACGGCTGCAACATTCCTGCTAGTCTTTGGTGCTCTATCTTAACATTTTGATAGGTCAAACATCGAGTCACAAACTCCTTACATCTTTCTTCATACCAGGCCACCACCAATACCATTCACATCTTGTTACATCTTTGTAGCTCCCGGATGAATCATGTACTTACTATAGTGAGCCTCATTCAAGATAACCTTTCTCATATCTAAATTATCAGGCACACAAATCCTATCCCAATAAACCACAAAACCATCATCATTGAATCAAAAATCAAGAGCTTGATCTACTTCAATCTATTCTTTAACCTTTAAGAGACTCTCATCTTTTAGTTGTGCCATTCTTAATTCCTTTTATAAATTATTATTAATCTTAAATATAATAGGCACCAACTAATGCCTTTAATAGCACATCTTGCTGTAACTCAACAAATGACTCCATCAATTTGTATTTCTTAACCATAAAACTTGCCGCATGCAAAGTCTTTCAACTCAAAGTATCAACAACCACATTAGCTTTACATAAATGGTATTTCAATTCAAAGTTATAATCTTTAAGAATCTCCATCCAACTTTTCTGCCTCATATTCAGTTCCTTTTAATCTATCAGGTATTTCAAACTCTTATGGTCGCTAAACATAGTGAATACTGCACCATACGAGTAATGGCACCAAATCTTTAAAGCAAATACTACTGTTGCAAGCTCTAAATTATGCGTAGGATAGTTCTCCTCATGTGGTCTTAATTGTTATAAAGCATAGGCTAAAACTCGACTATCTTGTATCAAGAACAACTAAGACCTTTTAAAGACGCATCCATGTATACCTCGTAAAGTAACCTTAGATTAGGGATAATCAACACTAGTGTCACGATTAATTTTTCTTTTAGCTTTTGATATGCTACTTCACACTAGTCATCCCATATATAAGGTTGATCTTTTTAAGTTAGTCTAGTCAAAGAAGAAGCTATCTAGGAAAATCCTTGGATAAATTCTCAATAATACCTAGCTAATCCTAGAAAACTATTAATCTCTATGACTGAACTTAGACATTCCTACATTAACACTACATCAACCTTATGTGGATCCACTAAAATTCCATCCACAGATGCTACGTGTCCCAAAAATCTCACTTCTCTCAACCAAAACTCACACTTACTAAGATTGGCATGTAACTTTCTATCTTTTAGAATCTGCAGTGCCATTCTCAAATGCCTTGCATGTTGCTCCTCATTCTCAGAATAGATTAGGATGACATCTATAAAGACCACTACAAACTGATCTAAGTACAGCCTAAAGATTTAGTTCATATAGTCCGTGAACACTGCTGGCGTATTAGTCAAACTAAATGGCATAACCAAGAATTCATAATGGCCATACCTAGTCTTAAATGCTGTCTTAGGTACATCTATTACACTAACTCTCAATTAATGACACCCTGACCTTAAGTCAATCTTAAAAAAGGCTGAGGCACCAGCCAATTAATCTAAAAGTTCACCTATCCTTAGTAGATGACACTTGTTCTTTGCAGTTACCTTATTCAATTTTTAGTAATCGATGCATAGTCACAAACTGCCATCCTTCTTTCTCACAAACAATACTGGTGATCCCCAGGGTGATACACTTAGTCTAATGAATTCATTCTCTAGCAAATCTTCAATTTGCTTCCTTTGCTCAGCTAGTTCAGATGGCGACATTCTATAAAGGGCCTTTAATATTAGTTCGATTCTAGGAACTAAATTGATTGAGAACTCAACTTCCCTTTCAGGAGGTAATCAAGTCATCTCTTCTGAAAATACATCTGGAAACTCACTTACTACCTTGATCTTCTCGATCCCACCATTATACACCATGCTGGCTGTAAAGAATACCATATAGGCATTACGACCTTACTGAATTAACTTCTCGGTATTTACTACTAATAGAAACTTAGGTTGCTCTAAGGATTCCACAACTACACACAACACTGATAATGAAACCACCCTTTTGGCATAATCAAGCATAGCATTATTCGCTACTAGCCAATCCATGCCAATTATCACATCCATTCCTCTCATAAGAATACAAATCAGATCATTCTTGGAAACTCTATCCTTAAATTGAATCTCCACATTCTGACAAGCTTGACTTGTAATACTAGACAATCTAGAAGGTGTCGTTACTTTAATGAGCACAGGCAATTCTTACAGAAACAATTTTAATCTATCCACACATTCCTTAAACACAAAATAATGGGTGGCACCCAAATTAAACAATGCCTCTACTTTGTGACCATTGATAGAAATCATACCTCTGATCAAGTTTAGAGATACACTGGCCTCTTCTTGTGTAACCGTGAATACTAGCCAAGAACCATTGATCTCTGCTCTATCCCCTCAACTTTACCTTCTAGGCATTGACTCACTATATGACCTAACTTACCATGCTTGCAACAAGCCTAACATCTTACCGGATGAGATCTACTGCATATGTTACATTAGGGCATCCTTTCAGTACTCAAAGATAGAGTTGAAACATTGGACACTTGCCTCAAAGACTATGAAGGCCCAATTCTCACATCTCCACCCTCTGCATTAACCTCTATGCACAGGTCGAGACTGAAACCTCTTCTTCTAGAAGAACTGGAACTGATCACACTGAACCCAAGCTTCTTTGATATTCCACTAGTCAGACCCAAATGAGATGAAATATCCCCATACTTTCTCATCTCCATTCAGCATCTACCTCCCTTCTATGTTTAGCTGTTACCCTCGGCTTAGGGCACGTCTCCTCATATGTCATCACATTAAGCAGTGCTATTTGTTACCAGTACTCGAGTCTCATCTTTTCAAGTAATCTCTCAACCTTCAACTTTGAGTCATTACTATGTTGGAGATATGTGGAGTAAGCTGATAAGTCATTAAATCTTCTTATAAATTCTTCCTCATCTAGGTCTCCCTGCCTGAAAGCATGAAATTCCTCTTCATTCTCAGTTTTGAATGAGATTGGAAATGTTGATTGAAGAATATCTCTTGAAACTCATTGATAGAACACATTTGTTACCCACTTTTATTGTCAATTAGGACCATTTTATTAGATTTATCACCTTCAAGTGCACACATTGCATTAGATTTGAACTTTGCCTAAGTTTCTAAGATCAGTGCACTAGGGGCATTTTGGTCCAAAAAAATGAACTTTTGAGAAAATGTACAAGAAAATTGACAAAGTGCATTTTATGTCCAGTTGATGAATGGTGAAATTATATTTTTTAAAATTCATTTTAGTTTGGGAGTAATTAAATAAAAAAGTCAACACTTTCTTAAGTGTCTTAGTTTGTCCTATTTTTGGTTTGCCTTTGTGTGAAAATTTTTAATATAATTTTGTGCAGCCTAAAACTTGGTTATTTAATAAATTCTCCCTTCTAATTATGAATTTAATTCTGGACATGAATTAGATTTTATTATATCATATGCTATTTAATTGAATTATGTGATTTATGTGACATAGGTGGCATGTGACTTGTGCATCAATTGGGCAATTGAGGTCAACACTCCTTGAGGACAATGGCTGATGGTTTGCACGTGAATTATGATTATTTTGAGGGATTAGATCAGCTAAAATGATGTGGATGACACATGGAAATTAGGCACACATTGGAAATCATCTACAAACCAATAGGAAGTTGCCACCTTGCAAGTGTGACAAGGCTCCCATTTACATTTTAATTTCTTTTTCTTATTTTAATTAAGCTTCAGCTGATGGGAGACACCAAGGAGCACGCCATTTTAAGTCCCAAATGGGATCCAACACATATCTCATTCATCTTCCACATTCTCTCTCTCTTGTTCATAGTGTTCTTCATTTTCTCTCTTTTGTTCTTCATTTTCCAGCACCCTAACCTCCATTTTCAGCCACCAAACCTCCACAAAACTCATACCATTCTTCTCCTCTCTTCATTTTCGTTCCATCCCTTCCATTGTCACAAGGATTGAAGCTCATTTCCATCATTCAAGAGCTATGGAGTTTGGCCTTCACAAGCAATCACTAGGGTTCTTGAAGATGAAGATTGGCTAAGTTTCTTTGTGGAATCCTAGAGAGATGAAGATGGAGGATGAGTCTTGAGCTTCAAATTGGCTAAGTTTCTTTGTTTCCTATCCTCTTCTCTTTTTACTAGATGGTTAGATTCCTTAATCTAGGGTTTAATCATCTTAGCTTATAAATTCTAATTTGAATTTGATGTTGATGTAAAGAGAGAGGATTGTTTCATTTAATTTCTTCTTCCTTGGACAGCCATGACTGAATTTTGCCACTCTTTGTTTGGCACATAATCTTGTGTTTTTCAATTAGTGAATTTCTTGTGTTAATATTGCATAATCTTATGGTGTTAGCTTGTGTTGTGAGTAGCTTGACATAATCTGTGTTGTTGTGTTGTTGGTAGCTTGACATAATCTTGTGGTTTCTCAATTTATGTGTTTGACCATGGCTGTTGAGAGAGGATTTTGAGTGAATCACTTGGCTAATGTCTTCACCAATTGGTTAATTGAACTAGGGACTTTAATCTAAGACCTAGGGAGGTTAGCTAATTTAGTTAATTGGCTTAGGATAATTTTCTTAAGTCATGACAGCTTTAGTCAAGAGGAAAGGGAAGCTAAACTTAGCCTAATCATGAGAAGATAATGAGTCCAAAATCAACTAATCTCTAGGGTTCCATTATTGTAAAAAGGGAAGTTCATTTCACTCACTTTCACTAGCATTTTAATTACTTGCACATTAGGTAATTAGTTTAGATAATTAGCTAGGTAACTAAATTCCTACAAACTTTGGTTGATTTATTTCACTAGATAACTTTCATTAGACTTAAAACCATTCCTTGGGAGATGACCTAGGGTTGGCCCTATATTGCATTAGGGTTAGCTTTAGTGTAATTTTGAGGATAAGCGACTAATTTCCTATCAAAATTTTGGCGCGTTGCCGGGAATGGTTTAAGTTTAATTCTAAGGTTGTTTAGTACTTAGTTACATTTTTAGTTTAGTGTTCCTGAAAAATCTTTTGAAAAATTAATAAAAATTTGGTTTTTTTGGGTGTCTTTTTTAGTGTTTTTTAATGTGTTTTGAGTGTTTTTTTTATTCTTTTTTGAAAAGAAAAAAAAAATTAATGCAAATTTTCGTTGGTTTGGTGTAGAGCTGAAATACTCTGTTTCTAGTGTCTCTGTCTGAATTGAAAAATTAACTGGGAATGAGTCTGAGAGAATTTGAACTTGAAATTTATTTCATGGAAAGCTCTATATCCTAGCTTCACTTTAAATTGGTTTGGTCAATTTTGGACGTGGGAAGTGTCCTGTGGAAATTTTACAATCTAACAAGGTCCAGGGAGCCATTACAGAGGATTTCCAAAACCCTGTTTCAATTTTGAGTTAGCATATCTTCCTCTTTGTGCGTTCAAATTGATTGATTCTAGTTTCATTTTTCTTATCGCTGTCTTATCTTTGTTTCTTGTGTTTAGGATTTTCTTCAATTTTTCCATTTTTCCTATTTGAAAGTTTGTTAGAAGCTCTGAAGGTCTTCTGGACGAAATCCTGTTTCTCCAGACTTGAGGACCCCTTGTGAAATTCTGGGAACGATTGGGCAGATTTTTAATCTAAAGTTTATATATATTTTTCCTGTATACTCTTGTGTTTCTCATAAAAGTTTCGGGGAATTTATATGTGGATTTGCTGATAGAAAATTCACAAGTTCACTGTCTCCAGAGAGCCTACTGTGCGAATTCCAGAATTGCCAAAGCTTCTTGATTGAGCATTTCTAACTCTCTTTCTACT
>NW_026555341.1:22780110-23014371 GCF_029017545.1 Prosopis cineraria
TGTTTATTTTTATTTCTAATTTAATATTGAATATTTTTATTTATTGTTAATATTTTTGTTATTATCAAAGGTTCCTCCACAAATTGTGCATCCAACTTGATGTCAATCGTTATTATGAATTTTTATCCCCACTTTTAACATCAGTTGGGAAATCGAATTAAAAAGCATCTTATATTGAAAGTGTGATGAATAATCTAAAGAAGAGGTGTTTTTTTTTTTCACCAATTGTTGGAAGGTATCAAACATCCTATTCATCTCTCTATTTATAAAATATTTGAATAATTATGTGATATTAATACAAACTAATGTTTTGTAGCAATCATTGGATGCTTCCTATCATTTGTTCCCGTGAAAATACTATATATTGATTCTGTTCATTACAATGGGAAGTAAGCGATGAAATGAAATCATTGTTTGAATCGTAAGTTTTTTGAATAATTATTTTTTGATATTATAGCATTTTTTAATATATTCTAAGTCTGTATATTTGAAAAATAGATCTTTACATCGTTATTGGAGGATGGGGGATATAGTTGACAAAAAAAATGAAATCAAGTGGGTGCATATACAAGAATAAAGATTGTAATATTGATTTGATAAATTGAATTAGTTTTAATTTTTTTTAACAGTGTGCTCGACAACTAAGAAGTGTAGAGTGTGGTTATTACGTGATGATTTTTATGTATGAAATCATCACTCAAGGCATTACCTACTCATTTAAAAAGGTAATAATTTGTTAAAAATAATTTATATTTTACATTTTTACCCTACACTTGAATTAACATGCATGCACATATTTTTATTGATATGCAGCATTTTAACAATTTAGAGCTATTTTTCGAACAAGAACTGAGATATATACGGAATATGTGGTCTACTTACTTTCTAGAATTAATAAGTTAGAGTAAATAGTTAGATAGATATTTTTATTGGATATATAGAAATTTTAATGAATATGTTTGTAATTGTCTCTGGACCTATTGTTTATGTATATATGCAGGCTTTTGTGATTAAGGGATTGAAAGAATACGGAATATGCATTCTTTTAAAAAAAAGACACATACGGCAACAGTTGTGTATCGAACTGTAGTAAAGTGTATTTTTTTACGATAGTTGTGGTGATACTGTCATTAAAAGTGTATTTTTCATGACAGTTCTAATTATAATTGTCGCAAAAAGTACCCATAAATGATTGATTTGTTGGCTATTTTTCGCGACAAATGTTATTATAACTGTCGCGGAAAGTTGTAGTTACAACGATAGTTATTAATATAACTATCATGATAAGTTTAATACTTTTCTCTACAGTCTTCCTGAGATTGTCGCGAAAGGTGTCAACTTATAACTACACCCGTTTCCATTACACCGCTTCTTATGTCGCGAAAAGGGGTTTTCAACTGTCGCGAAATATGCTTTTGCACTGGTGTTTTTTCCAATTAAGACTACCTATGATATGGAAAAGTATGTGGAAATATATGTGAGAGAGGTAGTAAGACTGCATGGTTCCTCAAGGATATAATGCCATAAAGATCTGTAGTTTAGTTCAAGGTTCTGGAGAACACTGCAAAGGGTGATGGGTACTAAGTTACTTTAGTACCTCTTATCATCTATAGACTGATAAACAAGCTGAGCACATAACATATACTCTAGAGGACATGTTACGATCGTGTGGCCTTGAATGAAAAGGTAGTTGGGATAGCCAATTACCTTTGGCTGATTTTGCTTACAATAATAGCTTTCACTTAAGTATTCAAATGGCATCGTACAAGGCATTGTATAGGAGAAAGTATAGATCACCCTTGTGTTAGGTTGAATTGAGTAAAAGAAGTGTGATTGGTCTTGATATTGTGGATCAGACTACTAAGAATATTAGGTTATCCAGCAAAAACTTCCTACAGCCTATAACTATCAAGAGTTATGTTGATAAACAGAGTCAGCCATTAGAATTTAAAGTAAGAGATCATGTGTTTCTTAGAGTTTTGCATTGACTGGCATTAATAGGTCTATAAGGGCCAAGAAACTAATACCTAGATATATAGGACCATATCAAATTTAAGCAAAGTAGGTCATGTAGTATATAGAATCACTTTACCTTTGCCATTATCCGGAATACATGATGTGTTTCACATGTCGCAATTAAAAAAGTATCCATTAGATTCATCATATGTGATTGAGCTAGAAGAAGTTGAGCTTTAAGAAAATTTCACATATCAAACTGAACTGAACTAGAACAAATAGTGAATGTCAAAGAAAAACAATTACAAAACAAGACCATCTGATTAGTTAAGACATTTCAGTGAGGAATGGCTCCAGGTGACGTGACATAGGAGACAGAGGAGATTATGAGAAAGTAGTACCCTCACTTATTCCCGTGAGGTGAGTTTTCACTTGTGTTTGAATTTTAGGGACAACATTCCTTTAAAGGAGGGGAGAATTGTAACATCCTAAATTTCAATCCTAAGAACTAGTTACTAATCAAGGGTAAATTAGTAATTAGTGAATTGATTGTGGTTTGGGTATTGAGTTGATGTTTTGTATTATTTAAATGTTTTATTGATTGGATTAAAGAGTAAAACAACAATTTATGGATAACACATGAGCATATGTGAGAGTTTTCTCATTGTGCCACGTACCACAACTAAAGTGGCATGCAACGTGGTGCATAGTGCAGAATTTTTACTTAAAGGCTAAGTCAGATCATGAAAACAAGAAGAGAAGGTAAAAACATATGTGAGGGTTGAGGAAGATTTAAATCTTCTATGGCTTGCATTGTCAAGAGATTTATAGTATGTTTTGATTAGTAACTTGTTGCGTAAGTAATGCACAACTCCAAGCTTCATTTTTACCCCAATTTTATTAAATTTCATTGATTGAGAAATTGAATCATGAAGTTTTAAGGTGTTGTAATATAAAAGAATGGTTTAAAATGGGATGTCAAATATAAAACTAAGGTTTTATGACTAATATGGAGTTGAAAGGTTAAGCTTTAAGGATTTAGGCTCAAAATAGCCAAAAAGTTAGGTTAAATGAAAAAATTACGGTTGAATAATGTGTTAGAAGATTGTTATAGTTGTTTGAGTAGCCTATAGGGCTAATGACTATACATAATGGATAAGTGAATTAAAAAAAATTCAATTGAACAATTTCATGTGTTAAGGGATTTGGTTTAGCCAAATCAGTGCCTTTGTTATGTATTAAAAATTGACTGAGGAACTGTGTTGTGTAGATTGACCACCTGTAGCATTTCTCATGAGAATCTATGCCCCTGGGAGCTTAGAGTGATTGGAAACCCTTAGTAGCATTGGTTAAAGGTAACTAGAGTAACCTTTTTACTTGTTTGTTTGTAAAATTATTTACAAGTACTTTATATAACTATGTGCATTGTGTTGTGAATTGATATAGTAGCAGTATTGTAGAAGAGTATGCATGCAAGTGTGTGAGTATTGATTGAAATGAATTTGAAAGGAGATGTGCATTGACATGCATCGCATCCATGACAATACCTTGGATTATGTAGGGGACGCGGCCTTATTGTAAGGAGGTCTAAGAAATCTTAATGATCTAAAGTGTAGAGCTTGACTTCGCCAAGACGGACCTAGGAGAAGAATCCTAATGATCTAGAGTGTAGAACTTGACTTTGCCATGACGGACTTAGGATATTGAATGATCCATGAGGTTACCCTTGACTAGGGTAAGGGTTATGGTCCTACTCTGTATAAGGCTAGAAAGTCCTGATGATCCAGAGCGTAGAGTTTAACTCTGCCATGATGGACTTAGGAGACCACCTATATATGAAGAGGATTACTTGGTATAAGCAGTGGTACAGTAGGCCCTGTTCCTTATAACTAGAAGTCCTAGTTCGATCATAGAGATTACATAAGCATAATGAGATTGATGAGAATGAATTCTTGTATATGCATATGATATTGCTTTTACTGACACACATGCTACTTTATCTCTTATTTATGATTTTGCTTACTAACTAATAATTGGGATTACTTTCGAGTTATTGAGACATATGTCTCACTCTATTACTTTCAAATATAGGTGAAAAGAGCATAAGAAGCCTGGGAAAAGAAGCGAGAAAAGAGTAGTTTCATTTGGTTGTGGTATGACTACCATATGTATGAATGAATGTATAAAGTTGTTTATAGAATTTGAGTTACTAACTAGGATACATAAGTAAATGTTTATATGAATTGTATTGTGAATCTTGCCTATATATGTAGTGTTGTATCTCACCTAGGGTACCCTCGTGAGAGGGTACATGGGTAGGCCTATATGCTAAACAAGTAAGTATATGATGTTATGTAACCTGTAACCTCTTATCATAGTTACTAATCTAAAAGAAGATTATGGTGTTACCATTACCTCACATCCATTACAATAAACAAATTACATTTCAAAAGCTTCGACTGAAGACTTATTTTGTAAAATTAATAATTCACAATACAATCAGAGAAAAACACAATAGAAGTAAATCATACACTCCTTCAATACATAGTAGACAAACCCACCAGTATTCCTATCTCAATTGCAAGCATTTCAACACAAAAAAAATTGGTTTGTGTGTTGCAGCGTGCAGTCAATGCGCCACGGCATGTGTCACCATGCGCCATAGTGTGCCTGTCCGATTTTCTGTTGTCATTTTGAAAGCAAAAATGATGAACTTTTCGCATGCGCTGTTTTCACATATGACATTTGATCGAAGTGATTCAAGCACCCACACTAAGCTTAGCTCGTATACTAACTAATGAGATAGGTTTGGACACGATCTAATGGTCCTATCAAAATTTAGATACTTGGGTGTAAAAAGTTATTGTTTTTGAAAATTTTGCACACTTAAGCGCTTAAATCGATCTCTTTCTCTCATTAGACCACACTAGGCCTTAAACCAAGTCCAAAAGGATCTAATACACCTGATTGACCATAGTTAATCACAATCATACTCATATATCAAAATTTGACCCTTGTACGGCCAATTTTCACAATTCACTAACTTCACATACTTTGCCATTTTTGGGCATAACTTAGCCTACTTAACTATTTCACAACCCATACATATACAATTATATTCACAATATAATCTTAACCTTTAAATTACTCATTTCATCATAATTTGTCCCTTGGCTTAAGATTCACCAACACAAAATCATTCAACACAATATACTTCAAGTCACAGCTCTTTTTTTCATTTCAACACATATACACATAATCGGGCTAGACTTCACAAAATCTCAATTCAATACATGCATGCAACCCTATGGCAACTCATATTCACTTATGTATACAATCTTAGTTTAATTCATTATACAACCTTAGAGTATACGGCTTCACACTCAAGTCGATCCAGACTCTCTTTCCTTGCCCTGATCACTTCTTGATCTTGTAAACATATAACCACACGGGTGAGATAAAAATTTTAGTAACAGAATAACTCATTCCTATTGACTATCACATGTAATAATATGAAAGTAAACATAATATATTATCAAAACCTCATAAAATAGAATTTATATCACATATCTTATTTCGCTCTCAACTTTTCATCAATCACAAAGGATTCCATGTTATCTTAAGATATTTCATCACATCGCATATCATACTAGTATGATCTCTACCAACCGAACCTTCGAATCACCCCAACACGAAATTATAGGCTCATCTTATACCAATATACACTCTCATTAGTCTTAAGCTTACCTGCAGTGGTAGAATCACCTAGCCAAAGATGTTTTAATGCACAATAAGAACTATGGTTTCACCCAATACAAGCAATGGGGCGTTATTGACTCTAACACCATATCACAAGGACACTAAGGAGTCTCTCATCTTCAACACCGTACCTCAATAGGCACTAAGGAGATCTTATCTAATATTGCACCTTTTAAAGCACTAAGAAAAATTGTTTCCAACACTGCACCCTAACGGGTACTAAGAAAACCTTGTCACATGGTCTTTATCATCTCCTATACTTGGGTGAACTCCTACCCCTTTAATTATGCTTTCCCAAGCCGTTTAGGGTTCCCACTTACCATTTCATACTTTCTTACATAATATATACAAATAATACTTTACATTTGAAATCACATATTTTCATGCTTATTTCAACCAAAGTCATTTCACACACAACAATCACTCAATGCTATAAAACATGCTTAGATCAAAAGCATTTCATGTACTACATAGCATACTAACATATAGTTATAATAAATAGTCAAATAAAGGAACTTATTCGATTACCTCAACCTTTCTATTACTAGAAAGGTTACATGTGGATTTCAACCATCACATAAGCTTATCTCAAGCTTCCTTCCTCTACTCACGCATCCAATATGCCAATCAGAACACATTTGGTAAATTTTAGTCATTTAGTCCATTTTAACTAAAAACTCATTTTTACTGCTTAGGACTATATTCTTCTATAAACTCTTTTCCATTCATCCATTATAAATCTATGGCTATTCAATTACTACTTTACGTCACCTCAACTGGTTTTATTTTACTCAAATCAGATTTTTGCCCTAACTTTCTCTCTTTAAAGGCCAAAATTGAGCCTGTGGGTTCAAAGTTCTACCTTTAGCTCTAAACCAGTCATAAAACTCTAATTTAACTTTCGAGAACTTTTTTATTATATTGGACAAGAATTAAACCCCTCAAATTTCACCAAATCAATTTCCCTATAACTCTTTTTCAGAGAAATTTATGTAGAATTGAAGGTAAGTAGTTATACGTAGCTTACCTAGCAAGTTATCAATCCCAATCACCTTTCATTACTCTAAAATAACTTGTTTTAGCTCCTTATCCCTTCTCCTCTGTTGATCTTATGTGTTTCTTAATTTTACTCCTCTAAAATTTCTAAATTTTCATGACTTATGAAGACAATTTCTAGTCCATCTACCATAGTGGATACAACACGAGCCACAGCGCGTGGCACAGTGAGATTTATTCTCACCACGCGTACTTGCTTTGACTCGAAACACACTCCTATCACCCATATCTATTCATACAACACATAACCAAGTCAAAATACCAATTAATCATCTGAATCTCTAAACCTATACTAACTTTTACTTCACCCTCGATTAACCTCTAAACTTAGGATTAAGAAATTCAGGATGTTATAATTCTCCCACCCTTTTAAGATTTTTTCCCTCAAAATTCATAAAAGACATAAATATATACCTATGGAAATAGGCAAGGGTAATGTTGCCTCATTTTATCCTCTATCTCCTAGGTAGCATCACCAGGAGCCATGCCTCGCCAGAATACTTTAACTAATCGTATAGTCTTATTTTTTAATTACTTCTCTTTAACACCTATGATTCGCTTTGGCTTAGCCTTATAGGTTAAATTCTCTTGAAGTTCAACCTCATTCAGTTCTATCACGTGTAAAGGATCAGGTTAATATTTCTTAAGCTACGACACATAAAACACCTCATACATACTTGATAACTGTGGTGGCAAAGTGATCTTGTAGGCAGCTAGTCCAATTCTCTCCAGAATCTTAAAAGGACCAATAAATCTAGGAGTCAACTTCTTAGCTCTTATCAATCTCCTGATTCTCGTAATTAGTGTAACCCTCAAAAATATATGGTCTCCTACCAGGAACTCTAGTGGCCTTTTACGCCTATCCATGTAACTCTTCTACCTACTCTAAGCTATTAACAACTTTTGCCTAACCAACTCAATCTTTTGAGTTTTTTGATCCATAATATCTAATCCTAACATACTCCTTTCGCTCAACTCCATCTAGCAAAGAGGCGACCAGCATTTTCTCTCATATAATACTTCATATAATGCCATTTTTATACTAGAATGGAAACTATTATTATAAGCAAACTCAACCAAAGGAAGATAGCTATCCCAGCTACCTTTCAACTCCAATACATAAGCTCTCAACATATCCTTCAAGCTTTGTATAGTCCGTTCTGTCTGCCCATCTGCTTGTGGATGATATGCCATACTGAATCTCAACTTAGTACCCATGACATGCTGTGAAGCTCGCCAAAACTTGGAAGTAAATCTTGAATCTCTATTAGAAATTATACTCTTCAAAACACCATGTAACCTTACCACTTATCGAATATAAATCTCTGCCAACTTTTCTAGAGAATCATTAATCCAAATTGCTATGAAATGAGCCAATTTAGTAAGTCTATTGACTATGACCTAAATGGTATCATGTCCAGATTGAGTTCTTGGTAACCCAATTATAAAATCTATAGAAATGCTTTACCATTTCCACTTAGGAATATCTAACGGCTGCAACATTCCTGCTAGTCTTTGGTGCTCTATCTTAACATTTTGATAGGTCAAACATCGAGTCACGAACTCCTTACATCTTTCTTCATACCAGGCCACCACCAATACCATTCACATCTTGTTACATCTTTGTAGCTCCCGGATGAATCATGTACTTACTATAGTGAGCCTCATTCAAGATAACCTTTCTCATATCTAAATTATCAGGCACACAAATCCTATCCCAATAAACCACAAAACCATCATCATTGAATCAAAAATTAAGAGCTTGATCTACTTCAATCTCTTCTTTAACCTTTAAGAGACTCTCATCTTTTAGTTGTGCCATTCTTAATTCCTTTTATAAATTATTATTAATCTTAAATATAATAGGCACCAACTAATGCCTTTAATAGCACATCTTGCTGTAACTCAACAAATGACTCCATCAATTTGTATTTCTTAACCATAAAACTTGCCGCATGCAAAGTCTTTCAACTCAAAGTATCAACAACCACATTAGCTTTACACAAATGGTATTTCAATTCAAAGTTATAATCTTTAAGAATCTCCATCCAACTTTTCTGCCTCATATTCAGTTCCTTTTAATCTATCAGGTATTTCAAACTCTTATGGTCGCTAAACATAGTGAATACTGCACCATACGAGTAATGGCACCAAATCTTTAAAGCAAATACTACTGTTGCAAGCTCTAAATTATGCGTAGGATAGTTCTCCTCATGTGGTCTTAATTGTTATAAAGCATAGGCTAAAACTCGACTATCTTGTATCAAGAACAACTAAGACCTTTTAAAGACGCATCCATGTATACCTCGTAAAGTAACCTTAGATTAGGGATAATCAACACTAGTGTCACGATTAATTTTTCTTTTAGCTTTTGATATGCTACTTCACACTAGTCATCCCATATATAAGGTTGATCTTTTTAAGTTAGTCTAGTCAAAGAAGAAGCTATCTAGGAAAATCCTTGGATAAATTCTCAATAATACCTAGCTAATCCTAGAAAACTATTAATCTCTATGACTGAACTTAGACATTCCTACATTAACACTACATCAACCTTATGTGGATCCACTAAAATTCCATCCACAGATGCTACGTGTCCCAAAAATCTCACTTCTCTCAACCAAAACTCACACTTACTAAGATTGGCATGTAACTTTCTATCTTTTAGAATCTGCAGTGCCATTCTCAAATGCCTTGCATGTTGCTCCTCATTCTCAGAATAGATTAGGATGACATCTATAAAGACCACTACAAACTGATCTAAGTACAGCCTAAAGATTTAGTTCATATAGTCCGTGAACACTGCTGGCGTATTAGTCAAACTAAATGGCATAACCAAGAATTCATAATGGCCATACCTAGTCTTAAATGCTGTCTTAGGTACATCTATTACACTAACTCTCAATTAATGACACCCTGACCTTAAGTCAATCTTAAAAAAGGCTGAGGCACCAGCCAATTAATCTAAAAGTTCACCTATCCTTAGTAGATGACACTTGTTCTTTGCAGTTACCTTATTCAATTTTTAGTAATCGATGCATAGTCACAAACTGCCATCCTTCTTTCTCACAAACAATACTGGTGATCCCCAGGGTGATACACTTAGTCTAATGAATTCATTCTCTAGCAAATCTTCAATTTGCTTCCTTTGCTCAGCTAGTTCAGATGGCGACATTCTATAAAGGGCCTTTAATATTAGTTCGATTCTAGGAACTAAATTGATTGAGAACTCAACTTCCCTTTCAGGAGGTAATCAAGTCATCTCTTCTGAAAATACATCTGGAAACTCACTTACTACCTTGATCTTCTCGATCCCACCATTATACACCATGCTGGCTGTAAAGAATACCATATAGGCATTACGACCTTACTGAATTAACTTCTCGGTATTTACTACTAATAGAAACTTAGGTTGCTCTAAGGATTCCACAACTACACACAACACTGATAATGAAACCACCCTTTTGGCATAATCAAGCATAGCATTATTCGCTACTAGCCAATCCATGCCAATTATCACATCCATTCCTCTCATAAGAATACAAATCAGATCATTCTTGGAAACTCTATCCTTAAATTGAATCTCCACATTCTGACAAGCTTGACTTGTAATACTAGACAATCTAGAAGGTGTCGTTACTTTAATGAGCACAGGCAATTCTTACAGAAACAATTTTAATCTATCCACACATTCCTTAAACACAAAATAATGGGTGGCACCCAAATTAAACAATGCCTCTACTTTGTGACCATTGATAGAAATCATACCTCTGATCAAGTTTAGAGATACACTGGCCTCTTCTTGTGTAACCGTGAATACTTAGCCAAGAACCATTGATCTCTGCTCTATCCCCTCAACTTTACCTTCTAGGCATTGACTCACTATATGACCTAACTTACCATGCTTGCAACAAGCCTAACATCTTACCGGATGAGATCTACTGCATATGTTACATTAGGGCATCCTTTCAGTACTCAAAGATAGAGTTGAAACATTGGACACTTGCCTCAAAGACTATGAAGGCCCAATTCTCACATCTCCACCCTCTGCATTAACCCTCTATGCACAGGTCGAGACTGAAACCTCTTCTTCTAGAAGAACTGGAACTGATCACACTGAACCCAAGCTTCTTTGATATTCCACTAGTCAGACCCAAATGAGATGAAAATATCCCCATACTTTCTCATCTCCATTCAGCATCTACCTCCCTTCTATGTTTAGCTGTTACCCTCGGCTTAGGGCACGTCTCCTCATATGTCATCACATTAAGCAGTGCTATTTGTTACTAGTACTCGAGTCTCATCTTTTCAAGTAATCTCTCAACCTTCAACTTTGAGTCATTACTATGTTGGAGATATGTGGAGTAAGCTGATAAGTCATTAAATCTTCTTATAAATTCTTCCTCATCTAGGTCTCCCTGCCTGAAAGCATGAAATTCCTCTTCATTCTCAGTTTTGAATGAGATTGGAAAATGTTGATTGAAGAATATTCTCTTGAACTCATCCCAACTCAATTGAATACCACTTATTAGCTTCACAAATTCCCACCACCTCTTAGTAGCACTAACCAACTGCACCATGGCCAAGATAACTTTATGCTCTAAAGTAATGATTACCACCTCAAAGATGGTTTCCATTCACTCTATCCACAATTTTGCTTCACCTTCTATCATACTTCCATCAAATGTACTAAATTGAAGGAACATCTTCCAAGCATGATCAATAGATGGATTAGTGCTAAGAATCTTTAGTCTGCTACCTAAATTTTGAGATAATCTAGGTCTACTATGTGCTTTCTGCACTAGGATATTCTGAGCTTCAACTCTCTCTTCTTACTCTCTACCCCTTAGGATCGTGTCATGATCCTTAGCAATTTATCTTATGTCGACAACCATATCCCTGAGCTCTTCTAGTAGCTTATCACGTCTATCCCTTTGTGATTGAATCGGTTGAACTTCTGGCTCCCATTCTTCCTCTATAACCCATCTAGATATTGCGGTTCTCGCATGAGTGTCTCTCATACTTTACTATTTTCTCCCCTCATAAGGATGAAAATATGAAACATAAATGACATCAAGGAAAGAGTTATGTAATAAACAGGATAAATTGCCATATTTCTAAATGAATGCATTAATAACAATCAAGTCTCAAAAACTAGAAAACTAATACCAAAATTTGTAACCTCCTCTTATATTTACTCAATATAAAAGAAGATTCTGATGTTACCACTACCTCACATCCATTACGATAAACAAATTACCTTTCAAAAGTTTCGACTGAAGATTTATTTTGTAAAATCAATCAATTCATAATACAATTAGAGAAAAACACTATGGAAGTAAATCATACACTCCTTCAATACATAGTGGACATAATCCACCAGCATTCCTATCCCAATTGCAAGCATTTCAACATAAAATAAAAATAGAAATTTGGTAAGTGTACCGCGGCATGCAGTCAATGCACTGCGGTATTTGTCACCATGCACCGTGGTGCACTTGTCCAACTTTCTGCCATCATTTTGACAGCAAAAATAATAAACTTCCAGCATGCCCTATTTTCACATATTCGATCGGAGTGATTTAAGCGCCCACTTAAAGCTTAGCTCGTATACTAACTGATAAGATAGCTTTGGATACGATCTAACCGTCCTATCAAAATTTGGACACCTGGGTGAAAAAGCTACTTTTTCTGAATGTACACCCAAGTGATCAAATCAATTCCTTTCACTCATTAGACCACAGTAGGCCTTAAACCAAGTCTAAAATGATCTAATACACTTGATTGACCATAATTAATCATAATCATACTCATATATCAAAATTTGACCCTTCTACGACCAATTTACACAATTCACTAACTTTACATACTTTGCTATTTCTTGGTATAATATAGCCCACTTGGCTATTTCTCAACCCATACATATACAATCATATTCACAATACAATCTTAGCTCCCAAATTACTCATTTCATCATAATTCGTCCCTTGGTTTAAGATTCACTAACACAAAGTCATTTCAACACAATATACTCCAAGTCAAAGCCCTTTTGTTTCATTTTAACACATATACACACAATCGGGCTAGACTTCACAAAATCTCAATTCAATAGATACATGCAATCCTATGACAAATCATCTTGAATTCATCTTACATAATCTTATCAAATTTCTCACAAAGAACCTCATTAGTAGCCTTAAAAATAATATCATCAATATAAATCTAAACTACATGGATATCACTACCTTCAATTTGATAAAACAGTATTTTATCTAGCATTCATCTTTTGAAGTTATTATTTAATAGAAAAATACTTAATTTGTCATATTAAACTCTTGGTGCTTGCTTCAATCCATTCAATTCTTTCTTCAATTTGTAGATATGATTTGGCATTAATGAATCATCAAATTCTAGAGGTTGCTCTGTAAAAACTTCTTCATTGATTAGTCCATTCAAGAATTCACTTTTAATGTCCATTTGATAAAGTTTGAAGTCTTTAATGCAAGCAAAAGCAAGTAAAAGTCTAATAGCCTCAAGTCTAGCTACAAGAGCAAAGGTTTCATCATAATCAATACCTTCATCTTGATTGTAACCTTTAATTACTAGCTTGGCCCTATTCCTTACCACTACTAGTTTTATCAAGTTTGTTTCTAAAGACCCATTTGTCCCAATTACAGGATGATCATTTGGTCTAGGCACTAAGTCCTAAACTTGACTTCTCTCAAACTGGTTTAACTTTTTTTTTTTGCATTTCTATAGATAATAGTCTAATATTCATCAGATAAGGCTTCTTTAACGTTAGAGGGTTCAATATGAGAAAGAAATGTACTGAAATGGCATACTTCTCTAAGTGAACCTCTTGTCTTAACTTTATTATCAACTTCTCTAATGACTAGATCAATAGGATATGACTTGCTATATCTCTAACCTTTTGGAAGATTATTTGTCTCTCCACTTTGATCATTATTAGTCATGGTATCATTATTGGTTTAATGTTCCTCCTTTTCTTTCAGTAAGAGATCATTAAGAGGAAGATTTACAGTTTCTTCTTCTTTGTTCTCTTCTGATAAGGATTCATCAAATGTAACATGAATTGACTCTTCAACAGATAAGGTTCTTTTGTTAAAGACTCTAAAAGCTTTACTTCTATTGGAATAACTAAGAAATACAAATTCATCACTTTTAGAGTGAAACTTATCTAGATTATCCTTGCCATTATTGAGTACAAAACACTTACAGCCAAATATATATAGATGAGAGATGTTAGGCTTTCTTCCTTTGTAGAGCTCATATAAAGTTTTGTTTAGGATAGGTCGGATATGTGCTCCATTTGTGATGTAGCATGCTATACTCATGGTTTCTGCCCATAAATACTTAGGAAGTTTCTTTTCATTCAGCATGGTCCTTGCCATTTCTTCTAAGGTTTTGTTCTTTCTCTCCACAACTCCATTTTGTTGAGATTTTTTAGGAGCTGAGAATCCATGATTAATTCCCTGTTCATCACAAAACTTAATGAAGTTGAAATTGTCCAATTCTCTACCATGGTCACTTCTTATCTTTATAATTTTTAAACCTTTCTTATTATGTACCTTGGTTACAAATGCCATAAAATATTCAAAGGTTTAATCTTTGTGAGATGTGAAGATAGTCCATGTGAACCTAGAATAATCATTAACTACAATAAAGTTGTAGAGATTATCCCCAAGACTTTTTACCCTTGAAGGACCGATTAGATCCATATGAAGAAATTCTAGAGGCCTTGATATAAATACTGCATTTTTGCTTTGAAATGTAGTCTTAGTTTGTTTGCCTTCCATACAAGCATCGAATTTTATCCTTAGCTGCCCAATGACAATTTCCTTCTTTACAAGCTTGTCTAATTAATGTTAGATAGGGGGGCACAATGAAAAATTAAAATTTTAAAATCCCTATCTAGATATGGACCGAACGAACTCGTTTAAGTCAAGGTAAATAGAAGAGTTACCTTTTATTCTTCGAACTTGACGCATGTTCTCTTCGAGAGTTTGGATCTCAAGAGCTGATAACATAGATTTGCTCCCTCTACTAGTATCCACACGAACAGCTCTCTAACTCGAGTAGCGTCCTATCGTTCTTAGCTTCCGTTCTTCTTTGAATGTTAGTTTTCCTTTCTCTAGGGTGTTTTGTGGCTCTCAAAGTATTTGACCATTAAAACATTTCTAACTCTCTTTATCTCTTCATAAAGCACATCCCTATTTATATATATAGTGTATAGAATAAGAATTTCGTCTTTCACTTAAAGAGCCCACACAAATTTAATTAAATTTATGTCATAAATTTAATTCATAATATCACATTTAATTTAAATTTATCTCATAAATTCAAATTATCAAAATGACATGATATTCTCTGATATCATGTTAGTTATTAAATTTAATCTATCATATAAAATTAAATTTAAGACTAATACAATACAATATAATATAATATATATATTACACATACATATTATATTATATATATTTAATTTTATATATCATACACATATACATATATATATATACACACATACATATGAATATATATATATTGAAAAATATATATATAATTATATTTTGAATTTTATATTTCATATAAATATATATATAAATATTTATCAAATAAAAATTTAAATATATATATATATATATGTATGTATATATAATTCATTTACCCTATATTATATTCATTGAATCTAGACATATTCTAGATTTAGTGAACTTGGACATTATAACTCGAGTTGGGCTATTCTTGTGTGTGAGCATATAAGCCTATATGAAGTTGGCAGTAGGCTGATTACACTATTAGCCCACAAGTCACAAGTGACCTTTAGCAAGACATTGCAACTACCCAATTCACATGGGGATCGATGATCAGATGTAACCTATCATACAACCGTATCACATCCTTTTTGTATCGTGATATTTTAAGTGTGAGACATGAAATTATCATTCTTCTTTACCTGGCAATTACTTTCTCAATCTTTGAGTGGACTAACTGCAACAATAGAAAAACCTTTTCCATTATAGTATGGCCATACATTTTTTAGTCTTACTCATCGAGGGGTCTAATAATATCTCTCACTTAATGTGAGGGACAAATTTCATCTTGACCACTCATATTCCTCTACATGAATATCACTAAACTCAATCATAGCCTTTATGATCGCCCGGTCAAAGGTGACTTTTGACTAGATCAAAGTTCAGTGGTCATCATACAGGAATCCATAATAATCTCAAGTTAAAGGATTTAGTGATATAGTTACATATGAGATAAGCTTATGACTTATATCATGCAACTTTCTCATAGTAGATCGATCAAGCACCTTGTACTCTTTCAAGTGCCTACGACTTTGATTTATATCTCTATAATTAATCAAAATCATACTAGTCTTGTTTTATCTATAATCCCTTATAGATGACTGACTAGAGACATTTAAGACAATCACCTTAGTTTGTCTAAGGATACAATTATCATAGTGAACATACAATTGATATGATAACAAAATAAAAATTCATTAAATACAAATGTGCATAATACAATGATTGGTGTAAGCTCCTCTTATATTCACTCAATATAAAAGAAGATTACAGTATTACCACTACCTCACATCAATTACAATAATCAAATTTCATTTCAAAAGCTTTGGCTAAAACTTATTTTGTAAAATTAATCAATTCCTAACATAATCAGAGAAAAACATAGTAAAGATAAATCATACACTCCTCAAATATATAGTGGACATAACCCACTAACAACCCTAACCTAATTGTATGCATTTCAACATAAAAATAAAATTGCAATTTGGTTCGTGCGCCGCGGCGTGCAGTCAGTGCACTGTGTCATATGGCACAGAGTCACATGCTCACCCTTTTTATGCCGTGCGCCACGGCATGTGTCACCACACACCACGGCATGCCTATTTGAATTTTTGCTATCATTTTGCCAGCAAAAATGACAAACTTTCGGCATGTGCCGTTTTCACATACGACATTCAATCGAAGTGATTCAAACACTCACACGAAGCTTAGCCTGTATAATAACTAATGAGATAGTTTGGACATGATCTAACGATCTAATCAAAATTTAGATACTTGGGTATAAAAATTCACTTTTTCTAAAACTTTTGCACACCCAAGTGCTCAATTTGATTCCTTTCTAATGTTAGACTACACTAGGCCTTGAACCAAGTCTAAAAGGATCTAATACACCTGATTGACTAGAATTAATCACAATCAGACTCATATATCAAAATTTGATCCTTTTACAACCAATTTCCACAATTCACTAACTTTACACACTGCCATTTCTTGGCATAATTTAGCCTATTTGGCTATTTCTCAACTCATACATATACAATCATATTCATAATACAATCTTAGCCCCCAAATTACACATTTCAACATAATTTGTCTCTTGCCTTAAGATTTCCCAACACAAAATTATTTTAACATAATATACTCAAATTATAGCCCCATTTGTCTCAAACAACACATATGCACATAATTGGGCTTGATTTCACAAAATCTCAATTCAATACATGCATGCAATCCTATGGCAACTCATATACACTTATTTATACAATCCTAATTCAGTTCATTACACAACATCAAAGTACACAGCTTCATACTCAAGTCGGTCCAGACTCTCTTCCCTTGCCCTGATTAATTCCCGGTCCTGTAACCATGTAACCATAGGGGTGAGATAAAAATGTCATTAACAAAATAACTCACTCCTATTTACTATGACATGCAACAATATGAAAGTAAACATAGTATATCATCAAAATCTCACAAAATAGCATTTATATCATATCTCGTTTCTTTTCTCTACTTTTCCTCAATCACAAAGATTTCCATGTTATCTCAATATATTTCATCATACCACATAACATGCTAGCATGATCTTTACTAACCTAAACTCCAAATCACCCCGACACAAAACCATAAGCTCATCTTAGACTAATGTACACTCTTATTAGTCTTGAGCTTACCTGTAGTGGTAGAATCACTCAGCCAAAGATGTTCTAACGCACAATACCAACTATGGTTTCCCCCAATACACACAATGGGGCGTCGTTAACTCCAATATCATATCACAAAGATACAAAGGAGTCTCTTATCTCCAACACCATACCTTAAGAGGCACTAAGGAAATCTTCCCCAACACCGCACCCTTCAAGGCATTAAGGAGAATTGTCCAACACTGTGGCCTAATGAGTACTAAGGAAACCTTACCACATGATCTTTATCATCTTCTACACTTAGGTGAACTCTCACTCTTATAATCATGTTTTCTCAAACAGTTTAAGGCTTCCCTTTACCATTTCACACTTTCTTGCATAATATATATATACAAGTAATATTTTACTTTATAAAACACATATTTCCATGCTTATTTCAATCAAAAGTCATTTCACACACAACAATCACCCAATGCTATAAAACATGCTTAGTTTAAAACTGTTTCATGCACTATATAGTATACTAACATACAATTAAAATAAATAGTCAAATAAAGGAAGTTATTCAGTTACCTCAACCCTTCTGTCACTAGAAAGGTTACTTGTGAATTTCAACTATCACACAAGCTTATCTCAAGCTTCCTTCCTCTACTACCGCCCTCAATATGCCAATTTGAATACATTTGATTTAGTCATCTAGTCCATTTTGACCAAAAACTTATTTTTACTACTTAGGGCTATATTCATCTATAAACTCTTTTCCATTTATCCATTCTAAGTCCATGACTACCTAATTACTCCTTTACATTACCTCAACGACTTTTATTTTGCTCAAATCAGATTTTTGCCTTAACTTTCTCTCTCTAAAGGCTAAAATTAAGCCTACAGGTTTAAAGCTCTACCGTTTAGCTCTAAACCAGTCACAAAGCTCTAATTTAACTTCCAAGAACATTTTTATTGCTATTGGGAAAGAATTAAACCCCTTAAATTCTATCGATTTAATTTCCTTATAACTTATTTTCAAAGAATTTTGTGTAGAATGGAAGATAAGAGCTATGCGTAGCTTATCTGGCAAGTTATCGATCCAAATTACCTTCCATTGCTCTAAAATAACTTATCTTAGCTCCTTAGCCCTTCTCCTCTCTCTATCTCGTATGTTTCTCAATTTTAATCTTTTGAAATTTTTGAATTTTCATGACTTATGAAGGTAATTTCTAGTCTATATACCGTGACGCATGCAGCACAAACCGCAGTGCATGGCATAGTGAGATTTATTTTCACCACACACACTTTCCATAACCTCTTCCTATATCCACTCCATATAAGAGAAGATTATGGTGTTACTACTACTTCATATCAACCATAATAATCAAATTTCATTTTAGATGCTTTGGTCGAAGACTTTTTTGTAAAATCAATAAATTTACAATAAAATTAGAGAAAAACACAATAGAAGCAAATCATACACTCCTCAAATACATAGTGGACATAACCCACTGGTATTCCTATCCTAATTGCATGCATTTCATAAAAAAAACTGAGGAATGGTGTGTGTGTCGCGGCATGCAGTCTATCCACTGTGGCATGTGGCATAAAGCCACACACTCGCCCTTTCTATGCTGTGTATTACTACATGTGTCACCATGCACCACGGCACGCCTGTCTGGATTTCTGCTATCATTTTAACAACAAAAATGATGAACTTTTAACGTGCGCCATTTTCACATACGACATTCGATTAGAATGACTCAAGTGTCCACACGAAGCTTAGCTCGTATACTAACTAATGAGATAGGTTTAGACATGATCTAATAGTCTGATCAAAATTTAGACACCCGGGGTGTAAAAAGTTACTTTTTCTAAAAATTTTGCACACCTAAGCGCTCAATTTGATCCCTTTCTTTCATTAGACCACACTAGGCCTTGAATCAAGTCTAATAAGATCTAATACACCTGATTCACCTTAATTAATCACCATCATACTCATATATTGAAATTTGACTCTTCTATAGCCAATTTCCATAATTCACTAACTTCACATGCTTTGCTATTTCTTGGCAAAACTTAACCCACTTGGCTATTTCTCAACTCATATATATACAATCATATTCATAATACAATTTGAACGCCCAAATTAACATTATATCAAAATTTATCCCATGGCTTAAAATTCACCAATACAAACAATTATTTTAACATAATGTATTCAAATCATAACTCCTTTTGTCTCAAACAACACATATACACATAATCAAGCTTGCTTTCACAAAATATCAATTCAATACATGTATGCAATCTTATGACAACTTATATACACTTATATACACAATCTCAGTTCAGTTTATTACATAACCTCAAGGTACATGGCTTTATAACTCAAGTCGATCAAGACTCTATTCCCTTGCCCTAATCACTTCTCGGTCTTAAAAACATGTAACCAAGAGGGTGAGATAAAAATCTTAGTAATAGAATAACTCACTCCTATTGACTATGACATGCAACAATATGAAAGTAAACATAGTATATCATTAAAACCTCATAAAATAGCATTTATATCACATAGAATTCCATGTTATCTCAAGATATTTCATCATATCACATAACATACTAGCATGATCTCTACCAATTGAACCTTTAAATCACTTTAACACGAAACTATAGGCTCATCTTAGACCAATGTACACTCATATTAGTCTTGAGCTCACCTGTAGTGGTAGAATCACTTGGCCAAAGATATTCTAGTGCATAATACCAACTATGGTTTCCCCCGATACACATAATAGGGTGTCGTTGACTCCAACATCATATCATAAACATACAAAGGAGTCTCTTATCTCCAACACCATACCTTAAGAGGCACTAAGGAGATCTTCCCCAATACCACACCCTTCAAGGCACTAAGGAGAATTGTTTTCAATAGTGCACCCTAACGAGTACTAAGAAAACCTTGCCACATGGTCTTTATCATCTCTTATACTTGGGTGAACTCCTACTCTTATGATCATGTTTTCCCAAACAATTTAAGGCTTCCTTTTACCATTTCACACTTTCTTGCATAATATATATACAAGTAATATTTTACTTTACTAAACACATATTTCCATGCTTATTTCAACCAAAAGTCATTTAACACACAACAATCACTCAATGCTATAAAACATGCTTAGTTTAAAACTGTTTCATGCACCACATAGTATACTAACATACAATTACAATAAATAGTCAAACAAAGGAAGTTATTCAATTATCTCAACCCTTCTGTCACTAGAAAGGTTACTTGTGGATTTCAACTATCACACAAGCTTATCTCAAGCTTCCTTCCTCTACTAACACCCCTAATATGCCAATCTGAACACATTTGACACATTTTAGTCATCTGGTCCATTTTGACCAAAAACTCATTTTTACTATTTAGGGCTATATTCATCCATAAATCTTTTTCATTTATCCATTTTAATTCCATGACTACCTAATTACTACTTTACATAGCCTCAACTGGCCTTATTTTACTCAAATCAAATATTTGCCCTAACTTTCTCTCTCTAAAGGCTAAAATTAAGCCTACGGGTTCAAAGCTCTACTGTTTAACTCTAAACCAGTCACAAACTCTAATTTAACTTTCAAGAACCTTTTTATTACTATTGAGCAAGAATTAAACCCCTTACATTCCACTGATTCAATTTCTCTATAACTTATTTTCAAAGAAATTTGTGTAAAATGGAAGGTAAGAGTTATACATAGCTTACCTGTTATGTTACCGGTTTGAATCACTTTCCATCGCTTTAAAATAGCTTGACTTAGCTCCTCATCCCTTCTCCTCTCTCTATCTTGTGTGTTTCTCAATTTTACTCCTATGCCTTTTTTGAAATTTCACGACTTATGAAGTAATTTTCTGGTCCATGCACCACGGTGCATGGGACAGTGAGATTTATTCTCAACACGCGTACTTGCTTTGACCCAAAATGCACTCCTATCACCCATATCTATTCATACAACACATAAATAAGTCAAAAATCAATTAATCATCTAAATCTCTAATCCCACACTAACTCCCACTTCATCCTCAATTAACCTCTAAACTTAGGATTAAGTAATTCAGGATGTTGCACTTGCTTTGACTTGAAACGCACTCCTACTACCCATATATGTTCATACAATACATAAACAAGCCAAAATTCTAATTAATTAGCCGAATCTCTAATCCCACACTAACTTTTACTTCACCCTTAATTAACCTCTAAACTTAGGATTAAGAAATTCAAGATGTTACAATTGGTCCTAGGGCATAATTTTTAATAATTGCTTGATGTTGACATGAGCTAATCTCTTGTGCCACAGATAATTCTCATCATTCACAAAGATGAGACATTTTATATTTAGTGAGTCATCATAACAGAGATTAATTAAATATACATTTTGAACTCTCTTTCCTTCTAGGATGGTTTTTTGTAATGCCCTCACTAACATTACCATATGCTCTACTACAAAATTTCTAATTACTTCAAATATTTGAGTTGAAATTATTGAAAACATTGGGATCCCAATAAAAGATTTTTAGAAATCTTTATATAATTTACACAAGTATAAATCTTATTATACATAGCGGAAGCAATAAAACATTGTGCATCAAAGATCTAGAAAACATGTGCATCACTGAAAAATAAAGTAAAAATTAGCATCGTGCACTGTAACTTGTGCGACATGTGCCGTGGCATGTGGCACAAAGGCTATAGTCACTTGCTCTGTGCCGTGTGTCGTGGCATGTGAGTAGATACGCCATGGTACACGCACCTAAATTTGCTATCAAATGATAGTTTCTAATATGAAATTTAGATGCATGCCATTTTCACATACGATGTCCAATTTGGATAGTTCAAGCACCCACACAAAGCTTGTTTTAAAATTTAACTAACGATTCTAGTTTCATCCCAATCTAATATTTTTATTAAAAATTGGACACTAAAGTGCACTTTAACCATTTTTTGGCAAAATTTTATCACTTAGTGTCTCAATGTGAAACCAATCATCATTAGCCACTTTTTGGGCCTTGACCAAATCTAAATGGACGATACACACCTAATTGACCATACACATGCATAATATAACCCATATGCATAAATTTGCCCTATAAATTGCCTTTTTCACTCTTGAGAGATGTCAACTCAACCTATATCCTTTCCCTTTGACGACTAATACCAGAACCTAAAACATGTAAATAACCATGGGTGAGATAAAAATCTCAGTAACCAAATAGTTCATTAAATGTCTATTATCATAAATAACTATGCCAAAGTAATTAAAAATCATCTTATTGCATATATATATAAACATATCATAACTAAATTACCACTTTCACATATAAATCACTTTTTAAATACTTTTACACCTTAGCATGATCAACTATCCACTAATCCTCTATAGCTCCTTGGCACAAAACTATAGCCTCTTTTAGATTAGCCACTTGTTGACTCTAGCTCACTTTCGATGGTAGAAATACCCAGCCAAAGGTAATCTAACTCATCTATAAATTATGGTTTCCCTCTTTACAAAATTGTGATAGAGATATCGTTGACTCCTAATCACACTCTAATGAGCACTAGGGAGTTACTAGACTACCTGGATATTTCATGGTAATAGTCCTATAATATATTGTACTGGATTACCTATGGTAACAGTCCGTATAATGCTGCACCGGATGTCCCATGGTGCTAGCCTAACCATATGAATTTTACACTCATATATCTCCACACCACACAACCCCACATATCCTAGGTAAACTCCCACCCCCTATGATCATGCTCTTTCACTACTTATACACCTTTCCATAATATATATACTTCTATATCATATACCTATATATCCATTGAAATCAATAACTTTTTAAATTCATTTTACAATGCAAAGGTCATGCTAAAAACCATTTCAATAACAATCATGCATAAAACTCATAATTTCACAATTTATCATTTAAAATTCACTTTTACATAGTTATAATAGTAAATAAACATAATAAACTTTATGGTTACCTCAACCTTTCTGTTATATACAAAGGGCTACCCATGTAACTTCAACCTTATTTAAGCTCCTCTCTTGTAATTCGTGCGTCACACACTAGAATCTATACAAAATTGGCATTTAGAGTCAATTTCTCTATTGACCAAAAGTGCCAATTATCATAATTGAACACTTAATCGCTATCAGATCCACATTTCACACTTGATTATCACATTACCACTGATTACCCCTTATTTCATGCTTTAACATTTTCTAGCAATTTTCTCTTACTACTCTCTCTAGATTAGGGCAAATTCTTGCCTACAGTTTCAAAACTTTATCATTTTGACTACAACCAGTCATAAAGTACTAGTTTAGTTTTGAAAAACTTTTTTGTTACTATTAAGTAAGAAATTAACTCCTTAAGGCTATGTTTGGTTCAAGGGGAGGGGAGGGAAAATTTTAAAAATTTAAGCCTTATTTAATAGTTAATTATGGGGTTAAGAAATTCAGGACGTTAAATGTCGCTAATAAGGGAGATTTAATTGATTTAACACCTATCAAGGCTTGGGAGTTAATAAAAAAGATTGCAACTAATGTTGCCCAATATGGAACAAGAGATAGGAGTGAATTCCATTACAAGCATATTAGATGACAATCAATTAGATATTTTGGCCTTAAAGATTGGTAAGATGTTGGCTCCTTAATTGGGCCAAGTTTAAAATGTGAGCAATGTAAGTGCTTGTTCTCAAGCTCTAGTTCCTTACACATGTAGTTTTTATATTCTCCTTATGCATGTTGAGTATAATTGCCCTATTAAGTTTGAGCATATTTAAGTTAATGCTATGTTTCGTGGAAGAGGGAACCAAGGCAACTAAGGGAAATTTAGGAACAATTATAATTCTTCTTGAAGGAATTATCCCAATTTTTCCTTTGCTAACTCAAGTGGAGCCTTGTAAGAGAGCCAACCAAAGGGACCATTCCCTAATGCTCAAGGCCATGACATGAAACTTCAATTTCAAGGTGGTAATTCTAATTCCTATAAACAAAGAGGTAATACTTTCAGCTCCAACTTCATTTCTAACTCAAATTCCAATAGGCAAATTTCTATTAAATCTCCTTCTTCTAGTACTTCCAATGAGGTGCAATTTCTAGCTAAGAAAATGATAAAGATGAATAACATGTTTAGGGGTGCTTATGATAATTTAAATAGAAAAATTGATGCTTTAATTTCCCAAATGAGTATGTTTTCTAATCATGTTAGTTCTTTTAATGTACAAACACCTACACTCCCAGGCAACACGGCTGCTAACCCTAAAGTACCCCTTAATGCTATTACTTTGAGAAGTGGTAAGGAAGTGGGTGAAAATGTTGTGAAAGAAGGAAAGAGTTAGAGGCCTTGGGGTTGAATGATGATTCCTTACATAATGAATTATCTTTACAAGTATCTTCTAGTGCTACTAATGCTCAATTATGTAGGGATGATGAGGATGATGATATAAAGGAGATTGAAAAGGAGAAACCTCTATAAAAATACTAAGGAGATGGCAAAAGAAAAATTCCACAACTGGTGCAAGAGGAGAAAAAGGAAGATGGGGCCAAGAAAGAGCAAGAAATTATGAGGAAGCTCCCTTTTCCTTAAGCTCAAGTGTTCAAGGATTAACCAAAAGGAGTTCATGACAAAGAGGATTTCTTCAATAAAATTCATGTAAGTATTCCTCTTCTTGATATTGTGAAAAATTTTCCTAAGTATGTAAAATTTTTGAAGGACTATTGCACTAAAAAGAGAAAGTTTATGCCTAATGCTAGGGTTCAATTACCCTCTTCTGTTATTGCAATAATGAAACCTCAATCACCCATTAAGTATGAAGATTTGGGTTCTTTTACCATCCCATGCAAAATAAGAAATACCATGTTTTCTATTACTTTGATTTATCTTGGGGTGGCTATTAATGTCATGCCTTTGTCTATTTAGACTTCTTTAAAACTTGATTGCATGCATGAGACCCTAATGACATGCCAACTAGTGGATAGAACTTTAAGAAAACCACATGTTATTGTTAAGGATTTAATTGTTTATGTGAAAGAATTGCTATTCCCGGTTGACTTCTATGTGCTAGATATGTCTAAAGGGGGAAGATGGGGTGATGTGTTGATTCTTGGTAAACCCTTCATGAAAATAGCTTGTACCTTAATTGACATGGGAAAAGGGTCATTAGAGCTTAGATATGGTGATGATCATGTTGTTTTTAATATATATAAATTAATGAAACATCATTTTCAAGATTATTCTTTATTAGGTGTGAGTTCTATTGAGGTATTACTTCATGATACTTGTGAATCTCACATGATTGATTCTTTCCAACATGTTAATGATGATTTATCTCTTGTTACCACTTCATGCATTAATAGATGTGATTGTTCTCTTTGTTTAAAGATTGATGCATGTTTAGATGATGTGCCTACTTCTTCTTATGATTTGTTTGATAATTTTAAAATTTCTCTTATGCTTAATCTTAAAATACTTGAGAAGGGTATATCTTCTTGTATTATAGGTATAATGTCATTAAGGCTGAATCTATGAGTTTCTCTCTACTCGAGCTTGATGTTCCTAGGATTCCTAAGCTGTTAGAGGAAATTCTGAACTTTCACATATTGAGGCCATGGCTAAAGTCCAAGTATGTGAGGACAAGTTACAAAAAGAAGGGGAGGCCATGAGTTCAAAGAAGAAACAATTACTAGAGTTGAACTTGGAAAAGAGGAAAAGCAATCAAAAACAAATGAAGAGATCATTTCATGTGATCTTGAACTAAATAAACAAAAGGAGTTGTTTGCTTTGAACTTTATTAATTCATTTCAGTTCATTCATGGTGCATTTATTCATTCACTACTTGATTTAAATCCATGGATTGAGTTGATTAATTTTCCTATTATGTAAGGTCAATGCTTTGTTGCTTATATTTTAGGACCTTTGTTAATTAAGCCTAAGCCTTCGGATGGCTTCAATGGATAATTTTCTCATTAATGCTTATGTGGAAAGATCTCAATTTTATCATTAGAGACTCCACCACCAATTTTAAGCTACCATGATAAGGTTGTATCTCTCTAACCTTGAGCTTTCACCTTGCTTTGATTGAAATATTTGATGACTAGGTATAGTTTAAATATGGAGGAGATGAACCTAGTAGGAGTAGATTTTAATTCCTTTGTTTTGTTTATTTCTTTTTAGTTTTTTTTTGTTTAAAAAAAACTATACTGGACTTTTGTCATGCATGCATACATTTTGATCTTACCTTATCCCTTTATTAGTCTACATATACATTGAGGATAATGCTTGATTTAAGTGTAGGGGAGAGAGATAAACATTTTGTTTTCTTTGTTTTTCCTTTGAAAAAAATTCAAAAAAAATTCAGAAAGTTTTTTGTTTTTTTTGTTTTGTTTGAGGTTACTTAATGACCTGGCTCTTTAAATGGATATTTTGATGCTTGAGATGTGGTAGTTTTTAGGATTGAATAGGTGTGAAGTGAACATTCTTTTACCTTGAATTAATAGATAAGAGTGGCACATTACCCTTTTATGAAAGAAGCCAAATACTCATATGTGATTACTTCCTTAGTGATGTTACCCTCTAGAATTTGTTTCACTTCTTAATTGAGACCACATGTCTTACACTTGCTTTATAGAAAATGAAAGATGGCATTCATAAAAAAAATAGGTAAGAGCCAAAAAGCTAACCTATTATTATTGATTATCCTTTGTTAGTTACTTTGAGCTTTTGGTTTGAATCATAAATAAATGTTCATCCTATTTTTTTTTAAGGATGTATGTTACACTTTTATACATTTTTAATATATATTGCATGTCCTAAATCAAGTGAGTAGATTCCTATTATAATTTTTTTATCCATTATTCTTTATATTCCATTGTCACACCATTATATCCATTGTTTTCAAGAGTCAGGAGCAACCAAAAGAAAAGAAAATGCAAGGAAAGATTTGAAAAAAATAGTAAAAATAAAAGCAACAAAGTTTCTAGAAAAAGAAACAAAAAGAAGAAGAAAAGATGGAGAAAAACAAAACAAAGAAAAGAATAAAACGTTGCCTAGCTCATTTAATTCCACTGTTTCATTATTTCTTGTCATTTCTCTCCATCTTTATTAAGTTAAGGTGTCCACTCAATTAAATTATATTATGCTTTGCATATTAGGGGGATATATCTTAATATTAGCATTATCTTAATGCTAACCCTATTTTTCTTACTGTATTTCTTAGTTTTTCTACCAATACCCACATTATAACGTAATTAAGTCCATTTGATTCTTGATTGCAAGTGCTACTTTAATGGTGGAGATGTAAAAAGGTTTACAAGCTTATGGTAGGATTTGTACTAAGGAATTTTGAGTGAAATTAAATACTTTATATATTTTGAGTGATGAGAGCAAACACTTAATCTAAAGAGGCTTACTTTTTGATATTGATTCTTGGTAAGTGTTTGTTTGTGATATGCATAATTCTTTCTTAATCATTGCCACATTGATTAATAATTTGAAGAAGTTCTTGAACTAGTAATTTAGTGACTTTGAACATTATTTTTCTCTTGTTTCTTTGACTTAGAGTTCCTTTTGGGACCTTTTTCACTTGATTTTGCCTAAAGTGCAAAAGATAAGTATGGAAGAATTGATAGAACACATTTGTTACACATTTATTTTTAAAATTAGGACTATTTTATTAATGATTTATCACCTTATAGTGCATACATTGCATTAGAATTGGGAAATTGCCTAAGTGTCTAGGTTTAGTACACTAAGGGTATTTTGGTCTAAAAAATTGAACTTTTGAGAAAATGTACAAAAAAATTAAAAAAATAAATTTTATGTCCAGAAGATGAGTCATCAAATTATATTTTTGGAATTCATTTTAGTTTAGGAGTAATTAAATAAAAAGTCAACACTTTCTAAAGTGTCATAGTTTGACCTAATTTTAGTTTGCCTTTATGTGAAAAGTTTTATAAAATTTTGTGCAACCAAGAACTTGATTACTTTAATAAATTCTCCCTTCTAATTATGAATTTATTTTTGAATATTAATTATATTTTATTATGTCATATGTTATTTAATTGGATTATGTGATTTGTGTGACGTAAGTGGTATGTGACTTGTGCATCAATTAGGCAATTGAAGTCAACACTCCTTGAGGTCAATGGCTGAGCATTTGGACATGATTTATGCTACATTTGGGAGATTAAATTAGCTTAAATAATGTGGATGACACAACAAAAATTACATACACATTGGAATCATCTACAAGCCAATAAAAGGATGCTACCTCGCAACTGTAACAAGGCTCCCATTTCTTTTTCAATTTCTTTTCCTACTTTTAATTGATGCTTTAGCTGACAAAATCTCCAATTACACGTCCCATTCAGCCTCATTTTAGATTAGCAAGCCATTAATTTCATCTTATACATTTTATCTCTCTAGTTCTTAATGTTTTTTTATTTCTCTTCCTTCTCTCTGCACACACAGCATGTCCAGCACCATTGTCTCCCACTTTTTACCATCAAATCTACTCAAGAATTCTACCATTCTCTTCCCCTATCATGGTTGAACCTATCCCAATCATCAAGAAGCATGGATTATTATCTACGGCCAGCATGTGTTCGTAGAGGAAGCAAGATGTTCGATGTTTTCTAGCTAGATTCTTCATAGAAGAGGAGTTTTGAAGTCTTCACTTGGCTTAACTCAATTATTTCTTCATCTTATTTCAATTTCAATAGAATACTATAACTATATTTGATTGTAGTTTAATTTGACTTAATTTCATAGTTTGTAATAATTAGTTATATTAAAACATGATTGTTGAATTAATTTTCATTTCCTTTAGCTGCTAGAATTTTAGCCACTTAGAATAATATCATGTCAATGTGATTTTTCAAGTGACTTTTACTCTTGCATTAACCTTGCATAAGTTATATTTGGTGAATGTTTGATTAAATGCTTGAGTTGTATAGTTTTGTGCTCGAGTTACCTATGAACGATAGCTGTTGGAGAGTGACATTTAATTAGACACTTGGTTAATTTCAAAGCTAAACTAGTAAGACAACTCAAGGACTTGTTATAAGCACTTAGGGAATTGAATTAGTAAAGTTAGGTTGCTTGAGATAATTGTCTTAAGTAAACACTTTTTTCAGCTAAGGAAGAAAGGTTGAGTGAGTTTCCATAATCAATTAGAGATTAGGATTCTTCCATTAACACCACCTTATGCCTCGTTTGATATCCTGAAAATATTTTTGATGGAAATGGAAATGAAAATGGATATGAAAATAGAAATGAAAATGGAAGTGAGTTTTAAAAGTATGTTTGATATGTACATGGAATTATGATATATTTTTTTAATATATGCATTTATATAATCAATATACTAAAATACTCTAGTCAATTGTTTTTAACTATGATATACTTTTTATTTAATATATGCATTTATATAATTAATTTACTAAAATACCCTTGTTTATTTTTTTAAATTATGATATATTTTTAATTAATATATGCATTTATATAATCAATTTACTAAAAAACCCATATCTAATTTTTTAAATTATGATATACTTTTTTATTTAATATGTGCATCTATATAATCAATTTACTAAAATACCCCTGTCAATTTTTTTTAATTACGATAAATTTTTATTTAATATATGCACTTATATAATCAATTTACTAAAATACCCCTATCTATTTTTTAAATTATGATATACTTTTTCATTTAATATATGCACATCTGTACAATTAATTTACTAAAATACCCCTGCCAATTTTTTAAATTATGATATATTTTTTATTTAATATATTCATATTCACTAAAAAACTTTTTGATTTATTTCAATGATTGATGAAGGGGGAAATCTGTCAAACAATTTCATAACTGAGGTTATTTTTATCCAAAAAAATTCACTTCCATGAAACCCATCTTATTTCCATGGGTCATATTATGGAAGCCAATTGAACCTATTTTGATGGATTTCATTTCAACATGGAAATCCATTTCATGCGTACCAAACAAAAAAAATGTGAATTGCAATTCTATTTCCATTTCCATGTCTCCATTTCCAGCATACCAAACTGGACACTAGGGTTCCTACATTAATAGGAAAGCCAACCACACTCTTAGGTTTAGTTTGCACTTAATTTCATTAGGTAATTAGTTAACGAACTTCAATTAATGGTTAATCTATTTACCTAGTTTATTTGACTTAGAGTTAGAACCTCCTCCTTGAGAGAAGACCTAAGGTTAGCCCTATATTACATTAAGGTTAGCTTTACTTGATTTTGAGGGTTAAGCAACACAACCGTGTCAACTGACCACTCAACCACACTCAATGGACCCTATCGGACTCATGTAATATACCACAACCACCAATATACACACATAATGCAAATTCACCATTCAACCACAAATTTTATAAAACATATGGTGAGGAAATTCTTGCACAAATCAATCATTTTCATTCTAAACCAATTAAAATACACATAACACTACTTGCATAAATATTTCAGCCTTAAACAAGGTTTAAACCACAATTGACTAACTCAGGGCACAAAATACATAACTTATGCACAAATATAATGCAAATAACTCAAAAATAATCATGTGAATCATAGTTTAGAAAATAATAACATTTATACACATAAAAATACAATGAGGCATAAAAGTAGGATTACTCTACAATCTTAAGCCTTAGCATGTTTTCCCCGACTAGGCTCCAATGAGCTAGGCCTAAAAAATATTAAGAATTAAGGGGTGAATACAACTACTCACTAACTATGTTTCACTTAATCTATACAGTTGCATATTAATCAAAAATAGATACAAATGGCAATATACATATATAAATCACATATGCGATAAATAAAGCGATGGTCACAACAATAACAACCATATAACTAGGCTTAAACTCATATCATCAACATATTATCAATAATGCATAACCATAGTGTCACCATAATACCAACCAAGCACCTTGAACACATGCTAGACCACAATAATAAAAATCATATGGCTAGAACTAGATGCATGGTCAAATGCAAGCCTTATATCTTGTTGTTACCTCCGACATGAAACCAATGGCTATTAAGTAGCTATGTCCTTTATAGACTAACCCAGCCTTCTACTTTTAAGGAGCTACTGGGCTATGGTTAACTTACTCACTTGTGTATCATAGTTTCCCTAACTATTAACAATCATAGGGTGTCATACCCTTAATTTAGCCTCCTCATGAACTAGTAGTGACTAGTTAGGTTTGAGTCCCTCATAGAAAAAGTAGGATAGTCTTGAATCAACCATCAAATAAGGGCCACCTCTTGATTCCAACGGTTAGTGCCAGGGTAAGCTTCTGATTCCAACAATTACCGTCAATACTACATAGATTTACTAGCTACTCCTCTCCTTAGGCAAACTCTTGGCAATGATCATGCTATGCACATGTCATATATTATGTATTGTTATCCATAATTCACCTCATATGAATTCACATATCCACACTTATAAGCTCCATATACTCCACATGTCTCACATTTTATCAATTTCATAACAACATGCCATCAATCAAATCATCAATCACAAATAGGTGGCTTGCTTGAGGTTTCATTTTCAAAACCATTTCATAAGTTCACAAGTTCATCATTTTGCCAAAAATTGCATCAATAGTTCTAACATCAAATAAGCTTTAAATAATAAAATTTCAACAATTATCTAATTAACATGTAACTATACAAAATAGGTTTTCCCCAGTTACCTCAAACCTTTGAGAGGTTAAAGGTTTAACCCTTATAATAATCACTTTCAAAGTTTCTTCTAAGCTTGAATGGTGCCAAATTGAATCACTCTACAATCATTTTACAAGGATATCATCATTATTTACTCTTAGGAATTTGTCGACATTAAACTCCATATTCTCTATTCTATCAATCCCATAATTCACTAACCAATCAAACCCAATATATTTGCTAAGTTCCTTTAACACACATTGTCACTAATGAGTCATTAAACCACCATTAATGATCCACAAACACTACCAACCACCTCATTTATTACTAATTTCACATATGAATGGCTCCCAAATACTAACTACTCTTAAAACTATTAATGCTGGGTTTAAATACCCTAAACAACTCCTACTATATCTATTTTAACAAATGGGTTCAGACCCATAACTCCTATAAACTGAAAATCAATATCCCAACTTAAACCCTGAGTTTACTCTTCATAAATATAGTAGAGAAGGGAAGAGAAAGGCACAAAAACTTTACCTTAGGTGTTCATAAGCCCCAAAAGATCACTAATGGTCCCAATTTATGTGTAGTGAAAGAGCTAAAGTCATACTTTCATTTTCACCTTTCCTTCTCCTTTAGTTTTTCACATAGATAAAAACCAATTTAGTCAAATTTTTGGTTGTAAGCCACAATGAACACTGCCATATGCCACAGTGCATGGCACAAAGAGGCCCAGTTCATGCTTATTTGCCTTTGTGCACTACAATGAATTATCCATATGCCACGGCATGTGGCACAAAGGACTTTTCTTTACTTTTTCCTTTTCTTTCCTTATCCAAATAGCTTGACTTCACTTTAAACCTGCATTTGGAGTTGAAATCAATGTCAAATACATATATTAGACCCTTCTGGCCATACCTCATTAATTCATGAATTACCTTAATCAAACATAATTAATCATGCTTAAATTTCTAGAATGTTACAGTATGTCCAGAAATGATAAGGGCATTTTACAGCTCCCTTCAAGTTTTACATAATGGTGAAGTGGTCAGAGCAACACTCGGAGGTAGAACTTTTGATATCATAAAAGATTATCTGAGCACTCTTTTAAAATTTCCAATACATGAAATAATCTTAAAGGCTTCAAAATTGTTTTATGATAAACCTATCATGTTTAAAGCTCTAGTACCATCTTTAGAAGAAAGCTTTAAGGCAGTGAAGAAACCTAAATCCATGCTAACAGTTCAAAGGGTAATCTATCATATCTTGTCAAGGTTAATTACTTGCTAAAGGCATAGAGTCAATAAACTCATTTTAGAAGATTTAAAGTTATTGATTGCTTTAATCAAAAGGTTCAAGTTGGATGTAATCACAATCATTTTTGAGAAAATCAAACAATTAGTTTACCTAAGTAGAAAGAGAGATGGGAAGTATCTCATTTATGGAAATGTAAGTTCCAAAATTCTGGAAGATTAGAAGATCATGTACCTAGATGTCACACCCGAAAAAATGTGACATGGACGGTGTGCAAGTGAAGGTCCCAGCCTTCGTGGTGAAAACCGGACGGAATGAGGAGTCACCACTAAGATTTTGAGGTAAATCTCAAAAAACCAATTAATGGAGGATAAGGTTGGTCTACGAAATCAGAGAACAGGTTCTGGAGTCGGTTGAGTGTGGGGAAGGTGTTAGGCACCCTACAACACCCGTTCGTGGGAACAGTTACCTGAAGTTTTTTGTTGCTATATTAATATAGTTTTAAAATTATTTTAATTATCCCTTTTATATTCATGTGTTTGATATAAAAATGATAAAAATTAAGTGAGAAATATTTATTTATTTACGAGGGAGGACAGACTTAACTCAAAATCTGACTCTGAGCCTACATACCTTATAATGAGGATCAAAGTCCACGTAGTTCAGGCCTTAAAATTGTTAGCAAATAATTTTTTTTTTGAAGAGAAATTAATTAGAAATAATTCACCACTTTACAAATAAAACAATTTTTGAAATTTTGATATATGTGTTTTAAATTGCAAAAAGTAATTTAATTTTGATTATTTTCTCAATTTTTTGAATTTTGGAATAAAGAAGGAAAGGGGTTTAAAATTATTTTTTTTAATTATTTTTTTTATGTTTTATGATTGGGAATTTTAATTGCTATACCTGCAGAACCTAATTGGTTCATACGGTAATGCAATTGCTCTAAATATCTGCAGAGATTTTGAAATCTTACATGATAAAAGAGTTTAGCAATATAATTTATTTATTTATATTCTTATGTATTTTTTTAAGTGTCAATAAGATATTTTAAATGTGTATATACATGTTCTTTTTTGAGAAAAATATCAACCATCATACCTGCAAAGTCTTATTAACTTATACGATAACATGATTATCCTTAATATCTGCATAGATTTCGAAATCTCACATGATAAAGAAATTAAATTTATTTAAATATATCTTTAATATATAATATATATATATATATGTATTTTAAAAAAACTTAATCGTTATATCTGTAGAATCTTATTGACTCATACGATAATATGATTATCTTAGAAGTCTACGGAGATTCAAAAACTTCACATGACTAAAAGATATAATTGGTAAATGTGGTTACAATTTAAATGCATTAATTTGGTTAATTAATTTTTTAAATTGTGTATTATATGATTATTTACAAAAATCATTTATTTATTATAAAAATTGAAATTCACTATATCTGCGAGGACTTATTATCCCACACGATGATATGATTATTTTAAGTCCCCACAAAAATTCTTGAAATCTTACATGGAACTTAAATAAATTATTTAGATTATAAAAGATAGTTAATTTTAATGATAGGCCATTAGAACCTATATAAATACGTACAATATTGATCCTCATGCCTGCAAAATCTTATTGATTTACACGACATGAGATCATTTAAATTCCAACCTAAATCAAATATATGCTTATCAAAGAAAGAAAACTTCCCTGAAGTACACACATTTTTACATACGAATATTCAACAAAGTCATGATCAAGATTACCCATATTTAACAAAGTCACGTTCAAGACAATTCTGAGTGAAATTTAAACAGGATACGAAGTAAGGTTATATGATCACAACATTAAGATCATTCACAATTATTAAGCCGTGAGATTAACATCCTAGGAGCTTCAGTGTAATCTAGCTTTTGAAAGAGCATTTCTTGCATCAGACAAGTAAAATTCAAATGACATATATATATAGAGGCAGACCCAATATCTTTGTCAAAGCATTTAATCTACCCATCCAATCCAAAGATCCCACAAATCAGAATGAAACACATGTAAAGAATTTCTCAAGGGATACTAAATCATAATTAGAAACTTTCTCCAAAACTAATCCTATTTTATAGAGTGAAATACGAAATGGATCATGGGAATGAAATGATTGATTCTAAACTTGTAGCAAATGGAAATGAGCAACTCCACTGACTATTCTGCCTCTGGCTCTACCCATCTATCTTTTCTCCTCCTCTCTAAACCTCTATTTTTTTTCTTCGAAATGACAGTACCTGTTTTCTTTCTCTCGAACTCTCTCTACTCTTCATCACTAGGTTTTCTTTGCCTTTACTTTTTTTATTTTTCTTTCAGCTCTCTCTCAATTTCTCTCCTTTTCTCCAGCCAAAACAGCTCCTTCCACCCAGCCTCTATTTCACGTTCAGCCTTCTCTCGATTTCTCTCCTTTTCTCTAGCCAAAACAACTCCTTCCTGCCTACCTCTATTTCACGTTCAGCCTTTTTTCAGTTTCTCTCCTTTTCTATTTTTACGTTCTTCGGTCCTCTCTTCCCTGTCACTCCATTCTTTCATTCAGTCTTCTCTCGGTCTTATATAGAGAATGGAAGGGTTAAATGATTACTTCCTTGCTCTGCTTCTTCCCTTTCCCTTCTCTTCCGCTGCATTTTCTGCGTGCACTGAAAGCTCTCTGCTCTGGTTTTCATTTCTACATGGCTCTTCTTTTTCTTTGCTCTGTGTTTCTGCTTCTTCTTCATCTCTGTGCCATTGATCCTCGTGCGCTCTATTCTCCCTGATCAGTGCTAAAAAGATAGTTGATCCTCTACATTTTTCTCCACATTTTGCTCTGCATCTGACTCTCTTTCCTTTGCGTATGAGTGATGTGTTTCTGCTTCTCTTTTTTTCTTCTGTCCTGTCCGTGCTTTTGCTTTTTTTGTGTGCATTTAGTATGTGTTGGTGCTGTGTTTTTTCCTTCTACTCTCTTGTGTGTGTGTGTGTGCATGTTTCTGCTCGTGTGTGCCTGACTACCTACTTAAGTTGTGATGAAGCGTTGATTCCATTAGCATTTTGTTCAACTTTTTTTCTCTTTTTTTATTAATAATTCTGATTAACACACACACACACACACACACACACATATAATATCTATTTAAATGAAAATAATATTTGAGGAGAGAAAAGTTAACTCTTAAAAGTATACTCCCAATATTCTTGAATGATTGGGATAATTTGAGAGAGATTTTCTTTTTCAAGATTTAACCTTTCTTTTTTTAATTTTGTTAAATTATTATATTTTTTTAAATAAAATCCTAAAAAAGGATGAAATTTTATTTTTGTATTTTTATATTTTTTAGTCGATTTTATTTTTATTTTAAAAAAATGCCTGGACAAAATATGGTGTTCACACTAGAAGGAAATAAAGCTCTAGGACATAAGAAGATCAATTCTGTCATTAATTTTTGAAGCATTGGTAGAGACTTTCGATTTGTAACTTATCAAGTAAGCTTCATATAATCCTTACCTCCAATTCTACTATAATTTCTCTTAATATGAGTTATAGAGAAAGTAAATTGAGGAAATTTAAGGGGTTAGTTTCTTACCTATAGTAATAAAAAAGTTCTTAGGACTTAAATTAGAGCTTTGTAACTATTTTAGAGTTCAACAATAAAGCTTTAAAGCTTTAGACTCTATTTAGCCCTAAATTAAGAGAGAAATAGAGGAGAAATTGGGTAGAAGTGAAATGAGATCATTAGAAGTGATTGAAAGTGGCAATTAAGGGGTAATAGACCTAGATTGGCTAAGTGAAAAGGAATGAATGGCTAGTTATAGCCTTATTTGATAATTAAGTAGTTTTTAGTCAATTGAACCAATTAAGTAATTGAGCCAATTATGTGTAGTTTGGCATATTTCAAATATAGAGTGAGAAACAAAGTTTGAAGCAAGCTTTGGTGGTGATTGAGAAAGTACTACAGGTAACCTTTTTGTAACAAAAGGGTTGAGGTAACTGAATAACTTTCTCTATTTGACTATTTATTATAACTATATGAAAGTATGCTATTTAGTGTATGAAACCGTTTTAAAGTAAGCATGTTTTATGGCATGGTATGATTGTTGCATGGAAATGGATTTGTGATCAAACAAACAAGTAATAATGTATGATTCTATATTTTATACATAAATATTTGTATGTACAGTGGCTAGTATGAATCTATGGCTTGTACTAAAGCGTGATCATAGGGGTAGGAGTTCACTTATAGGGAGAAGTAGAGAAAAACTATATGGCAATATTCTTCTTAGTACTCGAGGGGTGTGGTGATGGAGAATTGTATTTTCTTAGTGCCTTTTAAGGTGCAGTGTTAGAGATTATCTCCTTGGTGCCTATTGAAGGTGTAGTGCTTGAGATTCGAACTCCTTAGCATTGAAGTGATGCAGTGTTGGAGTCAATGACACCTCATTGTGTGTAATGGGGGAAACCATAGTGTAGAAGTCAGATAGAACACCTTTAGCCAAGAGATTCTACCACTGAAAGTGAGCTAAGGGCCAATAAGTATGGGCATTAGTCTAAGACAAGCCTATGGTTTTAGGTTGGGGTGATTTATAGGTTTAGATGGTATTTATCATACTAAACACTATAATAGTACTGAATTGTATGATAAGTTGTGAAAGTGGTGAAAGTGAAGAGGTAATGATTGATATAGTGTTTTAAGATGAAATTGATGCTATATGCTATGTTTATTGTATATGATGTCATACTGCTAATAATTGCATGTGATAGTTAATAGTAGAAGGTTATTCTATTACTGAGATTATTATCTCATCTTGTGGTTATGTTTTATAGAGCAAAATAGTGATCAAGGTAAAGGAAAAGAGTCAGGACTGGCATAATTGTTTCCATGGTTGTGAAATATCTAAGCATATGCAATGAATTAAAATTTAATGTGAATATTGTGTATATAAGTTACCATAGGGGTTGCATGCATGTTTAAGTTGTGATTCGTGGAAAATTTCTAGAGATTTTATAAGTCCTAGCCCATATGTGAAAATGCATGGTGAAATGATTAATAGGGGTTAAGATTTGGTTATAAATATGTCGTAAATGTGTAACATTATGATTTGTGGTGAATTCATGGTGAAAATGGCCAAACGAGTTAGTTTATTAAGTTGTGAAATGTGGAAATGAGATATTGAATGGCTAAAATGTGATATACGTCTATATATGATGTAAAATGTGGTCAATCAGGTGTAATAGGTCCGTTTGGTCTTGGTTTAAGGTATAGAGTCATTTAATGAGATAATGTGAACAATTTGTATGCTTAGATGTGCTAAACTTTTATAAAAGTGACTTTTTGCATTTAGGTGTCCAAATTTTAATTAGATCGTTGGATCGTGTCCAAATGTCTCATTAGTTAGCTTATGATTTAAACTTCATGTGGGCGCTTGAATCACTCTAATCAGACATTATATGTGAAAACGGTGCATACTGAAAGTTTGCCCTACAAACTGTCATATGATAGTTATAGAAATTGTCATATGCGTTGTGGCACATGGCATGCTTATGTTGCAGCACATGACATAGAGAAGGCTAGTCCGTGGCTCTGTGCCACATGCTATGGGGCATGGCCTAAATTTTGACTTATTTTTCTTGTTTAAAAGGCATGAAATGATTGATATGAACGCATATGATCTTTTTCTACTGTGTATAGCTTTGATATGTTAAGATTTTAATGATTTTGCAAGTCTTGAGCCTAAGTTTTTCAAACTAAATATTTGATTACAGTTTGTGTTGTGTGTGATGATTATGCTAATTCTCTCCTTGCATAGTGATGATATAAAGGAAGGGTCACAATCATAACACAAGGGTTTAGAAAAATTAGTTTAAAAGATTAGGATCCTAAGAAACTCTTTTTGAAAAGACATTTGAGTTCAAACCATAATTTAAAATTAATTAAATGAAGTAGTGGAGGCATAAAAATCAATTAGAGCCTTGAAAATGTTAATGGAATATTTTGGAAATTTCTAAAAATTGTCTTATTTGCCAAAGCATAAGCATCACCCACCACGGCGGATAGCATAAAGGACTACATTTCTCTCTATGCAGTACACCGCGGCACACCTACCTTGTGCCATAGCATACTCAAATAGACCGTAAACAACTTGATAGACCAAATATACAACATCTAAAACAATCCAAACAAAAATCAGCCAACAAAACCTTAATTCCACAATGAATTTCAATTGTGACAATAATTCACGTTAGACATCATTTTGGCCATTACAACACAAAATAACACAAAAACATCACTTGTGCTAGTATCTCGACCTCTCCCAACATTTTCATCATAGTTACTATACCCTAGGTCAAGATACCCACAATTATAATCATTCCTCCACAAGTGACCTTAAAACACAACATGATCCTAAGTTGGATAAACATTTAAATCATTCATTACAATTACAAAATGAGGAAAAGAGAGATATACAAACTCAAGATTCTCTAATCTTAGTGGCACTTCCCTTCCTTTTGCCCTTATCGGAGCCTTCACCTATAAAATATAACCATAGGGTGAGTCAAGGACTTAGTAACCAAATAATCTAAACAAAATACTCATGTGTGAGAATAATTAATGAGTATGTGAAATGGCATTTAAACATACACTCTCTATATATATGTATTGAGTATTTACGCATATATGGCTATATAATAGTAATATGCAAGATCAACACCCTACCTTGTGTAATATCCTAAGTTTCCTAATTAGAAATTTTCAATGTTTCTAAGGGTAATTTGGTCAATTTAGATAAATTATTGATTAATGAAATTTATGAGAGACTAATATAGTTTTTGGATCCTAGGACAACCTTAGAAGAGGGCTAGGGTGATGTTTGTGTAGGCCATGACACGGAAGGGAGTTTAAGTTTTGGTGGGACTTTTTATGCCATGCACCATTGTAGGTGTGTCAATGCGGTACACATGCAAAAGTCAACATTTATCATATGCAAAAAAACAAACTAAAAATTAGAAGAGAGGAAAGGGTGAACTCAAGAGCAGTGATAGGGAAGAGCTTGTGGCTACTAGGGATTGCTTCCAATGTGATTTTGGAGGCCTTACAAGCTTTATATACATTAGGTAAGCTTTCCTTTCTTCTCCCTCTCCCTTATTATGCGAAAATCTAGACATTTAGGGTAATGAGGGCTTTGATTTAAGCTTCCTTAGGTTTAGATCGAACCTAATATTTTATTTAAAGTATTGGGAGCTAAATCAAGCTCTAACCCTAGGTTTATGAGTTTTGTGGTGATTGGAAATTTTGTTGAGGGTTTGGATAAAACCTAGGTATAATTTAAAGATTTTGAGATAATGTGGGGTATTGGTTAGTGGTTTTGGTGTATTAAGATGTTTAATAGGATGGTTAGAGTATTTGGGAATGGTTGATGTTGTTGAAAAGGAATTTGAGTATTATAAGTACTTAGAACCTAGTGAATTCGAGGTTATCCAAAGTGATAATTAATGATTGTCACTTGATTGTGTCGATCGAGTATTACTCGAGCTTCTTCATGCATATGGAACATGTAGAACTAATGCTAAGCCACAGTAACCCTTTTGTGTGATAAAAGGTTGAGGTAACAGAATAATTTACACTAATTGATTATATTACTTAACTATTTGTGAGTAGATAAATATATGTATTTACATGTGTTTTGAAAGCTTAGCATCTTATGAAAGATGATTTTCTCGTGCATTTGAAACTACTTTCAAAATGATAAAGAATTTTGAGTTTGTATGTGAAAATTAGTGATTTCTCATAAGGGTGTAAAATGTGTGGTAATCTGAGCATGATCATGTTAGGGGGTTGGAGTTTACCTGTAGAAAGGAGTAGTGAAAATCTATATGGCATATATCTCTTTAGTATCTAGTGAGGCACGATGTTGAAGATTTTTCTCCTTAGTATCCATGCAGGATACGGTGTTGGAGAGTGACATTCCTTAGCATTAGTGATGCGATGTTGGAATAATGATACCCTAATTTATGTGCGATAGTGGGAGACCATAGTCTAAAAGTAGGATAAGACACCTTTGGCTAGGTGATCCTACCACCAAAAGTGAGCTCGAGCCATTGTGAATGTATACTTAGTCCAAGAGCCTATGGTTTTAATGGGGGTGATATAGAGGCTTGAATGGTAGAATGATCATGCTAGTGGTAGATGACTTGTATTTATGGAAAGGAATATGTTGTAATATGCTAAAAGTATATTTTAGAGTTTTATAGCTTTACGCTCTTATGGTTATGCATATTAATTAATAGTAGTGAATTATTCTATTACTGAAATGTTTATCTCACCTTGTGATTATATTTTACAAGTGAGGACTCTAGTAAGGGCAAGGGGAAGGAAGGGGCAATTGAAGAGTGAAGAGCATTATAGTATAGCTCTTCCCATCTCTTTTGGATTTGCAACGAATATTTCCATTATATAATGCCAATTTAGGAACATGACATTATTTTGTTATTACTTTAATGAATTTGTGATAAGTGTGTGCATCTTGGTCTAAGGTTAATGTTGTGGATTAAGTATGTGTGCATGGCCAAGTTACAATTACAAGTGATGTATTAGAAGGATTTATGTGCCAAAATGACCAAATTGAGATGTGTGTTAAATTTAATCCACCCCTTTATGTTATTGTCGAATGAGGGTTTAGTAGTCATTTTGAGTGTGAATGCTTATTTGTGTTATATGAATGATCTATCATGTTGTGTGTGGTCTATTTGAGGTGGTCAAAGTTTCTCTAGAGCTAATGGAATTTGGTATTGTAATTTAGACACGTTTGCATGTGTTTTAAGGTAAAAACAAACCAATTTGGGTTTGAGTGTCCATCTTTTTAATAGATGATTGTTTGAGTATGACACTAGTTCCATTAGTTAGAGGGCTTGATGAGCTTTGTGTAGACACTTGAACCGCCTAAATCGGATGTCGAATGGCAAAATGGCACGCTTTGAATGTTTGGAGGGTTGTCATGACAATTGGTGCATGCAGCAGTGCATGGTATTGCGCCACAGCGCAAGTAGCCTTTAAGGAATTTATCCCTTTATGCCATTCGTCATGGTGGACTAGCTAGATCCTTAAAAAATGGTTTCTTTTAACTTGTTTCAATTACTATTTTGAATTCCATGCTTCTGTTACCATATTTAATTAATTTTGAATTATGGTTTGAGCTCAAACAACATTTCTAAAAAGAGTTTCTTGGGATCCTATTGTTTTAACTAATAATTTCTTAAACCCTTAGGTTGTGATAACTTCTTCTTGGGATTTTATCTAATCCTAGTTATCACAACAGTGTGTAAGAGTGTTGTTCTAGTAATGTCAAGGCAGACATTACACCTTGTATCCTCCTTATTTCCTCTGACTAAATCTGTGGGCTGATAGTTTAATAGAATCAAATTCATGTGACTAGATAAGCTATTGCTCACTAATTGTGGGAGGTAGCCTAGGCTAAAAGCGTGTTCACCTACTATGGACCACGGATTCCTCCTTTCCACAAATACTTGGGGTGTTGTATGCCCAATCTAGCTTAAATAATATTGGGACTTCCAAAAAAATATAGAATTGTGCATCTGGGCCTCCATGGTACCAATGTAACATATAGATTTCCAAACAATATTCCTTAACAACATTAGGGTGAACTCCCACCCTTTAAGAATGATCATGCTAAACATATGGTCAATAATTCCACACATAGCCATAAACATGTAGATTACACTTGAATAATCACTTCCATTATAAATCTTAAAATTTTGCATGCATATACATAGGATTTAGCATAAAACTTTCAAAACCACAAGTGTGCAAAACATACTTATACATTCCACTTCACATGAAATTTCTAAATTACAATCATTTTCATATTAATATTAAACTATTCCAAAACAACAATAGTTGCTTTTGCAATTACCACACAACCATTCAAACACACAAATAGAGAGTTTAGAAAATTCAGTTACCTCAACCATTTTGACACAAAATAGTTACCATGGTCATGTTGGAAATTGTGCCCTAAAACCAATTATTATACTATAAACATTATTATTTATAGAATTTTTCTTTTGTTAGTATAATAATTGCATGTTCATTATGATAACTATATTCCTAGATAAACTATGTTAATTGTCCTAAATATTTCCAATCGATCATCTATGAGGGATCATAGATGAAACATCATGGATTCCTAAATTTTATTATTATATCATAGTCAGTCATCTATGAGATCATCATGGATTCCTACATGATAACCATTGGACTTTAACCTAGTCAAAAGTCACCTTTAACTGAGTGATCACAAAGGCTGTAATTGAGTTTAGTGATATTCATGCAGAAGAATATGAGCGGTCAAGATGGAATTTGTCCCTCATGTTAATTGAAAGATATTATTGGGCCCCTCGATAAGTAAGATTAAGAAAATGTATAGCCATACTATAATGGAAAGGGTTTTTCCATTACTATAGTTAGTCCACTCAGAGATCGAGAATGTAATGATCAGGTATAGCAGAGTGGTAATTTCATGTCTCAAACTTAACCGAAATATCATATGACAAAAGGGATTTGATTCGGTTATATGATAGGTTGGATCGAATCATCTATTCCTATATGAGTTAGGCAGTTGTAATATCTTGCTACACGCCACTTGTAACTTGTGAGCTAGTAGCGTAATTAACCTATTGTCAACTTCATGTGGGCATACAAAGTTGCATACAAGAACAATCTAACTCAAGCTATAATGTTCAAATTCATTGAATCTAGAATGTATCTAGATTCAATGAATATAATGCTTTATCTAGGGTGAATGAATTTTGTGTGTGTGTGTGTGTTTCAATATTTATTTGATAAATATTTATATATATATATATTTATATGAAATATAAAATATAAAATATAATTTTTATGTATATTTTTTTGAAATATATATATACATGTGTGTGTGTGTATGATATATGAAATTAAATATATATAATATAATAACATATATATTTTCATAATATGTGTGTGTGTGTGTGTGTGTGTGTGTGTGTTCATGTATATATATGATATAATATGTATATTATATTATATTGTGTTAGTTTTAAATTTAATTTTATATGATGATTAAATTTGATAACTAATATGGTATAAGAGAATATCATAGTAATTCTATATTCTGAATTTATAAGATAAATTCAAATTAGATATGATATTATAGATTTTATTTATGAGATAAATTCAATCTAAATTTGTTGAAAATTGTGCCCTAAGGCTAATCATTATACTATGCACATTGTTATTTAATAAATTTCTCTTTTGTTACCATAACAATTGCATGTTTAATATAATAATTGTATCCCTGGACAAACTATAATGATTATCCTAAATGTCCCTGGTCGATCATCTTTGAGGGATCATAAATGAAACAAGACTAGTATGACTTTGATTAATTATAGAGATACAAATTAAAGTCATAAGCATTTAAAAGAGTACAAGGTGTTGGACTGACCTACTTTAAAAAAATTGCATGGCACAAGTCATAAGTTTATCTCATATATAATTATATCACTAAGCCCTTTTACTTAAGATCATCATGGATTCCTATATGATAACCACTGAACTTTAATCTAATCAAAAGGCTATGATTGAGTTTTGTAATATTCATGCAGAGGAATATGAGTGGTCAAGATAGAGTTTGTTCCTCACATTAAGTGAGAGATATTACTTGGCCCCTCGATGAGTAAGGCTAAGAAAATGTATGGCCATACTACAATGAAATTTTTTTTTTCATTGCTACTATCAGTCTACTCAGAGATCAAGAAAGTAATGGTCAGGTAAAGGAGAATGACAATTCCATGTCTCATACTTGACTGAAATATCATGTGACAAAAGGGATATGATATGATTGCATGATAGGTTACATTTGATCATTGATCTCCATGTGAATTGGGTAGTTGCAATGTCTTGCTAAAGGCCACTTGTGACTTGTAGGCTAATAGCGTAATTAGTCTACTGCCAATTTCATATGAGCCTATAAGGTCGCACACAAGAACAGTCCAACTTAAGTATAATGTCCATGTTCGTTGAATCTGAAATATATTTAGATTCAATGAATGTAATATAGGGTGAATGAGTTATATATATATATATATATATTTGAATATTTATTAATATATATATATATATTTATATGAAATATAAAATTTAAAATATAATTATATATATATATGTATACATATATATTCAATATATATATCCATATATGTACATATATATATCAGATATATATATATATATATGATATATGTATATGATATATAAAATTAAATATAGATTACATAATATATATTTCAAAAATATATATATATATATATATAATTATATTTTTGAAATATATATATATCAACAATGGTATCAGAGTCAGGTCAAATTTTTATTTATGTTGGGTTTTAGTTGATTATGTCCTTAAATCTTCATGTGATGAACTTCTTTAGATAAACATTGCTTTGAGATTTTCAAAATTTATGTGATATTTTTGAAATCTATATATATTTGTCATGTGATATTTTCAAAACATATATATATATAATTGTTTTTATATATATTCAAATTTATATGAATTTAAATAAATTAATATGATTAATATTTAGCTTTTTGATGTGCGTTCTCAATATGACTAATGTTCATTCATATGATGTGCGTTCTTCATGTCATTATTATTCATTCGCATTCTCATATAGTTTAGGTCAAATTATCAATATAATTGATAAATCCAAAGGGTCTAAAGTAGTAACTCATTCAAAGAGAATAAGCTTTTTAAAGCTTCGGGGGACGCTATTTTTTGACCCCACCCACTAACCGGCTAGCGGGACCACCGCGGCTAACTTTGCGTAGTGCAACCTAATTCACAATTTATAGCCTTTCATTATATATGAATTGTTTATTTGTTGTGTTTTCTTTTCCTTGAAGTTGTTTGGGTATAGTGACATATATAGCTTTAGTTTTACAAGAGTTGTAAATTTTAAATACGGCCTACGTGTCATGCCTCTCTCTATAAACTTTGAATGTACATTATCTTCTCATTTCAATCCCCTCATATGAATAAATGAGGTTTTTTGATGTAATTTATCTTGTTAGAGAGGTTCTCTCATTAGCTTAGGATGGACATAGGTTAGGTGAGCTATATTGTGTCATATTTAATTATGCTTTTCATTAGATCATAATATGCATGATTTTGTATGAGATACAACCGCTTTCACTTTACACATTTATTAAATTAATAAATCAAACCCTCTAATCAAAATCTTAAGTTATAATGCCGTCAATTAATGAATACTTGTCAAAAACTAGATCACTCAAATGTAAGATCTACTAAAGTAGATACATTTGGATTATTTGATGAGATAAGTGTGGGTAATGGTGCTACTCACAAAGATTCATTATTGTTTGACTTAATTATGATTATCAAAACAGTTTTGGATCTCAAGGCATTAGATAGATTAAACATGCCAGATCATATGATGATTGAATCCTATAAAGATCTAAGAGTTACATGTGATGTAATTGATAAATGAGTTATCTACCTACATAACTTAATTTTTAAGCATCCCACCCAAGCATACTTAAATTTAAGTGAAATATGGGCCTTAGCCCACTACTCAAATTTGAGAGTAGGAGATATAAAATTAGCTTTGTGTATTTTATTATAGAATCATGTCGACTAGTAACATTGCTACACTATTATTGCGATCAATCCTTACGAAGGACAAACTTAGTGGGATGAACTTTCTTAACTAGTTTAGGAACTTGAGAATTGTTCTCAAGTAGGAAAGAAAGGCTTATGTCCTAGATGAACCCATTCCTGAGGAGCCTGCGGCCAATGCTCCAAGAGCTCAAAGGGATGCTTACACAAAGCACACAAATGACTCTATGGATGTAGGATGCCTAATGCTAGCTACTATAGTTGCAAAACTTTAAAGAGATTTGGAACACATGGAGGCTTATGAGATGATTGTACATCTTAGGGAAATGTTCCAGCAATAGACAAGGCAAGAAAGGTATGAGACCATAAAGGCCTTACACTCCTCAAGATGGCTAAGGGTGCATCAATTAGCACTCATGTTTTAAAGATGAAGAGCTATATTGATCATCTTGAGAGGCTCAGATTTCCATTAAGCTAGGAGGTGGCTACATATTTCATCTTGACTCACTCCCAAAAAGTTATGACCAGTTTGTTATGAACTATAACATGAATGACATAGAGAAATCCATTTTTGAATTGCATGGGATACTTAAATCTACTGAGCAAAATATCAAGAAAAAGCCTAATATTGTTTTGATGGTTCAGAAAATAAAGGGTATGAAAAAGAAAGGCGAAGGCAAGGGCAAGGGAAAGGGTAAAGACTTAGATGGTAAGACCAAAGAGTCAAACAAGCTTAAAACCAAGCCTCCAGCCAAGAAGGCAAAGCCTCCAAAGGAAGGAGTTTGCTTCTTTTACAATCAACCGGGTTATTTGAAGAGGAACTGTAAGCTCTACCTAGAAGATCTAAAAAAGAAGAAGGAAGGATAGCGGGGCTACTCCTTTAGGTATTTATGTTATAGACATTCACCTTTCTACTTCTTCTACATGGGTATTAGATACTGCATGTGATTCTCACATTTGTATAAATGTGTAGAGTCTCAAAAACAGTAAAAAGTTGATGAAGGGCGAAGTGGACCTATAAGTTGGAAACAGAGCAAGAGTTGCTGCTTTAACTATAGGCATTTATGAATTACTTTTTCCCAATGGGCTTTTGTTAGTTTTAAACAATTGCTATTATGTTCCTACTTTGAGTAGCAACATTGTTTCTCTTTCTTATTTGGATAAGGAAGGTTTTACTTCCATTAATGGGAATGGTAAATATTCTATTTATCAAAATGACATTTTTTATGCCAATGGTGATTTGCATTTTGGTCATTATCTTTTAAATATGGAACATCCTAGTAATGAAGACATCTATAACGTAACTACCAAAAGGATCAAATCGAATCATTTGAATCCAACCTACCTATGGCATTGTCATTTCGGCCATATAAATGAGAAACGCAATTTTATGCTCCATCAAGATGGACTTCTCAACTCATTTAATTTTGAATCTCATGACACTTATGAATTTTGTTTATTAGAAAAGATGACAAAAGCACCTTTTATTGGGCATAATGAGAGGTCTCATGACTTATTGGGACTCATACATATAGATGTATGTGGACTAATGAGTACAACTATCAGAGGGGGTTATCTGTACTTCATTACCTTTATTAATGACTATAATAGATATGGATACATCTACCTAATGAAACATAAATCTAAATCTTTTGAAATGTTCAAAGTATTCCAAAATAAAGTACAAAACCAACTTGGCAAGACTATTAAAACTCTTCGATCTGATCGAGGAGGTGAATATTTGAACCAAGAATTCATTGATTATGTCAAGAGTTATGGGATAGTCTCACAATTAACTCCTCCAGCAACACGACAATGAAATGGTGTTTCTAAGCGGAGAAATTGGACACTATTAGATATGGTTTGATCCATGATGAGTCAAGTAGATCTTCCATAATCCTTTTAGGGCTATGCACTAAAAACAGCTGTATTCACACTAAACCATGTTCCATCTAAGGCAACTAAGAAGACACCATATGAGATATGGATTGGGAAGAAACCTAGTTTGTCTTTTCTTAAGATTTAAGGAAGTGAGGTTTATGTTAAGAAATAAGCCTTAGACAAGTTAACACCCAAATCCATAAAGTGTCTTTTTGTGGGGTATCCTAAAGAAACAAAGCCATACTATGTCGATAATCCCACCAATAATAAAGTGTTCGTAATTTGAAATGGTATCTTTCTAGAAAGAGAACTTATCTCTAAAAGAACTAGTGGGAGCAAGATACATTTTGAAGAAGTTCAAGAACCATAAAATAGCATAGAGTCACAGATAGAAAATCAAGAAGACTAACAAGAAGTAAATGAGTCTACTCAAATAACACAAGGCCCACAATGGTCTGATAGAACACAACATCATCCTCAAAGATATGGATTTCTGATTAATGAATGTCGTGATGTGTTGCTTATTGAACACAATGAACCAACCACCTACCAAGAAGCCATAAAGTTTGAAATACAATCCATGTACTATAATAAAGTATGGACCTTAATCGGTCCACCTAAAGGAATAAAAACCATCGGGTGTAAGTGGGTTTTTAAGGAGAAAATTGACATAGATGGCAAAGTAAATGTCTTCAAGGCATGATTGGTTGCAAAAGGATTCACCCAAACTCATGGTGTAGACTATGATGAAACCTTTTCACCAGTTGCAATGGCTAAATCAATCAAAATCCTTCTTTCCATTGCAGCATATTATGACTATGAAATATGGCAGATGGATGTTAAAACAGCATTCCTTAATGGATGTCTACTTGAGGAAGTGTACATGACACAACTTGAAGGTTTTACACGTCTATAGGACTCTTGAAAAGTGTGCAAGTTTTAAAGATCCATTTATGGATTGAAGCAAGTATCTCAGAGCTGGAATCAACATTTTGATGAAGTAATCAAAGAGTTTAGATTCATTCAAAACATTGATGAACTTTGTGTTTATAAAAGGATTAATGGCAGCATAGTTATATTTCTAGTGCTATATGTAGATGATATCTTACTTATTGGGAATGACATTCCTACCTTGTAGAATGTCAAGTCTTAGTTAGGAAAATCTTTCTCTATAAAGGACTTAGGTGAAGCCACTTACATCCTTAGGATTAAGATCTATAGAGATAGATCCAAAAAGCTGATAGGCCTAAGTTAGAGCATATACATAGACAAGATACTGCATAGTTTCAATATGTAGGATTTAAAGAGGGGTTTCATCCGTATGTCTCATGGCATTCATCTTAGTAAAGGCTAGTGTCCTGGTACGTAAAATAAGTAAGATCGTATGAGTAAGGTTCTATATGCCTTAGCAATTGGATCTATCATATATGTCATGCTGTGCACTTGACTGAATGTTTTATTTGCCTTAAGTATAACCAGTAGATACCAAGCAGATCTAGGAGAGGATTATTAGACTGTTGTCAAGAATATCCCGAAGTACTTAAGAAGGACTAAGGATTATTGGTATATTGTAGATTAGATGACGAGCCAATTGTAACAGGTTACACAGATGCAAGTTTTCAAACTGATCAGGATGACCTTAATCACAATCAAGATATGTGTTCGCCTTAAATGGTGAGGCAGTGAGCTGGAAGAGCTCAAAGTAAAGCATAACAGCTGATTCTAAAATAGAAACTGAGTATATAGCAGCATCAGATGCAGTTAAGGAAGCCGTTTGGATCAGGAAGTTTATTACTGAATTAGAAGTGGTGCCTAGCATCTCAGATCCAATAAACTTGTTTTGTGACAATAGTGGTGCAATTGCCTAGAGCAAGGAGCCAAGGTCACACCAAAAGACCAAACATATACTCAGGCGTTTCTACCTTATCAGAGAGATCAATGATAGAGGTGATATAAAAATATGTAAAGTAGTAAGAGAAGACAATGTTACCGATCCTCTTACAAAGCCTCTTGCACAAGCGGAGCATGAGTGTCATGTCAGGACAATGGGAATTAGACAAATTAATGATTGTACCAAGTGTAAGTAGGAGGATGTTAGAAATTATGCCCTAGGGCCAATCATTGTACTATACATATTATTATTTAATGAATTTTTCTTTTGTTATCATAACAATTGTATGTTTAATATGATAACTGTATCCCTAGACAAATTTAGTGATTGTCATAAATGTTCCTGGTCGATCATCTTTGAGGGATCATATATGAAACAAGACTAGTATGATTTTGATTAACTATAGAGATACGAATTAAAGTCATAGGCACTTGAAAGAGTACAAGGTGATGGACCGACCCACTATGAGAAAGCTGCATAGTACAAGTCATAAACTTATATCATATGTAACTATATCACTGAGCCCTATGACCTGAGATCATCAAGGATTCCTATATGATGACCACTGAACTTTGACCTAGTCAAAAGTCACCTTTGATCGAGTGATCATAAAGGCTATAATTGAGTTTAGTGATATTCATGCAGAGGAATATGAGTGGTCAAGATGGAATTTGTCCCTCACATTAAGTAAGAGATATTACTGGGCTCCTCGATGAGTAAGACTGAGAAAATGTATTGCCATACTACAATGGAAAGTTTTTTTCATTTCTACTATCAATCTACTTAGAGATCAAAAAAGTAATGGCTAGGTAAAGGAGAATGACAATTCCATGTCTCGTACTTGACCGAAATGTTGCATGACAAAAGGGATGTAATATAGTTGCATAATATGTTACATTAGATCATTGATCCCAATATGAATTGGGTAGTTGTAATGTCTTGCTAGAAGCCACTTGTGACTTGTGGGCTAATAGCGTAATTAGTCTACTACCAATTTCTTATGGGCCTACAGGGTCACACACAAGAATAGCCTAACTCGATCTATAATGTCCAAGTTCGTTGAATCTGGAATATATCTAGATTCAATGAATGTAATATAGGGTGAATAAATTATATATATTTGAATATTTATTTGATAAATATTTATATATATTTATTTATATGAAATATAAAATTTAAAATACAATTATGTATATATTTATATAGTATATGATATATAAAATTAAATATAGATAATATAATATATATATATATATATTCTCAAAAAAATATATATATACCATATATATATCTGATATATATATGTACATATATGGATATATATATATATTTTAAAAATATATATAAATTATATTTTGAATTTTATATTTCATATAAATATATAAATATATATATATATCAAATAAATATTTAAATATATATTTATATATAATTTATTCACCCTAAATTAAAAATAACCAGTGAAATTGAAATTGAGAATAGTGAAATTGAAGAAGAAAAAATTACATGTAAATCCCAAAAAGTTCTTATATACTAGTAGAAAATTTATCATGTATTTTAGTACCTTTCTTATTAGGAGGAGAAGGAGATTGTATAAGTAATCAAGCAAATTGGACAAATATGTTTTTAATGAAACAATTAAGTTGTTATATAAATGAAAATATAAAAAATTTAAAACATCTATTTAATGAAAAAGATATAATAAATATGTTACCAGAAGAAGTATAAATAATGTTAGCAAAAGAAAATCATAGAGAAAAAATGAAAAGACTTAAAGAATATGCTAAACCTTTAGAACAAAAAGTGTATAAAATAAAGAAAGATTGTAATGAAAAATTAGACGAAATAAAATATGATACAAAAAGACTAAGAACTTAACAAAGTATGATAAGTCATAATATTTATAGAATAATAAAATATTTAGGAATAAACCCTCATAATAAAGTAGAAAAAGAATGGTCACAAGTAAATATGATGAGCATAGTTGAAGATGAACATATAACTAAAGAAAAAAATAAGAAAACAGAATATGTAAGAAAATATAAGTCAAACAAGAATAGAAACAAAAAAAAAAGAAAAGGTCAAGAAATAATGAATAATAATATATGATTTATCCATGCACAAATACAAAAACTAGAATTACAAATATTTAATAAAGAAAATGGAACTAATTTCGCAAAGAAAAAAGAAAAAACATAAAACAAAACTAGAAATAGAAGTAGAAAGAGAATTAAGAGGACAAAATGAAATACATGAAGAAGAATGGGAGAGTGTAAATAGAGCTATAGAAATAATGTTAGGAAATTATAATTATAAACCTAAAAAGAAAACTCAACAAAAATCACAACAAAAGGGTAAAAATTATTCAAAAATGAAGAAAATGAAGAAAGAGGAGAATTAGAAAAAAAAAAATAAAACAAGAATATAAACAATTAATAAATAATAATTTTGATGAAGATTTTATAAATATGCAAAATTCACAATTAATAATTCATAAACAACCCTATGGAATGCCTCAAGATTTTAATCCACCAAATTTAAATGATCCATTTTATAACAACAGAAAAGTAGAATCCAGTAGAATCTTAGAAGAATCAAGAGATACAAGAATGATGGAACCATATGAAAGAGAAACAGATTATTAAATAGACTTTATAAAATCAAATAAAATAGAGTGTAATAATATACCTTTTCAAGCTCCATTTAATATACCAAGAAATAATGAATTTATACCAACACCATTAGCACAATATGAAAATAAACAAATATCAAATTTAGGAATATGATTAGATTTAGACTATAATCTAGATAATAATAAAATAATAGATGAATAGGCAAAAGAAACATTAATAGCATTAATAGGAAAAAAATGTAGATATACAAACTGCAAATATGTTAATAGAAGCAACATTTTTAGGAAATGTACAAAATTAGTGGAATATTAAATCTCAAGAATTTAGAAAAACATTTAGGAAACCAGATAAAAATCATAATAATAGAAGAGAATATTATGCAATGATAATTGATAAATATCAAAAAATATTATTAAATGAATTTGAAGGATTAGCTAAAGATATATATGAAATAAGTAGACAAAAAGATGCTATAAAAGTATTACATGAAATAGAATTATGTTCATTCGAACTAGAATATTTAAATTTCTTTATATGTGAATATAAAAATATTATTATGAAGCAAGATTAGAAGACTTAAAAAGAAGAAAGATTCTATTTAGATTTATTTTATAGAAAACTACCAAAATTATTATCAGATACAAGATTAGATGATTATTATAATACTTATCAAATAACTTTAGAAGGAGAAGAAATCATAGATGATTTAAATCAAGGTCCAATAAATGTGTTAAATAAAGTAGATACTATGGGAGAAGAGAATTATTTTTAAGAAGTATATGGCTGATAAATGTAGATCTGTATGGAGAAATATGAAATATTATAAAACTAATAAAACTATATTAAGATGTGGAGAAGTAATGAAAGGACATAAATGGGGATGTAAACTAGAAAAATATGAAAGAAAACAGAAGAAAAGAAAATTGAAAATAAAATTAAAAAATATCCAAAATAAAAATATTATAAAAAAACATAGTAAATATAAACCAAGAAAATTCTTTAAAAGAAAAGGAAAAAGGAGAATAAATTATAATAAAAAATTTAAGAAATTTAAATGTTATAATTGTGGAGAATTAGGACATATATCACCAACTGTCCATGTAAAAAAGATAAAAAATATAAAAATAATGGAAGAAGCACATAAAGAAAATTTAAAACCTATAGGAGATAATGAGGAATTATCTGAAATAGAAAATGAATTAAATAATTCAAATACAAAAATTTATAAATTAAAAAAACCAGTGAAATTGAAACTGAGAATAGTGAAACTAAAGAAGAAAAAATGAGTTACATGTATATGATGAATAGACTAGAAGATGAATTTGAAAGTAGTAATCAAAATGAATATGATGAATATGAAGAAGTTGTAAGTGCAAAAGAAGAAATAGTTAAAAAAAAATGACTTTTAACTAAAACAATATGAAAAGATAAGAAAATCAAATTAAACTTAAAGCCTGAAGAATTAAATAATGAAAGTTTTATGAATAAAGTAGGAAAATTTGTGAAATCTAAGAAACAAGAAAATATATTTGTGTACAAGAAAAACAAGAAACAAGAATTAGTACACCTACACTAAATATAAATATAATTAACCTACTACTAGAAGGCATTTTAGTTTTGAACTAAGACCTAATACAAGTAGAGGAATATCTAGAGAAAAAAGATTGTTGTTAAGATCAAGAAGTGAAAACCCTATAACTTCAAACTTAGAATCATTAAGACTTGAAACACTAATAGAAAATGATAATTATATATTAATAGAAGTTAAACAAGAAGCAAATTGGATAGAAATAATGACATTAGTAGACCCAAGAAAGAAAAAAGTACAATATAATTAAATTTGACAAATAACAATTTAGAAGTAACAAATGAAGGAAATAGAACAATTTCATCCATAAGAATAAATCAAAGAGATGTTTTAACTATAAAATTATGGGTAATAGATAATAATAATGATCAATGTAAAATAATTTTAGGTAATGACTTCTTAGAACAAGTAAAACCATGGATAATACAAAAAGAAAGAATTATGATAAATATTAATCATCAAATAATAGTAATTCAAAAATAAAATTGATATGACAAAACTATATTACATATTGATAAAATTTAATTATCAAAAATATATATCAAGAAAATATCATGCTTTAGTAGATGTAGGAGCTAATATCTCAATAGCAAAAGCTAATGTATTACCTGGTGAATTATGAAAAAAGAAAAATAAAATTTTAAGAATGTAAGGAGTAGGACAGGAAATTAATTGCATAGAATTAGAAGCAAAAGATATTATGGTACAAATAGGAGAATATGAATTGAAAATTAAAAAATTAAACCAATATAATGATAATTTTTATAATGTAATATTAGGAATAGACTTTGTAGAACAATATTATCCCTTACATATGTTTGAAAAAGCAATAATATTAACAACACTTTGTAAACACCAAGTATGGGGAGTAAGAGTGACTAAGCTTTATTGTAGAAGAGATAAAAAGTTTCAAAAGAAAACAGAAGAATATGAAGTATAATTCCTACTAAATAAAAAACCTTTATACAATAGTGAAGTTATAACTTCAATAAAAATGCTAAATATTGTAAAAAAAAAATGAAAACTATTGAATAAAGATTATTAGAAAATTATAGCAATAACCTTTTAGTTCATTGAAAAAAATCTAAACCATTAGTAAAAATAGAATTAAGAGATTATAGTAAAAAAATAAACTATAAACCTTATCCATGGACAGAAAATGATAGAAAAGATTTCACAATGCATATTAATGAAATGAAACAATATGATTTAATAAGAGAAAGTAGATTTGAGTGTTCATCACCTGCAATGATTGTAGTCAAATATAGTGAAGAAAAAAGAGAAAATCAAGAATAGTTATAAATGATAAAAAACTAAATGAATTAGCAATCAGGAATAGATATCCAATCCCAAAAATAGACTTATTATTTAATTTAATGAGAGGATAAAATATATTTAGCAAATTCATTTGTAAATCTGAATTTTTTTCAAATAAAATTAGAAGAAGAGAGTAAAAAATATACTGCTTTTAGTACATCTAAAGGATTGTATGAATGGAATGTATTACCTATGAGATTTTATAATAGTCCTAGTATATTTCAAGAGTATGTGACAAAATTATTATTATCAGTGAAATATTTTGCTTTGATATATATATATATATAGATGATATTTTAATATTCTCAAAAGATAAAGAACATTAAAAACACTTGAAAAAATTTATAGATCATATAAAGAAAAAGAATTAAATATATCACCTAAGAAAGCTGACTTAAGAAAAGAAAGGATAGGATTTTTAGGATAATATATAACTAATAATGGAATAGAATTACAGGAACATATTAGTAAGAAAATATTAGATTTTGGAAAAATAAAAAATAAAAAAGAACTTCAATCATTTTTAGGATTAGTAAATCAAGCTAGAAATTATATTTCAAACTTATCAAAACTAACAGCAAAAGTAAGTAAATTAGTTGGAGAAAAAACAATATGGAAATGGGATAAAGATAAAGAAAAATAGTAAATCAGATAAAAAATTTATGTCAAAATTTACCTAAATTAACTATCCCAATAAACAATGATGTAATATGAATAATATATATAGATGCTGGTAAAGATTATTGGAGAGCAACTTTATATCATATTGATGAAGAAGAAGAAGAAGTAATAACTAGATATGCTAGTGGAAAATTTAATATTTCTCAGACCAAATATCATTCTAATTGGAAAGAATTCTTAGCAATAGTAAAAGCTATACAAATGTTTGAATTATTTATTGTTAATACTAGATTCATTATAAGGATTGATAATACTCAAGTAAAGCACTGGTTGAATAAAGGAATAAAAACAACTCAATTATGTCATAAAATGTTAATTAAATGGTAATCAGATATGTCTTATTATGATTATGAAATTGAATATATTAAAGAAAAAAATAATTTTGTTGCTGATTATCTATCTTGATAGAGCTAAATAGAAGAGAGACAAATATGATGATAAGTAGTAGTGGTGGTGGTTCACTAATAGGACCAATAATGACCCCATTAGACCAAGTAATCGTGAAGGTAAATATTATGAAAATGAATATGAGCCTTCTTGCTGGACAATTAAACAACAATATGCAATCATTATCTGGAACAGTAGCTCATCTCAGAGATGAGGTGAAGGTTTTGACAAGTAAAGTGGAGGCCTTAGAGAAATCTAAGGAGTCATTGTCCTAATCACCTGAAAGACAAGTAAAACAAGTAATTGAGTCATCTACTCAAACTCCTGATTCATTATTTCAACCTCATAGTCCAACTAAATCTGACCCAATAATTCCTTTTACTGAAATAGTAAAAGAAGCCAAAAAGTCTAAAGCCTAAATAGTGATAAAAACACTTCAAAATAGTGCATCTACTTCTACCTCTTCTAGGAGAAGGAGTTCAAGCCCAGTAACTTCACCATCCTTTAAAACCTTAGACTAATATAATTATTTCAAGCTCCTTACCAATAAAACTAACCATTTCCTTCTTCCTAACACCAATAATATTAAATATGTTTCCCATTATTCCTTTAACAAAGTCATTATTTATCCAAACACTAATCCTAAACTTGTAAAATTCTTTTCAATTATGGCCTTATCCATTCAATATATCCTTCTAATGATATGTCTGAAATATCAAAACTTCCAGAGTCTATCAAAGACGCCACCAAACATTATTATTGGTGTTACTCAACAATAGTTGAGATAACTTCTGATAAATTTTATCCTCCAATTAATCTAATTAAGTTTGGAACAACAAGAAGACCATTTGAATATGACCAAGAAGAAAAAGAAGATATTATGAATGATGAAGACCTTAGATATAAGATCTCAACTATCATAGCACAGGAAGTACATATTATTCTTCAAGAACTCAACAGGACAACTACTACAGAAGAAGAATAGTGGACATACTTCACTGGCCCAACAACATGTATTTTCTTAGTAGGAAGAAATAGCAGAAATTCAAGAAGCTTCAATAATTGATATGAAAGATTAAGAAATAATTTAATGGATAATGATGAAGGAACAAAAAGAAAAATATGTCAAGTATTGTCAGAATATGCAATTCATAAATGCAAGTATTGTGAAGAAAGAAGACAGGCTGACAAGGACTATGAAGACCCTTCTATCAACATGAATATTGTGGATTAGCCTGTCGACAAGTAAAGTAGGAGATGGAAGAAGACTAGTTGATAAGACAAAAAGTGGTGGATGACAATTATTAGTTTTATAATATTTCATATTTCTCCATGCAATTCTACATTTATCAGCTATATACTTTCTTAAAAATAATTCTCTTCTTCCCATAGTATATACTTTATTTAACACATTTATTGGACCTTGATTTAAATCATCTATTATTTCTTCTCCTTCTGAAGTTATTTGATAAGTATTATAATAATCATCTAATGTTGTACTTGATAATAATTTTGGTAGTTTTCTATAAAATAAATCTAAATAGAATCTTTCTTCTTTTAAGTCTTCTAATCTTGCTTCATAATAATATTTTTTATATTCACATATAAAGGCATTTAAATATTCTAGTTTTAATGAACATAATTCTATTTCATGTAATATTTTTATAGCATCTTTTTGTCTGCTTATTTCATATATGTCTTTAGCTAATCCTCCAAATTCATTTAATAATATTTTTTGATATTTATCTACTATCATTGCATAATATTCTCTTCTATTATTATAATATTTATCTAGTTTCCTAAATTTTTCTCTAAATTCTTGGGATTTACTATTCCACCAATTTTGTACAATTTTTAAAATTTTGCTTCTATTAACATATTTGCAATTTGTATATCTACATTTTTTTCTATTAATGCTATTGATGTTGCTTTTGCCCATCATCTATTATTTTATTATTATCCATATTACAGTTTAAATCTAACCATATTTTTAAATTTGATATTTGTTTATTTTTATATTGTGCTAATGGTGTTTGTATAAATTCATTATTTCTTGGTATATTAAATGTAGCTTGAAAAGGTATATTATTACACTCTATTTTATTTGGTTTTATAAAGTCTGTTTGATAATCTATTTTTCTTTCATATGGTTCCATCATTCTTGTATCTCTTAGTTCTTATGATATTTTACTAGATTCTACATTTCTGTTATTATAAGATGGATCATCTAAATTTGGTGGATTAAAATCTTAAGGCATTCCATAGGGTTGTTCATGAATTACTAATTGTGAATTTTTCATATTTATAAAACCTTCATCAAAATTATTATTTTTCAAATGTTTATATTCTTGTTTTATTTTTTCTAATTCTTCTTTTTCTTCTTTTTCTTTTTTAATAATTTTTGTAATTCTATTTCTAATTCTTCAGATTGACTTTTTACTTCATCTTCTATTTCATCTATTGCTTGAGCCATATTTATTTTTACCCTTTGTTATGATATTTCTTGAGTTTTCTTTTTAGGTTTATAATTATAATTTTCTAACATTATTTCAGCAGCTCTATTTACACTCACCCATTCCTCTTCATCTGTTTCATTTTCTTCCAATGAACTTATGAAACTGAAATGTTAGAAGTAATATGGACAATGAATTAAAGAAAAAATAGATAAGATGATAAGACAAGCCGAAAAACAAACATAGAAAATTAGAATTAGGTGATTTCTATGAACAATATGGATTTGAGAAAATCCAAGCTCCCTATAGAAGGAAAAAAAAGGATTATAACCCTACCTATTATAAAAAATATAGAAAGAAAAAATATTTTTCAAAGTCAAAGAAATACACACCTTATAAGAAAAATAAGAATACTACCCAAAAAAAGGATAAAAAAGATATAGTTTGTTATAAATATGGTAGATTTGGACATTATGCCTCAAAATGCAAAATGGAAAAGAAAATAAGAGAACTTCAAATAAGTGAAGAAAATAAACAAAATTTACTTAGGATAATGTTAGAAAATAGCTCTTGTGAATCTGAAAAAGAAGAAACTTCGGAAGAAGAAGAAGATTTAGAAAACATTTTTAATATTAAAATAGACAATGAATCATCAAAATTTTCCTCTAAAGATAATTGTTGTGGAACAGAAATCTGTAATTGTTCTAAAAAATTATAGATAAATACTTTGGATAAAGAAAATCTAAAATTCTTAATAGAAATAATAGACAAAATCCAAGACGAAGATATAAAAAACCAATATTTGTTGAAAATAAAATATATTTTAAATAAAGAAGAAAACAATTCCAACCAAATAGAACCAATTAATTTAAATAATATATTAAAAAGATTTGAGAAAAATAATAAACCCGTAGGAATAAAAGAACTTCAGGAAGAAATAAAAAATATTAAACAAGAAATTAGAGAATTGAAAAATAATGAAATACAAAGAGATATTGAAATTTTACAACTAAGAGCTCTTTTAGAAAAACCAGATAATGAAAAAAACAATGAGGATGTTAATGAATTATCCACAGAAATAAATCAACAAAGATATATAAATATGATATCTCAAATAACTTATAGAAAATGGTATTGCCAGGTCAGTCTGGTAATCAACTAAGAATTCACTAAAACTATTGTAGTTTTAGTAGATTCTGGTGTTGATATGAATTGTATACAAGAAGGATTAATACCAATCAAATACTATGAAAAAAACTTATGAAAAAATTGGAACAGCAAATAATTCCTATCTTGACATACAATATAAGTTAACCAATGCTCATATTTGTAACCAAGGAATATGTTTTAAAAATATATTTATGTTGGTAAAAACTTTGAGCGAACCTGCCATTCTTAGCACTCCTTTTTTAGAACAAATTATACCTTTTAAGGTTGGCATAGAAGGTATAATAACTAAAATAACGGAAAGAAAATTGTTTTTAATTGGATAAGTCCTCAAGTTAGTAAAGAAATAAAATTGCTAAAACAAGAATCAATTTTTAGAATAAATACAATTAAAAGAAAACAAAGTCAAATAAATTTTATGAATAAAGAAATTCATTATAAAAGAATTGAAGAACAAATCAAAAACTCACAAATATAGCAAAGAATAAATAAACTCGAGGAAAAATTTAAAAAAAAAAATATGTTTGGAACATCCCAATGCTTTTTGGAATCATAAAAAAATACAGTTGAACTTCCCTATGAAGAAAATTTTAATGAAAAACAAATACCTACAAAAGCCATAACTATACAAATGAACCAAGAACTACTTGAATATTGTAAGAAAAAAATTCAACAATTACTAGAAAATAAATTAATAAGATCTAGTAAGTCACCATAGAGTTGTTCGGCTTTCTATGTTCAAAACTCCGCTAAAATAGAATGAGGAGCTCCAATATTAGTTATAAATTATAAACCTCTAAATAAAGTATTGAAATGGATTAGATATCCAATTCCTAATAAAAAGGATTTATTAGGAAGATTATCTAATGCTTCAATATTTTTAAAATTTGACATGAAATCTGGATATTATCAAATACAAATAATAGAGAATGATAGATATAAAACTACTTTTACAGTCCCTTTTAGCCATTACGAATGGAATGTAATACCATTTGGATTGAAAAATGCACCTTTTGAATTTCAACAAATAATGAATAATATATTCAATCCTTTTAGCAAATTTACAATTGTTTATATTGATGACGTTTTAGTCTTCTCTAATTCTATTGAAGATCATTTTAAACATCTAAACCAATTTTTAGAAGTTTTAAAAAATAATAGGTTAGTTGTTTCAGTAAGAAAAATGAAATTATTTCAAACAAAGATTAAATTTCTTGGCATGGAAATTTATCAAGGAAGTCTTAAGCCTACCAGTAGAGTCATTTAGTTCACTAAAAAATTTCCTGACAAGATAACAGACAAAAATCAATTACAAAGATTTTTAGAATGTCTTAATTATATGGCAGATTTGTTTCCGCAAATTAGGATAAAGGTAGCTTTGCTTTTTAAAATACTTTAAAAGAATCTACCAGAATGGTCTAATAAAATGACAAAAATTGTACAAGAAGTAAAAACTCAAGTCAAAAGTCCACCTTGGTTAGGCATAGCTAACCCTATAGCCTTTAAGATAGTTGAAATTGATGCATCAAAAATAGGCTATGGAGGAATTCTTAAATAGTTAGAAGGAGAAAAAGAGAAAATAGTACGGTTCCATTCAGGAGTATGGTCCAAGGCTCAATAGCAATATTCTACCATCAAAAAAGAAATTTTATCAATTGTTTTGTGTATTTTAAAATTTTAAGATGATTTGATAAATCAAAAGTTTTTGATACAGGTAGATTGTAAGGCTGCAAAAGATGTTTTACAAAAAGATGTCAAAAATCTTGTATCAAAACAGATTTTTGCCAGATGGCAAGCGATTTTATCTTGTTTTGATTTTGACATACAATTTATAAAAGGAAAACAAAATTCTTTACTTGATTTTTTAACACGAGAATTGTAATATCCTAAAACTTTAAATCTGGAAAAAATTAATTAATTAAGGAATAAATTAGTTAAAAATATGATTAATTTGTTTAATTATGTTTTTATAGGACAACAAGCTCTATGCCAAGCTTAGCAATTATGAGTTCTGGCTATGAGAGGTCTAATTTTTAGGACATGTTGTGTCAATAGAAGGGATTGCGGTGGATCCGCATAAAGTGGATGCGGTGTTGAAATTGGAGAGACCTAGTTTTGTGACTGAAATACAGAGTTTTCTGGGATTGGCTAGATATTATCGTAGATTTATCTAGGGTTTCTCTCTATTAGCTTCATCATTGACTAGGTTGACCCGAAAAGATTAGCTGTTCATTTGGGATGACAAGTGCTAGATCGCATTTCAAAAGTTGAAGGAGAAACTGACAATGGCACCGGTGTTGATTATTCCTAATCTATAATTTCCAATGAAGTGTATACGGATGCATCTCTGAAGGGTTTGGGATGTGTGTTGATGCAAGATAAGTGGGTAGTGGCTTATGCTTCTAGACAACTCAGGCCACATGAAGAGAACTACCCAACCCATGACTTAAAGCTTGCCGCAGTTGTGTTTGCACTCAAGATTTGGCGGCATTATTTATATGGAGTAGTGTTCAGTGTTTTTAGTGACCACAAGAGCCTACAATATTTAGTGGATCAGAAGGAACTTAATATAAGGTAGAGAAGGTGGATAGAGTTCTTTAAGGACTATAGCTTCAAATTTAAATACCATCCGGGGAAAGCAAATGTGCTTACAGATGCCTTAAGTCGAAAGTCATTGCATGTCACTTGTTTAATGGTGCAAGAGCACAAATTGCTAGAATCCTACTTAGATATTCAGCATGACTCACCAAAACTAACTTTTTATGTTTACATTCCACAGATATTTCTAATGAGTTTTAGAAAGAGTTAAGGATAACACAGCTTAAGGATGAGTATTTCTTAAAAATTCGAGAAGATCTAGAGGAAAGAAGAACCACAGACTTTGGTTTCAATGATGATGGATATGTTGTCTATCGAGATCGAGTTTGTGTACCAGATGAGGGTGATTTAAGAAAGAAAATTCTGAATGAGGCATATAAGAGTAGATATATAATTTACCCTGGAGCAACTACGATGTACCAAGATATGAAGTGGTATTGGTGGTGGCCTAGAATGAAAATGGATGTTACAGATTTTGTGTCTCGGTGTTTAATTTGTCAAAAGGTTAAAATCAAGCATCAGAGACCAGTAGGAACTTTACAACCACTAGAGATACTGAAGTGGAAGTGGGATAGTATATCTATGGATTTCATTTCGGGATTACCAATAATCCAATCCAGTCATGATTCTATCTGGGTGATTGTAGATAGATTAACAAAGTCAGCCCATTTCTTGGCAGTGCGAATAAGTGATTCATTGGAGAAGTTGGCAGACATATACATTTAGGAAGTTGTGAGATTGCATGGGGTGTCAAAGAACATTGTCTCTAATCATGATCTGAGGTTCACCTCAAATTTTTAGAAAGCATTGCAGAGAGCAATGGGTACTGAATTAAGATTCAACATAGCGTATCATCTATAGACTGATGGACAGATAAAAAGGACTATACAGACTCTAGAGGACATATTGAGAGCTTGTGCTTTAGAACTGAGAGGCAACTGGGATAGCCATCTTCTTTTGGCTGAGTTTGCCTATAATAATTGTTTCCACTCCAGTATAGGGATGGCTCTCTATGAGGCACTATATGGAAGGAAATGTTGATATCCTCTATGTTGGGTTGAACTGAGTGAGAGAAGAATTATGGGTCCTGATATTGTGGATCAAATGACACAAAAGATTCAAATGATGAGGCAAAAACTTCTAACTGCTTGGAGTAGGCAAAAGAGTTATGTGGATAAACGATGAAGGCCGTTGCAGTATGGTTGGTAACCATGTTTTTCTAAGGGTTTCACCTATGACGGGAATCGGGAGGTCAATCAGAGCAAAGAAATTATCTCCTCGATTTATGGGTCCATTTAAGATCCTCAAGAAAATTAGGCCGGTTGCTTACCAAATTGCCTTGCCACCATAATTATCTGGGATTCATGATGTTTTTCATGTTTCACAATTGAAAAAGTATCAACTTGATCCATCTCATGTGATTGAACCTGAAGAGGTAGAGCTACAAGAGAATATGATGTATTGAGTAGAGCCAGAATGAATAGTGGATGTTAAAGATAAGCAATTGCGGAACAAGACTATTCGATTGGTTAAAGTAGTGTGGAAAGGAATGGCTCCTGGTGATGCTACCTAGGAGATAGAGGACAAAATGAAGCAGCAATATCCCTATTTGTTTCCCTAGTATGTGTTGTGGTTGTTGTTGAATTTTGGGGGCAAAATTCCTTTAAAGGAGGGGAGAACTGTAACATCTAAAACTTCAAATCTGGAAAAAATTGATTAATTAAGGGATAAATTAGTTAAAAATATGATTAATTTATTTAATTATGTTTTTGTGTTGTTAATTGAATTTTTGGGTCATTTTTGGCTCTAAATTGAGTTAGGATGAAAGTCGGATCAAGTCAGGAGGCATCGAGGGGAGCAAAATCCACTTGTTGCTTGCTACGTTGTGAGCCACGGCTTGTATGGCATGCGTTATGGTGCACAGCAGAATAGGCAACTTAAAATTTCAAAAATCATCAGAAATTGACAGATTTTAGGGTGGAAAACCTAAAACACAAAGGGGAAAACTTTAGACACTGTTAGGGCATCAATTTGGGAGGATTTTCAAGACAAATTAAGCCTTTAAACTCTTGAGTAATTTTCCTACCCTTCTCCTCTACCTTTTCATCTCATTTTCCATGGGATTTGGAAGAGGGAGAATTTGGCCTAATTGGATTAAGCCATGAGTCCATGTTTTGAAGGTTTCTATTAACTCTAAAGGTTTGATTTAGGTTTATTGATCTTGGATATGTGGTAATATGAAGCTATTTTGTTGTTTAGTAGAAGTTGGATCAAGCCCTAACTTGATCATGGGATTTTGAAGTGTGATAAGTTGAGATATTGAGTTTTATGTTGTGATAGAGTTAGAAAGAGACTTGAAGGGATGGTGTGAACAAATTCTAATCTTAACAAGCCTCTTTGTCGAGAATATGAGTGAGAAGTAGGAGAATTGGGAGGTTATCGGTAGCTAATAGTGCTTCATGTTAATTAAAAATTAACATATAGTACTTGTTAATGTAGATTGTGGTGTAGGAAGACTTGCCTTGACACAAGAAGAAATTTAGTACCACAGGTAACCCTTTTAGTAACAAAAGGGTTGAGGTAACTAGATAATTTGCATTATTTATTACCTTGTATAAGTTATTCTCAAGTTGCTTTTCTATGATTTGTTGAGTATATATGTATAAATTCTTTAAAGGTTAACTATTTTAGAAAATGAGTGAAGTATTTGTTTGTGAAATTCTATATTTTTGAACTAAATGATAAGATTTTTTAGATTTGTTTGGAAAGTTGTTTATGCATGGTCAAGTGGAGATATGCAGTGAATTGTGGCATATTAGAGGGTGGGAGGTCACCCTAGTGGAGTTAGTGAAGATTAAGTCCATATGGCATTACTGACACCTCAGGACGCCAGGTGCAGCATTTACTCTCCTTAGTGCCTGAAAATGGGTGCGGTGTTGAAGACTTACTCTCCTTAGTACCTAAAAAGGTGTGGAGTTGGAGAATATTCTCCTTAACATCCATAGGATGCAGTGTTAGAGTAATGACACCCCAATTACTTGTAATAGGGGGAACCAATAGTCCAGAAGTGGTTTAAGACACCTTGGTTGGGTAGTCTTACCATGGATGGTGAGCTTGGGGACCATACATGTGGTTTGGTTCTGTGAAATAGCCTACCGGTTTGATCGGAGTATGGTGGACTGGATGGTTAGGGATCATGCATGTAACTTGCGGTGATTTTATATGTTGTGTTTATTTTACTTGATATAAGGCTTATCTATAACTTAGTATGTTAATCAATAATGTAGATTATCTTAGTTACTGATATTTTTATCTCACCTCGTGATTATCATTTTATAGGTTCTACCTCTAAGACTGAGCAGGGAAAGGAATCAGGCAAGGACTAGTAGATTTGCTACATCATGCATAGTAATGCCCGATTTTGGTTTGAGTGGTGTACATAAACTTGTTATATGATATTATATGTTGCTAACTAGGAATGCATATAATTTTGTTTGGTTACACTTGTTTCATACTATGTTATTTTGTATTTTAGCCCAATATTATATATGAGGTAACTATGTGGCAATTTTTATGGTGATGTGCTAAAATACTAATACAAGTATAATGAATATTTTATCTATGTGGTAACAATGTATATGTAGTATAATATGCAGTAATAGAGGCTAAATAGTGTAATGTCCACCTTGACATTACCCAAATTCACCACACAATCACAACAACCAATTATAATTAGGAGCAAGGATTTGCTCCTAATCTCACATTATATATAAAAAGGTTAAAACTAATAATATTTTAAAATAATTATGGAATAATTGGGATCCCATAAAAACCCTTTAAATTGATAGTTTGAGCTCAAACTTAATGATTTAAATAGGTATTGGAAACATGGAAAGGTTTTGGGAATCAAACCACTTCAAAACAGGGCCAAAAATGTCATTTTTGAGTGTTTTGGTCGTGCGCCGCGGTTTGTGGCCCGTGCGCCACGGCTTGTGGCACAGAATGCCAAGTTTCCTCACTGTACTGTGCACCGCGGCTTGCGCGAAATGCGCCGCGGCGCACGTGTCCAATGCTCTCATGATAGCTTTTCTGGACAAATTTCAAACGCATGCCATTTTCACATACGATGTCTGATTGGAGTGATTCAAGCGTCCACGCGAAGCTTATTCAATAAGCTAACTAATGGTATAAGTTTTGTTATGATCCAACACTGTATGAGAATTTTAGATACTCGGATGCAAAAGTCAGTTTTTTAAAGAAATTTTCAATCATCCAAGTACCCAAAACTCATAACTTATACCATTAAACCATTGTGAGGCTTGAACCAAGTCCAATAGACCAAAATACACTTGAGTGACCAATCAAACATATAAAAACATATCAAACACAAAACTTGGCCACTCAATGGCTATTTCGCCTAAAATGGCCAAAATACCAAATCAACATCACATATGCTATTTGGCCTCTATTGCCACATAATACACTACAATTACATTGTCACCACATAGATAAAACACGTCTTGTACTTGTATTAGCATTTTAGCCCATCACCACAAAAATTACCACATATTCACTTCATAAACAATATTGGGCTAAAATACACAACAACATAGTATGAAACAAGTGCAACCAATCAAAATGATATGCATTCCTAGTTGGCAACATATAATATCATATAACAAATTTATGTACACCACTTAAATCAAAATTAGGCATTACTATTCGATGGAGCAAATCTACTAGTCCTTGCCCAATTCCTTTCCCTGCCCAGTCCCAGAGGTAGCACCTATAAAATGATAATCCACGGGGTGAGATAAAAATCTCAGTAACTATGATAATCTACATTATTGATTAACAAGCCAAGTTATAAATAAGCATTAAAATAAGTGACATAATCACATTATATAATATCACTACAAATTTACATGCATAATCCCTAACCATCTGGTCTTCCAATACTCCTGACCGAACCAATAGGCTATTTCACAGAACCAAACCACATGTATGGTCCCCAAGCTCACCATCCATGGTAGGACTACCAGGCTAAGGTATCCTAAACCACTTCCGGACTACTGTTTTCCCCTATTACAAGTAATTGGGGTGTTGTTACTCCAACACCGCATCCTACGGATGCTAAGGAGCATAGTCTCCAACTCCGCACCCTTTTGGGTACTAAAGAAAGTAAGTCTCTAACACCGCACCCATTTTCGGGCACTAAGGAGAGTAAATGCTACACCTGACATCCCGAGGTGTTAGCAATGCCATATGGACTTAATCTTCACTATCTCCACTAGGGTGACCTCCCACCCTCTAATATGCCACATTTCACTACATATCTCTACTTCACCATGCATAAACAACTTTTAAGCAAGTATAACAAAATATTTCCATTAACTTCAAAAATATAGAATTTTACAAAACCAATAATCCACTTTTTCTAAAATAGATAACCTTTAAAGAATTTATGCATATATACTCAACAAATCATAGAAAAGCACTTGAGAATAACTTATACAAGGTAATAAACAATGCAAATTATCTAGTTACCTCAACCCTTTTGTTACTAAAAGGGTTACCTATGGTACTAATTCTCTTCTTGTGTCAATATAAGTCTTCCTACACCACAATCTACAACATCAAGTACTATATGTTAATTTTCAATTAACATAAGCATAATTAGCTAATAATAACCTCCCAATTCTCCCACTTCTCACTTAAATTCTCAACAAATAGACTTGTCAAGATTAAAATTTGTTCACTTTATCCCTTCAAGCCTCTTTCTAACTCTATCACAACATAAAACTCAACATCTCAACTTATCACACTTCAACATCCCATGATCAAGATAAAGCTTGATCCAACTTCCACTAAACAACAAAGTAGCTTCATATTACTACATATCCAAGATAAATAAACCTAAATTAAACCTTTAGAGTCAATAAAAACCTTCAAAACATTAACCCATGGCTTAATCCTATCAGACCAAAATCTCACTCTTCCAAATCCCATGAAAAATGAGATGAAAAGGTAGAGGAGAAGGGTAGGAATCTTACTCAAGAGTTTAGAGACTTAAATGATCTTCAAAATTCTTCCAATTTGATGCCCTAACAGTGCCTAAAATTTCCTCCTTCGTGCTCTAGGTTTTCCACCACAAAATCTGAGTTTTTCTGCTGATTCCCGAAAATATAAGTTGCCTGCTGTGCCGTGCACCGCAGCGCATGCTACACAAGCTGTGGCTCATGGTACAGCGATCAACAACTTGATTTTGCTCCCCTCGATGCCTCCCGACTTGATCCGGCTTTCATCCTATCTCAATTTAGAGCCAAATATGACCCAAAAATCCAATTAGCCACCCAAAAACATACTTAAATAAATTAATCATATTTTTAACTAATTTATTCCTTAGTTAATCCATTTTTCCTAGATTTAAAGTTTTAGGATGTTACAAATAGCATATATGATGTTGATTTATTATTTTAGCCATATTAGGCAAAATGACCATTGAGTAGCCAAATTTTGTGTTTGGTATATTTTTGTGTGTTTGAATGCTCATCAAGTGTATTTTGGTCCATTGGACTTGGTTCAAGCCTTACAATGGGTTAATGGTATAAGTTATAAGTTTTGGGTACTTGGATACTTGAAAATCTCTTTAAAAATTGACTTTTGCATCCGAGTATCTAAAATTTTCATACAGTGTTTGATCGTAACAAAACTTATACCATTAATTAGCTTATTGAATCAGCTTCATGTAGGCGCTTGAATCACTCTAATCGAACATTGGATGCAAAAATGGCCCGCATTTGAAGTTCATCCAGAAAAGCTGTCATGACAGCATTACACATGCGCCGTGGTGCATGTCGCGCAAGTCATAGTGCATAATGCAGCAAGAAAACCTGGCTTTCTATGCCACATGCTGTGGCAGATGAACTATAAGCTATGGCACATGGACTAAAACACTCAAAAATGACATTTTTGGCCCTATTTTGAAGTGTTTTGCTTCCCAAAACTTTTCCATACTTCCAATACCTTTTATAAATCATTAAGTTTGAGCTTAAACTATCAATTTGAAGGGTTTTTATGGGATCCCAAATATTCCACAATTATTTTTAAAGGATTATTAGTATTAACCCTTATATTTATAATGTGAGCTTAGGGGTAATCCTTGCTCCTAATTATAATTATTTGTTTTGATTGTGTGGTGAATTTTGGTATTGTCAAGGTGGACATTACAAGAATTTTTAAAGGGAAAAGTAAAAGATAAGTCAAAAGGACAAAGGAAAGGGTGAAGCCACAATATAGCCAAATACTCCTCAAAAGCCAGACTGTCCTATGAAAATAGGAGATTATGTATCAAACAAATCTTCTAAGCAAGCAGTAACCTTAAAAGCAAAACATACTTCTTCAAAAAAGATAGAATTTAGCCAATATGTCCCAAAAGAATTTATTATGACTATTTGCCCAGTCGAACTCGAATTCTAAAAGCAGACAATAGTTGACACCATCCAAGCCATAGTTCCTCCTCATCCTATAGAAGAAATTTAGAATTTTATTCCCAGAGTCCAATAAAAGATTGAATCTATTATGAGTACATTCTAGTGGCAACAAATTCCATTAGTATAACTCATAAAGAGTCTGAAGGAAACCCATACAGCCAAATCAAGATATTACAAGTCCTTACTCCCACAACTTGGGGGTACTCTCCATATACAGCAAAAAATTTTCCTAAAAATTACAAGGATCAGGTTTATAATTATTTTGATTATAAAGAAGCCTGGTTCAATGTTTTGTATTATAAAAAACTATAATCACTCCTGGTTTTTTTGGTTCGACCAGAAGTGTCCAAATACTTTTCCAAAATGGTTCCTTGAATGGTTCCACATTTTTGGACCAGTTAGGAAAATATTACCTGAGATTGTTGAAGAAGGCTATAATCATTTTAGAGAAAATACAAATTTCAAGGAAACAGAAAAACCCTTTTGGTTTTTCTATTATATGAGAGTACCATAGGTTATAAGTTGGTGCTTCTCAGTAATGGAACAAAGACAACCTTGTCTTTCTATATTTTACCTTGTAAGGACCTTTAAGGTAAAATGGTGGGATAAATACATTCAAAATTTTGCAGGAAAAGAAGCAATTATAAGGAAAATTCTGAAGATGATTCGTTGTCTATTTTAATATTAAAAATGTTTTCTAAATCTTCTTTTTCATCTGAAGTTTCTTCTTTTTCAGATTTAGAAGAGCTATCTTCTAACATTATCCTTAGTAAATTTTGTTTATTTTCTTTACTTATTTGAAATTCTCTTATTTTCTTTTCCATTTTGCATTTTGAGGTATAATGTTCAAATCTGCCACATTTATAACAAACTATATCTTTTTTATCCTTTTTGTTTTGGGTAGTAGTCTTATTTTTCTTATAAGGTGTGTATTTCTTTGATTTTGAAAAATATTTCTTCTTTTTATATTTTTTATAACAGGTAGGGTTATAATCCTTTTTCTTTTTTCTTCTAGAAGGAGCTTGGATTTTCTCAAATCCATATTATTCACAGAAATTGCCTAATTCTAATTTTCCTTGTTTGGTTTTATTATAAATTTTTTTTAGGCTTTTTATTTCATTACACAATTTTAATCCTGTAATATTTATTATTTGTATTATTTCTCTGCAAGTTAATGCATCATAAACTATAGTTCCTAATCCTTGTCTTTGTTTTATTTCATTTTTAACTCTTTCTGCAAAGAGTTTTGGTAATCCAGAAATAAATTTTTCCTTTTAGATTTCAGAGTTAGCATCTTGTCTTTGAAAAAGTTTGGGGATAAAATTATCTTTATACCATCTGAAATCTGCAACTGTAGGACATCACAGATTCATTAATTTAGTTAGATATTTTCTTGCATTATTTTTAGTTCTCTTACAAAATGTTTTATTATTGCATATATTAATTGGGCAACATTATCTAGATAAGCTGTTTCTGTTCTATCTTCATTTCTTTTTATAGAATGAGAAGTTTTACTTGATATCTTTTTATTTCTATGAGGATATTTTTCCACCAGCCCTTTAAGCTTCCAGTAAAAACTTGTGTTAACGATTCAAATATATTATTATCTTGAATTTTATTTATCCTATAAGCAGCAACTGCCATAGTTATTTCCTGAGCTACATTCATTATTTCATATTTGCTTAATCCATCTATATTCCACTCATATATGGATGATCCATCATAATGAGAAGCAGACATAGTGGATCTTTCTTTGAATTGAAGATTCGGGAGTGTTGGTCTCGGATAGTAATTTTTTATGTTTCTATATTTGTTTTTTGGATTAAATTTTATTTTATTAATTGAAATATTTTCTTCATTTTTAGTTATAACATTAATTCTGTCTTTAATATTTAATGGTTCTAATCTTTTATGAATATCTTGTAGCAGGTCTTTAGTATTTTGTTTATCTCTCATATCCCATTTTCCTAAGCTAATAGTTTTTGCTTGTTCAGGTGAAATTGCTTCAAATTTAAATATTGGTCTTTGGGGATCTATCAGTTTCGGTTTTTCTATAGGATGATTTTCTAATTTATCTTCTATCCTATCTAATTGTTGTCCTATAGTTTGAATAGCTATATTTGTATAATTATTTTGTTGAACAATTTTTTGTAATTCTTTATTTTCTTGTGGATTAACTAATTTTAGTGGTGAGGCTATTAAATTAATTTCTCCTACTTTATACATTATTTCTTCTAAAGGAGGGTGAATGGCCGTAACAGAGGTATTGTTTTTGCATGTTCAATTCTTAGTTCTTGTTGTGGTTGTAACACTTGCCTCGAATGTTATCTAAAAATCATACAATTCAAATAAACTAAATATAGTTAAGGAGTTGATCCTAAAACCAACTTAGGAAACAAATCATTTAAATCAATAAACAAATACATCATTGTAAAATAAACATTTAAAGCCTTTAAAAAAATTTATATGTTCTACCTATAGCGTATGGAAGCAAATTAGGCGAAAGCAGGATAAAAACATGCTATCATGATAGCCCTCCGGAGCCAACTTCTGGGAGCGTCGTTCCACTATTCGACCTCCAATCAAAGTGACTTTAAAGTTTACACATCATTTTTAATAATTACTAGTAGTACACCAAATTTCAAGAAGAGCTAACGGTCGGATTAAAAATTGGACAAGTTACAAGTTTGTTTATTTTTGTTGTCATGGTAGCTTTTTTAGCTATCATGACAGCAGCTCCAGACTAACTTTTGGAGTACATCATTTCTTCATCCACTATCTGATAAGAGCGAATCCAAAGCTCACATGTCACATTCAAAGGGTACTACAAGTGTACTAAATTTCAAAAAATTTAACGGTTGGATCAAAATTCGTGCATGTTCCAACATCAATCTTGTTGCTGTCATGACAGCAACATGATAGTACCTCCAGACCAAATTTTCAGAGTGCGCCATTTCTCCGTCTGGTGTCCGATCAATGTGATTCTAAATCCCACACAAAGCTTACAAAAATTTTTACTTTTAACCCAAATTTTAGAGAAATCCAATGGTCGGATTGATATTTGAACACTCGGATGCAAAAGTGCAATTTTTTAGTAAAAACCATTTTCAAAATTGTTCAAACCTCATCCTAATGGTCACAAACCTGTGAGAATACTTTGGACACGTCAAATAGGACTAAAAACACCTGATAAAATATTTAAATAATAGAAAAACCCTTTATACCAAAATTTAACCACCCAGGTGCCGTTTCCCAAAATGGACCCTAAACCCCCAAAATGTACAAATCACACAAGAGTGGCCAAAAACTATTCAAATATCATATACCCATATGAATACACACACTAAATATTTTTACTTGGCTCAGAGATCTCTGTAGGGCCCACACACCCATTCTTTCTGTCCAAGGTGTGTGTTTGCCCATAGCACACCATTTGTAATGCAACCACTTTGCATTTGCTTATGGAATCATATATATACTAAAATAAATATTCGCTTGTAGTGAAAACTTAGTCTACTAAGTAAATCCATCAAAACTACACACCATAGCCAAGTTTCCTAGCCACAAGTTTACAAGTAAATAAAAATTCATACACAAGCCATACAATCCACACATACTCACACACATATACATAATCACATCCTACTAGCACCATAATTCTAAATACATTAGAATATATTTTCTCAAAAGAAAGGGGTTATAGTTCTTTACAATTCACAAACAACCCCTAGCTCTGCTCCTTTCCCCATCCTCCACTAGTTCCTTCGCTTGGACCTGTAAATATTATAAAGAAACGAGTGAGACAACTATAGTCTCAGTAATAGAAAAATCAATATTCCTTATTATAAGGAAAGCCATGGTCAAGTAAGTAAATAATAGATTCAAAATAATATATAATTAACTAATTAAAATGCTTGAATGCATGACATAAGCTGATATAGCCTTTCCTGACCAATAGAATGGCCCCTAGCACTCTTTACCTTGTAGGTAAACCTTGTACCCACTGTACCTCCATAGGCACAATATATAAACTAAGGCATGATCTGATCCACCAAACCACTTGTGCCCCTTCGATGTGAATCCTGAGCAGTTAAAGCTAACTCCCTCCTAGAGCCAGCCTGACTTACTCTCTGTGTGAGGGCTACCTTGGCCTAGACACTTAAACTAACACTTCATATACCGGATTCTCTCTCCCACTGAAAGGTGTCAAACACTCAATGCACTAACCACTTTAGTGTACTAAGCCCACAATATGAAAGCAACACTGAGTACTAACAATAAGCCATAGAATATCACAAGACCACATCTCCTCATTGGTGAACTCCCACCAAGATCATGCCTCATACTTTTTTTCTACCTTTTTCAAATATTGACCACTTTAGTACTCAAGGTAGTATAACACTCATAATTCATCTCTTAAACGATTTCATACCCTATCTAAGGTACCAAACCAAGTTGCACTTCTCTAAGTGCAACTCCTCATTTTTATGATCACAATGCATGCCAATAACCTTATTTCCATAAGTAACATCATTATTAAATAGATAGTAAACATAGTTGCATTATTATTAAAGCAATACCCCATAAACCCTTCTAAAACACATTTTATTTGCATTCAATTATTTAAAACATGTAATGCATGCTAGATAATATTATCTACTCAAAAATAGCTAAAAAAAGTAATAAAAAATATAAATTCTCTTGTTACCTCAACCCTTTGGTACTAAAAGGGTTCTTCTTGTATAAAATAGGACTTGGCTTATTCCTTAACTTCTCAATAAGTTCCACCAACAATTCTTACAACATATAAGTGATCCATATCACTTATCATGACAAATAGCATAAATGAAGACTATAACTCATACCACACAACTTGGGTTAATGAGTCATAATCCATCCTAATGATCCATATATTAAACCAACTATTTACATAGTATCACTTAACCACCAAAACTATTTATTAGCCATCACTAGGCTAATTTTCAATTCATATAATTTTTAATCAATTAAAAACCTTCACTTAGTGTCACTAACTTTCACCATTAACCCTTATAATGAAAACCAAACCTTAATTTAAATCTTATTGGGCTCAAATAGTATGATTATAACTAAATCAATAGGCTTTAACCATTAAAGAGCAAAATCCATCCTCTTGGGGTTTGACTTTTGCCTTACAACTCCATTTTTCATCCAATTACCTGCTCAAAATATTAGAGCATCATGTAGAAATTCAAAACAACCTCCTAAGGACTCAAAGAAACTAAAGCTTACAAGAGTAAACCCTTTTGAATCAAATTTCAAAAATTCTCTCTTACAACAATTGAAGAAAATCAAGATGGAAGGAAGAGGATTGAAGTAGAAAGTTTACCTATCGTGTAGCTGAGCTCGTAACAGTCGCAAAGCCTCCTAGATCCAAGCCTAACTCCATCTCTTTCTCTACTCTTCTTCCTCTCTCTCACTCGTGCATTTGTTTCTTTCCTTTGCATTTTCATTTCTGTTTTTGTGTTGATTTTCTCTTTGAAAAACTGATATAAAACTTTGGAAAAAATTAGAAGAAAGGGGCCAACATTTTTTTATTATAGCATAAAAGCTCAGGTCAACTTTGGTAATTTTTTTCATAGTCAAAAATAAAAAAAAACCCAACTTTTGCTTAGAAAAATTTAAAATCTAGACCTTTATCAAATTATTCTTAATTTTAATTTAATTATAGATATTTTATTTTATTTTTAAAATAAATCTAAGTCTTAAAATTTTCGAGATGTTACAGTGGTCATATTGACAGAGGGGTGATTATTTTTACTAAAAGGGTTGAATATTTGATTATTATATGTATATATTTCTAATCATTTGAAAAAGTCTATATGTTCTTTAAGTTGTATTAAATCATTATAATAATTTGTTTTATTTCTTCTAGTTCTTCAGGGAAAAAAGTTTTGAAATACCAATTTTGTTTTTCTTTGTTTGGTGGAGACATGAACATTTTTCTAGGGGTTTCTTTATTCAACTCAAAGTTTTCTCTTCTAATTACCATTAATGACTGATATTCTGTGGATGGTTTAAATTCTCTTTCTATTTGTGATTGGGTTTTTAATTCTATATTTTCTTCAATATTTTCATTTTCTCTGACTTTAGATGATTCAGCAGTATAAATTGGTCTTGGAATATTTGGGGTAAAATCTACTCCTTGTAATTTATAGTTTATACCAGAATTATCTAAAGAGGCTCTAGGTGTACTTATAGGAATATTTTCTTTTATTCTTAAAGAGGTAGATCTATTTAATATTTTGTAAGTAACATCTCCTTCTAAGGTAGTTATTATTTCTTTTAGTTTTTCTTGTTCTAACGAAGCAGGTTTTGTTAATTTTGGGAAAATCCATTTTTTTGGGATTTGTATTTCATCATGTTTTATTTTCTTGGGTATAATCACCGAAGTTTTTAAGGGGTCTCCTATTTCTATAAGCATTGTTTCTCCTCTGGGACTTTCTTTTTTAGCTTTAAAGTTTTGATGTGTTTTTTGTATTTTAAACATTATTCTATATTGTACTACAATATAAGTAGTACCTCTAGCCTAAGTTCCTTTACTTCCTGTTTCCATAACTAAGGCTTCACGGCAATTATTATCTTTAAGTCTAGTGACATAGTTTGGAAAACAATCAAAATAGATTAGTCCTTCAAATAAATTTGACTATATAATTCCTATAATTGACTTTTGAAATGCTTCTATCTCTTAGACAAATGAATATAGGTTCATCTAAACCTAATCGAAAATTAGGTTTAATAGCAATCAATATCATTCCTATGTGCATCCAGTTATATTTTTCTTTAAATTTCTTAATAGTCTCATCAGGAATCATATAAATATATTGTCTTTCTTTATTAATTCCTATTTCTTTTTCTATTTGAGTAACATATGAAAAATCAAAACTAGTTGTCTTATATATTTCTTTTTCTTTAAAGGTAAGCATTGACTAGTTGGTCAATAATTCTTGCATTATGACAATAGTAATTTCTGACTCTCCAGAGATTTGATTATTACCTATCTCTTCTATTTCTTCATGTTGTTCAAGTTCATTATTATCTCTATTAGACTGAAGACTCAAACTCTTAAAACTTATTTTATCTTCCTTACTAGAATCAGATCCTAATATTATTCTAAACTAACTCATTATCTATCCAATTTTATTTTTACTATTATTCTCTTTCCTAGGTTTTACAGGATCACCACTGCCGGGTCCAAGCTCATAGGTTTACCAACACAACCACCAGGAAAATAGTAAAACAGTATAAATAAAATAGTTTAGACAAATGAATAAGTAGATAAAAAAGATGAATGGCTCTGATACCATAAAGTAGACAGAGAACCATAAATTGAAAACCATAAAAAATAGTGATTTAATAAACACAATATTATTATTAAATAGAGATGAGTATAGTGGTATGCTTACAATGGAAGGGCGAATGAGGTACAGTGATAAGAAGGAGAGAGTTTACAAGAGAGAGAGGGAGAATCGAAAATGCATACAAAAGATCTTGATGCTAATATACTAAGAGAGTAGCAGAATTTATAGAGGCATTCCAAACTCGAGTTTACCTAAACTTCAGGATATTTATAATGGTTGGGTTACTTTTCAACTTCACCCATGACTTTGCTTTGGCTTCTTCTTTCCATAATTGTAGAATCTTCAACTTTTGCTTTTCTTGCTGCCATTTTTTCTTTTTGTCCATATGTAGTAAATTCCTTCTGTCTTTTTTCCATTTCAACTTCTGACTTTCAGCTTGTCTTATCATCCTATCTTATAGTCTCTTTTGCTTTCTTCTTTTAGCTGAGCATCTCATTAATTGCTATTTCTTCTTGTGAGTGACCAGTTGAAAGTCTTCAAAATTCGCACTATAGATGTCTTACTTTATATTTATCTCTTCTTCTGTCTCTAGCTGTTAAGTGGATGACCCTACATCTGATGCTACTTGAGAGGCTGCATCATTAATTAAAGAGGCCCATTCTTCTTTTGTTTTTGCTACTGCCAATTATGTCCTTAATCTATTTTTCTCTGCCTGGAATGATGTTGAATCTTTAGCTTTTTGCTTTACTTCTTGAGTGACCTTTTTCAGTAACCCTTGAAATTTCCTTATGACTGCTTCTTTTCCCGCAAAATTTTAAATATATTTATCCCACTATTTTACCTTAAAGGTCCTTATAAGATAAAATATGGAAGGACAAGGTTGTCTTTAATCCATTACTGAGAAGCACCAACTCATAACCCATGGTACTCTCATATAATAAAAAAACCAAAAGGGTTTTTCTGTTTCCTTGAAATTTGTATTTTCTCTAACATGATTATAGCCTTTTTCAATAATCTCGGGTAATATTTTCTTAACTAGTTTGAAAATGTGGAACCATTCAAGGAACCATTTTGGAAAAGTATTTGGACACTTCTGGTCGAACCAGAAAAACCAAGAGTGATTATAGTTTTTATAATACAAAATATTGAACCAGGCTTCTTTATAATCAAAATAATTATAAACCTGATCCTTGTAATTTTTAGGAAAATTTTTTGCTATATGTGGAGAGTACCCCCAAGTGGTGGGTGTAAGGACTTGTAATATCTTGATTTGACTGCATGGGTTTCCTTTAGACTCTTTATGAGTTATACTAATGGAATTTATTGCCACTAGAGTATACTCATAATAGATTCTATCTTTTCTCAGGCTTTAGGGAATAAAATTCCAAATTTCTTCTATGGGATGAGGAGGAAATATGGCTTGGATGGTGTCAACTATTGTCCGCTTCTGGAATTTGGGTTTGACTGGGCAAACAGTCATAATAAATTCTTTTGGGACATATTGGTTGAATTATATCTTTTCTGAAGAAGTGGGTTTTGCTTTTGAGGTTACTGCTTGATCATATGTCTATGGCTTAGAAGATTTGTCTGATACATAATCTCCTATTTTTATAGGACGGTCTCCTTTTAAGGAGTATTTGGCTGTATTGTGGCTTTACCCTTTCCTTTGTCCTGTTTACTCATCTTTTACTTTTCCCTGTAAAAATTCTCGCGTTAAAAAATCAGATAAAGAATTTTCTTTTCCTTTTATAAAATGTATTTCAAAATCAAAACAAGATAAAATTGCTTGCCATCCGGCAAAAATCTGTTTTGATGCAAGATTTTTGACATCTTTTTGTAAAACATCTTTTGCAGCCTTACAATCTACCTTTATCAAAAACTTTTGATTTATCAAATGGTCTTGAAATTTTGAAATACATAAAATGATTGATAAAATTTCTTTTTTGATGGTAGAATATTGCTGTTGAGCCTTGGACTATACTCCTGAATGGAATCTTACTATTTTCTCTTTTTCTCCTTCTAACTGTTTAAGAATTCCTCCATAACCTATTTCTGATGCATCAGTTTCGACTATCGTAAAGGCTATAGGGTTAGCTATACCTAAACAAGGTGGACTTTTGACTTGAGTTTTTACTTCTTGTACAATTTTTGTCATTTTATCAGACCATTCTAGTGGATTCTTTTGAAGTCTTTTAAAAAGCAAAGCTTCCTTTATCCTATTTACGGCATGAAATCCGCCACATAATTAAGACATCCAAAAAATCTTTGTAATTGATTTTTGTTTGTTATCTTGTCAAGAAATTTTTAAGTGAACTCAATGACTTTGCTGGTAGGCTTAAGACTTCCTTAATAAATTTCCATACTGAAATTTGATCTTTGTTTGAAATAATTTCATTTTTCTTGCTGAAACAACTAACCCATTATTACTAAAAATTGGTTTAGATGTTTAAAATAATATTTAATAGAATTAGAGAATACTAAAACATCATCAATATAAACAACTGTAAATTTGCTAAAAGGATTGAATATATCATTCATTATTTGTGGAAATTCAGAAGGTGCATTTTTCAATCCAAATGGCATTACATTCCATTCATAATGGCCAAAAGGGACTGTAAAAGCAATTTTATATCTATTTTTCTCTATTATTTGTATTTGATAATATCCAGATTTCATGTCAAATTTTGAAAATATTGAAACATTAGATAATCTTCCTAATAAATCCTTTTTATTAGGAATTAGATATCTAATCCATTTCAATACTTTATTTAGAGGTTTATAATTTATAACTAATCTTGGAGCTCCTCTTTCTATTTCAGTGGAGTTTTGAACATAGAAAGCTGAACAACTCCATGGTGATTTACTAGATCTTATTAATTTCTTTTCTAGTAATTTTTGAATTTCTTTCTTACAATATTCAAGTAGTTCTTGGTTCATTTGTATAGGTCTGGCTTTTGTATGTATTTATTTTTCACTAAAATTTTCTTCATAAGGAAGTTCAACTGTATGTTTTTTACAATTCCAAAAAGCATTGGGATGTTCTGAACATATTTCTTTTTTAAATTTTTCTTTGAGGTTATTTATTCTTTGCTGTATTTGTGAGTTTTTTATTTGTTCTTCAATTATTTTATAATGAATTTTTTTATTAATAAAATTTATTTGACTTTGTTTTCTTTTAATAGTATTTATTCTGAAAATTGATTCTTGTTTTAGCATTTTTATTTCTTTACTAACTTGAGGACTTATCCAATGAAAAACAATTTTCTTTCCCATTATTTTAGTTATTATACCTTCTATGCCAACCTTAAATGGTATAATTTGTTCTAAAAAAGGAGTGCCAAGAATGGGCAGGTTCGCTCAATGTTTTTACCAACATAAATATGTTTTTAAAACATATTCCTTGGTTACAAATATGAGCATTAGTTAACTTACATTGTATGTCAAGACAAGAATTATTTATTGTTCCAATTTTTTCATAAGTTTTTCATAGTATTTAGTTGGTATTAATCTTTCTTGTATACAATTCATATCGGCATCAGAATCTACTAAAACAACAATAGTTTTAGTGAATCCTTGGTTGATTACCAAATTGACCTGGAAATACCATTTTCTATAAGTTCTTTGAGATATCATATTTATATATCTTTCTTTATTTATTTCTGTGGATAATTCATTAACATCTTCATTCTTTTCTTCATTATCTAGTTTTTCTAAAAAAGCTCTTATTTGTAAAATTTCAATATCTCTTTGTATTTCATTATTTTTCAATTCTCTAATTTCTTGTTTAATATTTTTTATTTCTTCCTGAACTTCCTTTTATTCCTACGGGTTTATTATTTTTCTCAAATCTTTTTAATATATTATTTAATTAATTGGTTCTATTTGGTTGGAATTTTTTTCTTCTTTATTTAAAATATCTTTTATTTTCAACCAATATTAGTTTTTTATATCTTCATCTTGGATTTTGTCTATTATTTCTATTAAGAATTTTAGATTTTCTTTATCCAAAGTATTTATCTGTAATTTTTCAGAACATTATAGATTTCTTTTCCACAATAATTATCTTCAGAGGAAAATTCTGAAGAAGATTCGTTGTCTATTTTAATATTAAAAATGTTTTCTAAATCTTCTTCTTCTTCTTCTGAAGTTTCTTCTTATTCAGATTCAGAAGAGCTATCTTCTAACATTATCCTAAGTAAATTTTGTTTATTTTCTTCACTTATTTGAAGTTCTCTTATTTTCTTTTCCATTTTGCATTTTGAGGCATAATGTCCAAATCTGCCACATTTATAACAAACTATATCTTCTTTATCCTTTTTGTTTTGGGTAGTATTCTTATTTTTCTTATAAGGTGTGTATTTCTTTGATTTTTAAAAATATTTTTTCTTTCTATCAAGAAGCTTCAATAATTGGTATGAAAGATAAGAAATAATTTAATGGATAATGATGAAGGAACAAAAAGAAAAATATGTCAAGTATTATCAGAATATACAATCCACAAATGCAAGTATTATGAAGAAAGAAGACAGGCTGACAAGGACTATGAAGACCCTTCTATCAACATGAATATTGTGGATTAGCCTGCCGATAAGTAAAGCAGGAGATGTAAGAAGACTAGTTGACAAGACAAAAAGTGGTGGATGACAATTATTAGTTTTATAATATTTCATATTTTTTCATGTAGTTCTACATTTATCAGCTATATACTTTCTTAAAAATATTTCTCTTCTTCCCATAGTATCTACTTTATTTAACACATTTATTGGACTTTGATTTAAATCATCTATTATTTCTTCTCTTTCTAAAGTTATTTGATAAGTATTATAATAATCATCTAATGTTGTGTCTGATAATAATTTTGATAGTTTTCTATAAAATAAATCTAAATAGAATCTTTCTTCTTTTAAGTATTCTAATCTTGGTTCATAATAATATTTTTTATATTCACATATAAAGGCATTTAAATATTTTGGTTCTAATAAACATAATTACTATTTCATGTAATATTTTTATAGCATCTTTTTGTTTACTTATTTCATATATGTCTTTAGCTAATCCTGCAAATTCATTTAATAATATTTTTTTATATTTATCTACTATCATTGCATAATATTCTCTTCTATTATTATAATTTTTATCTAGTTTTTTAAATTTTTCTCTAAATTCTTGGGATTTACTATTTCACTAATTTTGTACATTTCCTAAAAATGTTGCTTCTATTAACATATTTGCAGTCTGTATATCTACATTTTTTTCTTATTAGTGCTATTAATGTCTTTTACCCATTCATCTATTATTTTATTATTATCCAGATTACAGTCTAAATCTAACTATATTCCTGAATTGATATTTGTTTATTTTCATATTATGCTAATGGTGTTGGTATAAATTCATTATTTCTTGGTATATTAAATGTAGCTTGAAAAGGTATATTATTACACTCTGTTTTATTTGGATTTATAAAATCTGTTTGATAATCTGTTTCTCTTTCATATGGTTCCATCATTCTTGTATCTCTTGGTTCCTATAATATTCTACTAGATTCTACATTTCTGTTATTATAAGATGGATCATCTAAATTTGGTGGATTAAAATCTTGAAGCATTTCATAGGGTTGTTCATGAATTACTAATTGTAAATTTTTCATATTTATAAAACCTTCATCAAAATTATTATTTATCAAATGTTTATATTCTTGTTTTATTTTTTTCTAATTCTTCTTTTTCTTCATTTTCTTCATTTTTTAATAATTTTTGCAATTCTATTTCTAATTCTTCTGATTGACTTTCTACTTCATCTTCTATTTCATCTATTGCTTGAGCCATATTTATTTTTACCCTTTGTTGTGATTTTTGTTGATTTTTCTTTTAAAGTTTGTTATTATAATTTCTTAACATTATTTCTGCAGCTTTATTTACACTCTCCCATTCTTCTTCAGCTATTTCATTTTCTCCTTTTAATTCTCTTTCTACTTCTATTTCTAGTTTTTGTTTTATTTCTTTTTCTTTTTTCTTTGCATAATTAGTTCCATTTTCTCTATCAAATATTTGTAATTCTAGTTTTTCTATTTGTACATGTATAAACCATATATTATTATTCATTATTTCTTAACCTTTTTCTTATTTTTTCTGTTTCTATTCTTATTTGTCTTATATTTTCTTGCATATCCTATTTTCTTATTTTTTTCTTCAGTCATATGTTCATCTTCAACTATTTTTATCAAATTTACTTGTGACCATTCTTTTTCTACTTTATTATGAGGGTTTATTCCTAAAAATTCTATTATTCTATAAATATTATGACTTATCATGCTTTGTTTAGTTCTTAGTCTTTTTGTATCATGTTTTATTTCATCTAATTTTTCATTACAATCTTTCTTTATTTCATACACTTTTTGTTCTAAAGGTTTAACATATTCTTTAAGTCTTTTCGCTTTTTCTTTAGGATTTTCTTTTTTTAACATTATTTGTACTTCATATGGTAACATATTTATTATATCTTTTTCATTAAATAGATGTTCTAAATCTTTTATATTTTCATTTACATAACAATCTAATTGTTTCATTAAAAACATATTTGTCCAATTTGCTTGATTACTTATACTATCTCCTTCTCCTCCTAATAAGAAATGTACTAAAATATAGCTTTAGACTACTTTTTAGCTTTTAGGCTTTTTGACTTTATCATCCACCACTTTTTGCCTTGTTAACTAGTCTTCTTTCATCTCCTACTTTACTTATCGGCAGGCTAATCCAGAATATTCATGATGATAGAAGGGTCTTCATAGTCCTTGTCAGCCTATCTTCTTTCTTCACAATACTTGCATTTGTGGATTGTATATTTTGACAATACTTGACATATTTTTTCTTTTGTTCGTTCATCATTATCTATTAAATTATTTCTTAATCTTTCATACCAATTATTGAAACTTCTTGATAGAAAGAAAAAATATTTTTCAAAATCATAGCAGTTATACTTATTATTTTTGATCCTGATAATAATTTTATTCCTCTTAATTTATGATATATTAGTAGGATTTTATTCATATTTTCATCTGCTCTTGAAATACAAAAGTTAATATTTACTGTAAATTTTAATTTTTGACATATTAAATTTTCAGTTAATATTCCTAAAATACTATCTTCAACACTATTTATTATTCTTCCATTAGTTATTAATAATTCTATTGGTGAGTTTCTTCCTTCTTGTACACACACATATATATATGATATATGCATATGATATGTAAAATTAAATATAGATAATATAATATATATATATATATATATTTTCAAAATATATATGTATATATATTCATATACATATACATATATATATATATAATATAATATGTATATGTGATATATATTATATTATGTTAGTTTTAAATTTAATTCATATGATAGATTAAATTTAATAACTAACATGATAAGAGAGAACATCATGTCAGTTTTATAATTTAAATTTATAAGATAAATTTGAATTAGATATGATATTATGGATTAAATTTATGAAATAAATTTAATTAAATTTTCATTAGCTTTTAAGTGGAAGACGAAAACCCTTATCTATATACTATATATAGATAGGGACGTCTTTATGAAGGAAGAGAGAGTTAGAAAAGTTCTGACAACAAAAACACTCTAAGAGCCACAAACATTCTGTAGAAAGGAAATTAATGTTTAAAGAAGAACAGACACTGAGAGCGCTAGCACACTGTTTGAGTTAGAGAGCTGTTCGTGTGAATATTGATAGAGGGAGCAGATCTACATTCTCAACTTCTGAGATCCAAACATATGCCAACTTTAAAGAATTAAAAGGTAACTCTTCTATTCACCTTAACCTAAACGAGTTTGTTCGATCCATATCAGGATAGGGACTTTAAAATTTTAATATTCTACTGCACCTCACTATCCAATAAAATTTGGTTAGTTCTTTAAGAGGAAGGCAAAAACCCTAATCTATATATAATAGATAGAAGGAGACGTGCAAGATATATAAGAAAAATATAGAGTTTCTTGATGGCAAAAAACCTTCGAGAGCCACAAAAATCCCTAGTAAATAAAAGGACGTCTAAATTGATGAATAAATGGACATTAGATATAGAAAGTTCTAGCACGTTATTCGTTTTGGGGAGCTATTAAAGGATGTCTAAATTGACAAATAAACAAACATTAGATACAGAGAGTGCTAGCACGTTATTTGTGTTAGGGAGCTATTAAAAGATGTCTAAATTGACGAATAAACAAACATTACATACAGAGAGCACTAGTACATTGTTCATGTTAAGGAGCTATTTATGTGGATATCAGTAGAGGGAATAGATCTATGTTGTCAACTCCTAAGATCCAAACTTTTGAAGAGAATGCACATGAGAATTTAAAATTCAAAAGGTAACTTTTTTATCCATCTTGACTTAAACGAGTTCATTGAGTTCACATCAGGATAGGGATTAAAATTTTTAATCTTCCACTTCGCCTTCCTATCCAACAGTGGTACCAGAGCTAGGTCTAAGTTTTGTTTAAGTTGGGTTTTGGTTGATTATGTTCTTAATTTTTCATGCAAGGGATTCTTGTAGATGAATGTTTCCATAATAATTTTGAAATTTAAATGTGATTTTTTAAAAATTATTATGTTTTTCATGTGATGTTTTTCTAAAACATATATATATATAATCATTTTACATATTAGAAATTTGTATGAATGTAATTGAGTTTATTGTGACACAAATGATGTGTTTGTTATGCAAACCATTCGGCCAAATTATCAATATGATTGATGAATTTGAAGGATTTGAGGCAACAACTCATTCAAAAAGAATAAGCTTTTTAAAAGTTTCGAGGCACTGCCCCTTGACCTTGGCTGCTAGCAAATTAGTGAGACCACCATGGCTCAATGTTCGTAATGCAACCTAATTTGCAATTTGTAGTTTTTCATATCATATGATTTGTTTATTATTGTGATTTTCTTGGCCTGAAGTTGTTTAGGTATGGTAACAAATATAGCCCTAGTTTTACAAGAGTTGTAAATTTTTTAAATACGACTTGTGTGTCATGCCTCTCTCTATAAAGTCTAAATGTACATTCTCTTCTCATCTCAATGCCCTCGTATGTATAAATGAGGTTTCCTGATGCAATTTCATTTTCTTATAGAGGTCCTTTCATTGGCTTGGTAAGGACATAGGTGAGCCATATTGTGTCAACTTTAATTATGCTTTTGATTATATCATAATATGCATGATTTTGTATGAGACATAGTTGTGTTTAGTCTACACAATTTTTAAATTAATAAATCAAACCCTCTAATCAAAATCTTAAGTCATAATGCCATCAATTAATGAATACTTATCAAACCTAGATCACTTAAATATAGGTTCCACTAAAGTGGATACATTTGGGTTATCTTGAGACAAGTGTGAGTAATGGTGCCACTCATATAGATTCATTATTGTTTGACTTAATTGAGATTATTAAAATGGTTTTAGATCTCAAGGCATTAGATGAGATTGAATATGATGGATCATATGATGATTGAATCCCATAAAGATTTAAGAGTTACATGTGATGTAATTGGTAAATGAGTTACCTACCTAAATAACTTAACTTTAAGTGTCCTACTAAAGAAGGCTTAAATTTAAGTGAAATATAGGTCTTAGACCACTAATCAATTTTAAGGATTGTTAGTTTTAGTGGGAGATATAAAATTAACTTTATGTATTTTATTATAGAATCATGTTGACTAGTAACACTGCGACATTATCATTGCAATTAGTCCTTGAGAAGGACAAACTCAATAGGACAAACTTTCTTGACTGGTTTAAGAACTTGAGAGTTATTCTTAAGTAGGAAAGAAAGGCATATTTCTTGGATGAACCCATTCTCATGAACCCTATGAATAATGCTCCAAGAGCTCAAAAGGATGCTTACATGAAGCACACCAATGACTCAATGGATGTAGGATGCCTAATGTTAGCTACCATGGTTCTACAACTTCAAAGAGATTTGAAACACAAGGAGGCTTATGAGATGATTGTATATCCTAAGGAAATGTTCCAGCAATAGGCAAGGTAAGAGAGGTATGAGACCATAAAGGCCTTACACCCCTGTAAGATAGCTGAGGGTGTATCAGTTAGCACTTATGTTTTAAAGATGAAGAGCTATATTGATCACTTAAGCTAGGAGTTAGCTACAGATTTGACCTTGAACTCATTCCCAAAAAGTTATAATCAATTTGTTATGAACTATAACATGAACAATATTGAGAAATCCATTTTTTAACTGCATATGATGCTTGAAACTATTGAGAAAAACATTAAGAAAAAGCCTAGCACTATTTTGATAGTTTAAAAAGGAAAGGGTATGAAAAGAAAGCCAAAGGCAAGGGTAAAGGTTCAGACGGTAAGACTAAAGAGTCAAACAAGCCTAAAAGCAAGCCTCTAGCTAAGAAGACAAAGCCTCTAAATGAAGGAGTTTGTTTTCTTGTAATGAACCTAGTTATTAGAAGAGGAACTACAAGTTCTACCTAAAAGATTTGAAAAATAAGAAGGATAGCGGGGCTACTCCTTTAGGTATTTATGTCATAAATATTCACCTTTCTACTTCTTCTGTATGGGTATTAGATACTGTATATGGTTATCATATTTGTACAAATATACAGGGTCTCAAAGATAACAGAAAGTTGATAAAAGGTGAAGTGGACTTATGAGTTAGGAATAGAGGAAGAGTTGTTGCTTTAACTGTAAGCACTTATGAATTAATTTTGCCCAGTAGGCCTTTGTTAGTTTTAAACAATTGCTATTATATTCTTGCTTTTAGTAGGAATAGTATTTGTCTTTCTTATTTGGATAAGGAATGTTTTACTTCTATTAGTAGGAATGATAAATGTTTTATTTATGAGAATGACATTTTTATGCTAATGGTGACTTGCATTTTGGTCATTATCTTTTAAATCTAAAACATCCTAGTAATAAAAACATCTATAACGTAACTACCAAAAGGATCAAATCAAACGATTTGAATCTAACCTACCTATGACATTATCGTTTGGGCCATATAAATGAGAAACGCATTTCTAGGCTTTATCAAGATGGACTTCTTAACTTATTTGATTTTGAATCTTATGACACTTTTGAATCTTGTTTATTGGGAAAGATGATGAAAGCACCTCTTATTGGGCATAGTGAGAGGTCTAATGACTTATTGGGTCTTATACATATAGATGTGTGTGGACTAATGAGTATAACTGCCAGAGGGGGTTATCTATACTTTATTACCTGTATTGATGACTATAATAAATTTGGATATACCTACCTAATGAAACACAAATCTGAATTTTTTGAAATGTTCAAAATATTTCAAACTAAAGTACAAAACCAACTTAGCAAGACTATTAAAACTCTTTAATCTAATCGAGGAGGTGAAAATTTAAGCTAAGAATTCATTGATCATCTCAAGAGTTATGGGATAGTCTCACAATTAACTCCTCCAGTAATACCATAATGGAATGGTATTTTTGAGTGGAGAAATTAGACACTATTAGATATGGTTCGATCCATGATAAGTCAAGTAGATCTTCTACCATCTTTTTAGGGCCATGTACTAGAAACAGCTACATTCACATTGAATCGTGTTCTATCTAAAGCAATTGAGAAGACACCATATGAGATATAGATTGGGAAGAAACTAGCTTGTCTTTTCTCAAGATTTAGGGAAGTAAGATTTATATTAAGAAACAGGCCTCATACAAGTTAGCACCCAAATCCATAAAGTGTCTTTTTGTGGGGTATCCTAAAGAAACAAAGAGATATTGATAGGGGAAGCAAAAGAGAATCATGCTAGTTTAGGGACAAAATCTTAAAATACAACAAAAACACAATAACAAAAAGAAAGGGATGAAATTTATGATGAAAATAAAAAAGAAATGAAATAAATAATGGGATAATGGTCAATGATGAGATCCTCTAGAGTACCTGCCTCTAGGAACCTTAACCTTTAAAGACACCATAAGAGTTGATCATACTTTTGATTATGTTTGTTTCTTACACGAGATATCACGACAAAGCACTAAGGCTCATAAGAATTATAAACTCTAAAATGAATAATTTCATTCAACTTCTCTTTCATTTACAAGAGGGAGCATGCCTAATATATATAGGCTCATAGAGAAGACTATTTTCTAAAATTAAAACCCTAATTTCCTAATACTAAAAGAAGAAAGAAAATAATATAAAATAAATATTTAGCCATATAATTTAAGAGATGTGATCCTAAAATTATGGGATTACAAAACTTAGAAATTAAAATATATAATTAGTCTTAATCTTTGAATAGACTCAAAATAGGAAAGTATGACTAGTCTTGTTCCTTAAGAAAGGGAGTCAAGTCAAAGGACTATTAAAATAAGAAATAATTTAAGAGACGATCAAGAGATCATAAATGATTTAAAATCACACCACCCTTGAATTCTTCACTAGGGTTTCATGCCTCCTTGCTTGCACGGGCTTCAACTTGTAGTCTTTCTTACATTAGGCTAGGGTTTGCATTTCTTGGGCTTGACTCATGGATTTAGATCTTAAACACATTATGCATGCTTAAAGGCTCTCTTTTAGGCTTGAGAGAAGTGCTCCAGTGCCCTCCAAGCTCTTGGATTTCTTGTACGAAACTAAACAAGGCTTGCTTCATGGCTTTAGTTTGGGCTCTTGTCATTAGACCTCCAATATATTATAAAGGGTCTTTAGGCACATTAAATTAGAAGTGTTGGGCTCCTTTCTCCTTGCCTTGGCCTCCTTTCATGCCACCATGCTTATGATTACCATCATCAAGTTTCGTTGTCACTAACATAATGTCATTCATGCCATAAAGTCCATCATTCCCTCCTAATTAAAAAGGATTCATCCTTGAATATGTAATGGAATGTAGCACTAACATTGCCGTAAGAGCTAGGATAATCTATCTTATAAGCATCATCATTAATTCTCTCTAAAACTGGGAAAGGTCTATCTCCTCGGGCTTCAAGTTTGGATTTCCTCTGATTAAGAAATCTCTCTTTCCTTAAGTATAACCAAACCCAATCTCCAGGATCAAAGATCACATGTCTCCTACCTTTATTAGATTGCTTGGCATATTGCTCATTCTTTCTCTCTATGTTTGCTTTAACCTTAGCATGTAAATCTTGCACAAACTCAGCTTTCCTCTTGCCATTAGTGTTAGCATGCTCAGAAGAAGGCAAAGGTAAAATATCAATAGGAGATAATAGATTGAAACCATAAACAATTTCAAATAGAGAATAAGAAGTAGAAGAATGAACATCCTTGTTGCGAGCAAATTCAATATCAGGTAAATAATTCACCTAATTTTTCAAATTTTTCTGAATTATCACTCTTAGTAGTGTAATCATAATTCTGTTGACTACCTCAGTTTAACCATCAGTTTGTGAATGGGCAGTAGTGGAAAAAAGTAACTTAGTCCCTAATTCATTCTATAAGGTATGCCAAAAGTGACTGAGAAACTTCACATCCCTGTCACTGACAATAGTCATAGGTAAACCATGCAAACGAACAATCTCTTTAAAGAATAAGTCAACAATGTTAACAGCATCATTAGTCTTAGCATAAGCAATAAAGTGTGCCATCTTAGAGAATTTGCAACAACAACAAATATGGAATCTTTGCCTGGAAAAGATTTAGGCAATTCAATTATAAAATTTATAGAGATATGTTTCCAAAGGTGAGAGGAGATAGGTAAAGGAGAGTAAAGTCTATAAGGTTAGACCTTAAGCTTTGCCTGTCTACATTTATTGTGTTTATCATAAACAAATATGACATCTTTTTGCATGTGAGGCCAAAAGAAATGATTGGACAAAATAGCCAAAGTTTTCTCTACACTAAAGTGTCCCATCAAACCACAACTATATGCTTCCTTAATAAGCAACTCACGCATACAATAAATAGGAATGCATAATTTGTTTTTCTTAAAAAGAAATCCATCAAATATAAAGAAATCACTAGGTCTATGATTTTCACAAGATTTCTAAATATTTTTAAAATTAGAACTAGTTTTATAAAGATCTTCTAGAATCTCAAAGCCAAGTAATTGAGCTTGGAAATAAGAAAGTAATGTATACCTTCGAGATAAGGCGCAATGACATTTTCTTTGCCTTACTTATGCTTAATCATAGAAGGAAAGGTCTTAATAAATTCTATCCAGTGAGTATGTCTCTTGTTCAACTTACCTTGAGACTTGAGAAACTTTAAACTTTCATGATCAGAATGAATGATAAATTCCTTAGGCCACAAATAGTGTTGCCACATTTCTAAAGCCCTCTTTAGAGCATAGAGCTCTTTGTCATAGGTGGAATAATTCAAAGCCACACCATGTAGCTTTTCATTAAAGTAAGCTATGGGCTTAGAATTCTGCATTAAAACAGCACCTATACCAATACCAGAAGCATCACATTGAATTTCAAATGCCTTAGAGAAATTAGGCAAAACAAGTAAAGGGGTATTAGTTAATTTATCCTTTAGGGTTTGGAAAGCCTTTTCTTGTGTCTCATGTAACATCTTGAATTTCTTAGTCCTAAGTTTAGAGGTTAATCAACGGTGAAGTGGAAATTAAAGTGGGATTAGATATTCGGATGATTAATTGGTATTTTGACTTGTTTGTGTGTTGTATGGACAATTATAGGTGATAGGAGTGTGTTTTGAATCAAAGCAAGTGTGCGTGGTGAGAATGGATCTTACTGTGCCATGCGTCGTGGCTTGTGCTGCATGCTTCGTGGTGCATGGACCAAAAATTTGCCTTCATAAGTCATGAATTTTTAGAAATTTCAGAGGAGAGAATTTGAAAAACACATGAGATAGAGAGAGGAGAAGGGCTAAGGAGCTAGGTTAAGTCATTTTGGAACGGTAGAAGGTGATTTAGATCGGTAACTTGCCAGGTAAGCAATGTATAACTCTTACCTTCCATTCTACACAAATTTCTCTGAAAGTGAGTTATAGGGAAATTGAATCGATGGAATTTGAGGGGTTTGATTCTTGCCCAATAGTAATAAAAAGGTTCTCAAAAGTTAAATTAGAGCTTTATGACTGGTTTAGAGCTGAATGATAGAGCTTTGAACTAGGAGGCTTAATTTTTACCTTTAGAGATAGAAAGTTAGGGCAAAAATCTATCTTGAGTGAAATAAGACTGGTTAAGGTGATGTAAAGTAGTAATTGGGTAGTTATAGACTTAGAATGGATAGATGGAAAAAAGTTTATGGATGAATATAGCCTTAAGTAGAAAAAATGAGTTTTTGGTCAAAATGGACCAATTGACTAAAATGTGCCAAAATGTGTTCAGATTGGCATATTGGACACATGAGTAGAGAAAGGAAGCTTGTGATAAGCTTGTACAATAGTTGAAACCCACAGGTAATCTTTCTAGTGATAGAAGGGTTGAGGTAACTGAATAACTTCCTTTGTTTGACTATTTATTGTAACTATATGTTAGTATGCTATGCAATGCACAAAATAGTTTTGAATGGAGCATGTTTTATAGCATTGAGTGATTGTTGTGTATGAAATGATTTTTGATTGATATAAGCATGGAAATATGTTTTGTAATGAAAAACATCATATATTGTATAAGAAAGTGTTAAATTGTGAAAAGGAAACCTTAAATGGTTTGAGAAAGCAAGATTTGAGAGGTGAGAGTTCACCTGAGTATAGGAGATGATAAATATCATATGGCAAGGTTTCCTTAGTGCCCTGTTAGGGTGTGGTATTGGAAACAATTCTCCTTAGTGCCTTGAAAGGTGCGGTGTTGGAGAAAATATCCTGAGTGCTTATTAAGGTACTGTGTTGGAGATGAGAGACTCCTTAGTATCTTTGTGATACGGGTTGGAGTCAATGACTTCCTATTGTGTGTATTAGGGGAAAACCTTAATCTATATTATGCGTTAGAACATCTTTTTAGCTAGGTGATTCTACAACTAAAGGTAAGCTCAAGACTAATGAGAGTGTACATTAGTTTGAGATGAGCCTATGGTTTCATGTCTGGGTTATTTGGAGGTTTGGTTGGTAGAGATCATGCTAGTATTTTATGTGATATGATAAAATATTTTGAGATAACAAGGAATCCTTTGGGATTGATGAAAAGATGAAAAATAAGATGTGATATGTAAAGTAAATACTACTTTATGAGGTTTTAATGATATACTATGTTTACTTTCATAGTGTCACATGTGATAGTCAATAAGAATGAGTTATTCTATTAGTGAGATTTTTATCTCACCCTTGTGGTTACATGTTTATAAGACTGGGAAGTGATCAGGCTAAGGGAAGAGAGTCTAAATCGGCTTGAGTTGAGAAGTCGTGTAATTTAAGGTTGTGTAATAAACTAAATTGAAAGAATGTATATATGAGTGTTTATGAGTTGCTATAGGGTTACATGCATTTATTGAATTGAGCTTTTGTGAAATCAAGTCTGATTATGTGTATATGTGTTGTTTGAGACAAAAGGGATTTGATTTGAGTATGTTTGTGTTACAATGATTATGTGTTGGTGAATCTTAAGTTAAAGGACAAATTATGAGGAAATAAGTAATTTGAGGGCTAATATTGTATTGTGAATATGATTAGTGAATCTTAAGCCAAGGGATAAATTATGATGAAATGAGTAATTTGGTGGCTAAGATTGTATTGTGAATATGATTGCATATGTATGAGTTGAGAAATAGCTAAGTGGGCTAAGTTATGCCAAGAAATAACATAGTAAGTTAAGTTAGTGAATTGTGGGAATTGGCTGTAGAAGGGTTAAATTTTGATATTTGAGCATGATTGTGACTAATTATGGTCAATTAGGTGTATTAGATCCTTTTAGACTTGATTCAAGGCTTAGTGTGGTCTAATGAGAGAAAGGGATTGATTTGAGCATTTGGGTGCGCAAGATTTTCAGAAAAAATGACTTTTTACACTTGGGTGTCTAAATTTTGATCGAACTATTAGATCATATCCAAACCTATCTCATTAGTTAGTATCCAAGCTAAGCTTCATGTAGGCACTTGAATCACTCTGATTGGATGTCGTATGAGAAATTGACACAAGCTAAAAGTTCATCATTTTTGTTGTCAAAATGACCGCAAAAAAATGGACAAACATACCGCAGTATATGGAAGCACATGCTGCAGTGCACAACACAAACAAGATGAGTGTGTGGTTCTATGCCACATGCCACGGTGCACTAACCATCTGCCGTGGTGCTAGCCAAGTTTCAGTTTTATTTTTGAGTTAAATTGCATGCAATTGAGATAGGAATGCTAGTGGGTTATGTATACTATGTATTTGAGGAGTGCATGATTTATTTCCACTGTGTTTTTCTCTAATTGTGTTGTGAACTAATTAGTTTTATAAACATAAGTCTTTGGCCGAAGCTTTTGAAAATGAAATTTATTATGAAGAATGATAAGAGGTAGTGGTAGCACCGTAATCTTCTCTTATATTTGTGGATATATAGGAAGATGTTACATCTCACCTTATATGAAGGTCACATTCTTCTTAACAAGTTCATTAAGAAGGGCGGTAATGCTAGAAAAATCCTTAACAAATCTCTTATAGAAGCTTGTTAAGCTGTGGAAGCTTCTCACTTCACTTGCATTCTTAGGGGTTGGCTATTCACAAATAGCCTTAACTTTCTTCTTATCCATAAGAAATCCTTGTGATCCAATAACAAATCCTAAAAAGATAACAGAATCTATGCAAAAGAAATACTTTTGGAAATTAGTATATAACTTATATTCCCTCAAGGTGCCAAACAAGTTTTAAGATGATTCACTTGATTAGTCAAAGATTTACTATAAATTAGAATATCATCAAAGTAAACCACAACAAACTTGCCTATAAACTTTCTAAAAACATGATTCATTAATGCCATAAAAGTACTAGGAGCATTAGTCAAACTAAAGGCATAACTAACCATTCATATAATCTAAATTTAGTTTTAAAGACAATTTTCTAGTCATCACCATCTTTCATATGAATTTGATGATAACCACTTCTAAGATTAATTTTAGAGAAGATAGAAGCACCATGTAACTCATCAATCATATCATCAAGTCTAGGGATAGGGAAACAATACTTTATAGTGATTTTGTCGATTGCTCTACAATTAGCACACATCCTCCAAGATCTGTCTTTTTTTGGCACTAAGATAACAGGGATAGCACAAGGGCTAAGGCTCTCATGCACAATGCATTTCATCATCAATTCCTCTACTTTCTCTCCTTAGTCTCTTCAAGGTTAGTTCTATAAGTAGACCTGTTTGGAATAGCAGCTTCAAGCAAAAAATCTATCCTATGCTTAATTCCTCTTAAGGGAGGAAGCCTATTAGGGATCTCGTCAGGGAATAGATCTCTATAATCTTGCAACAAAGAGACAATACTAGAAGGTAAAGTAAGGTCAAGAGTGTCAACAGAAACATAAATATTCTTAGGAATTACAATAAGAGCTCGCTCACTTATTAAAGCCTCTTGAATCTCACTTTTCCCACATAATAATATTTTCTTTTCACTATTTTCTTTCACTCCCACCATTCTATTTTTCTTTGTTCTCACCCTCTAACCACTCATTTTCCTTTCTTTTGATTGATTTTCAAGTAAAGTAATACTCTCTTTCTTTTCTCTCTCACTCATGCCACAATTAAGGAGATCTCTTCTTTGCTTGTAATCTTGAGCAATCTTCAGTTGATCTTCATAGGCTTGGATGGGCCTAAGAGAATTTAATACAACAGTCTTGCCTTTAAAAGGCACCTTGTGACAATTTCTGAAACCATCATGAGTAGCCTTACTATTACACTTCTAAGGCCTACCTGATAACAAGTGTCTAGCAAGCATAAGGGCAACATCACATAATACATCACAAGTATAAACCCCAATAGAGAAAGTAATCAACACTTCCTTAGAAACCCTAATTTCAGCACAATCATTCAACTATTGCAATTTATAGGGCTTAGGGTGTGGAATTAAAGGTAGAGATGATTTATATACAAGTAAAGTACTAGCTATGTTAGTGCAACTACCACAATCAATTACCATGCTATATACTTTCTCTTTGATGAAGCATCTAGTGTGAAAAATATGCTCATGCTGCTCATGTATCATCCTCCTTTGGTTGAATATTGAGAGCTCTTCTTGCCACTAAGATAGAGTCAACTACACCATTGCATTCATGCTCATCCTTTGATTCATGGGAGGTAGAATCATCATCAACATTATTAGTATTATCTCTATCACTTTCATGCACACTATCATAGCCACTATTATCTGTCAAGATCATAGCTCGTTTATTGCTACAATCTCTCATCATGTGACCCACACCATGGCATTTGAAACACTTAATAAGAGAAGTGTTAGATGAATAAGAAGAAGGTTTAGGGTTAGAAGTTTTACCCTTATACTTGGTCTTCATTTCTTCCTTAGCCTTGGATGTATCTTTAGCCTTGGAATCCTTTCATTTGGAAGTTTCCTTGAAGTCTTTCCAAGAGGACTTAGAATATTTGTTTTTATTTCTTTGCTCCAATTTTATAGCTTTGTGCGTGAGCTCTTTCTTGTCCACAAAAGTTTACAAGTCAAGCTTATCTCTTAACTTTGGCTCAAGTGGTCCATATTTCTTGACATTGCTTCATGTTTATTTTCTTAAATGTTTGCATGAAACTTCAAGATATTCAACTCTTGCACATACTCTTTCACAGTCATAGATCATTGAGAAAACATTCTCAGTTTTCTATTTAGCTCTATGTAGTAATAGCTAGGGACATAAGCCTTTTGTAAGTATCTTTTAAGCTTCTCCCACATTTTAATAGGCTTTTTTCCAAGTTAGCTTCTTTTGTACTATAAATCTTGCCACCATAGTCAGCATAGTTAGTAAATTTTGGAAGTGTTAGGCTCCTTGCTTCTTGCCTTGGGCTCCTTTTATGCCATCATGCTCATGATTACTATCCTCAAGCTTCGTTGTCATTAACGTCATGTCATCCATACTATGGGATCCATCACAAGGCTTATTGGGCCATTAAGAAGGTCAACTTGGATTTGCATCTTTTGGCTAAGGAGAGATTCCTTCAAATATAAGAACTAGAGGAGCTTAAGTTGGATGCTTATGAGTCATCTAGGATTTATAAGGAGAAAATAATGATTCTTCATAACAAAATAGTCTTGAGGAAGAATTTTAAAGTTGGAGACTTAGTCCTAGTTTACAAGACATGATACATCCATAAGCATTTCAAGATCACATCTTAATGGTATAGGCCATATATGGTGACTATTATTCTCTCTTATAGAGTCCTTCAACTTAAGGATGAAGCCATAAGGTCCACTTAGGAGATTAATGGCCATTTATGCAAGCTTTATAAGGAAATAGACCTAACACTTCAAAAGGAAGAGGACTTCTCTCAATATGTTTTTGAACCACCATGATAAGGTTATATCTCTTTAACCTTGACCTTTTACCTTGCTTTGATTGATATATTTAATGATTAGTATAGTTCAAGTGTGGGGATATGAACTTAGTAGAGAGTAGATTTTTTTGCTTTGGTTTGTTTATTTCTTTTTATTTGTTTGATTTTGAAAAAAAAATCTACACCACACTTTTGTTATGCATTCATTATTGATCTTACATTGTTTCATCATTAGTCTATTCAAACATTTTGTTTTGTTTGTTTGCTTTTGAACAAAATTTTTCAAAAAAATTAAAAAAATTGTGCTTAGTTTTGTTTTGTTTTGGGTTACTCAACGACTTAGCTCTTGAATGGATATTTTAATGCTTGAGATGTGGTAATTTTTAGAATTGAATAGGTGTAAAGTGAACACTTTTTTACCTTAAATTAATGGGTTAGAGTGGCACATTACCCTTTCATGGAAGAGGCCAAACACTCATGTATGATTAATTCCTTAGTGATGTTACCCTCTAGAATTTGTATCACTTCTTAATTGAGACCACATGTCTTGCACTTGTTTGATAGGAGATGAAAGATGGCATTCATATAAAAAATAGCCAAGAATCACATAGCAAAACCATTATTATTGATTATCCTTTGTTCGCTACTTTGAGCTTTTGGTTTGATTCTTTTCAAAAATAAATAGTGACCCCATTTTTCCCATCAGATACATGTTACACTTTTAAATATCTTTTTAATATTCATTGCATGTCCTAGATCAAGTGAGTAGATGCCTATTGTCATTTTTCTATTCATTACTCTTTATCCTTTATTATTACACTATTTCATCAATTATTTCCATTGTTTTCAGAGATTAGGGGCAACCAAAAGAAAAAGACAAGCAAAGAAAGATTGAAAAAAAATATTATGAAAATGAAAGAAAAAAAGTTGCTAGAAAAAGAAACAAAAAGAAGAAGAAAAGAAGGTGAAAAATAAAAGAAAGAAAAGAATAAAAAGTTGCCTAGCTCATCCATTCCATTTGTTTTATTATTTCTTATCATTGCTTTCCATCCTCATTATTTTAAGACATCCACTCAATTGAATTAGGTTATGCTTTGCATATTAAGGAGATATATTTTGGTTTTAGCATTACCTTGATGATAACCCTATTTTTCATATATGTATTTCTTAGACATCCTTTCATTACCCACATTACAACCTAATAAAGTCTACTTGATTCTTGATTGCAAGTGCTATTTAGTAGTGGAGATGTAAAAGTGTTACAAACTTATGATAGGGTTTATCCTAAGGATTTTTGTAATATCCTAAATTTCTTAATATCATGATTAGCTATTAATCAAGGGTAAAGTGATAATTAGTATAGGATTAGAGATTTGGATGATTACTTGATGAATTGATTCATTAGGATATTGTGTGAATAAGTATGTATGGAAGGAGTAAGTTTTAGGTTGAAGCAAGTATGAATGGTGAAAATAAATCTCACTGTGCCATGTTCCGCGAGCGAATGGACTAGAAAATGATTTCTTAAGTTGTGAAATTTTAGAAATTTAAAAGGAGAGGAATTGAGAACATAAGAGAGAAGGAGAGAAGAAGCGCTAAGGAGTAAGGGCAAGCTATTTCAGGTCAGTGGAAGGTGCTTTTGATCGATAGCTTAGCATGTAAGCTATATATAACTCTTACCTTACATTCTAAACAAATTTCTTTGAAAATGAGTTATAAGGAAATTGAATCAGTGAAATTTGAAGGATTTGATTCTTTCCTAATAGTAATAAAATGGTTCTTGAAAGTTAAATTAGAGCTTGCAACTAGTTTAAAGCTTAACGATAGAGCTTTAAACCTGTAGGCTTAATTTTGGCCTTAAGAGAGAGAGATTCTAGGGTGAAATTATTTTTTAGCAAAGTAAAATTGATTAAGGTGGTGTAAAAATAGTAATTGAGTAGTAATGGTCTTAGAATGGATAAATAGAAAAGACTTTATGGTTAAATATAGCCCAAAGTAGTAAATATATATATTTTTGGTCAAAATGGACCAAATGACTAAAATGTGTCAAATGTGTTCAGATTGGCATATTGGATATGTGAGTAGAGAAAGGAAGCTTGAGATAAGCTAAAGTGATAGTTGAAATCCACGGATAACCTTTATAGTGACAAAAAAGTTGAGGTAACCGAATAACTTCTTTTGCTTGACCATTTATTATAACTATGTGTTAGTATGCTATGTAGTGCATAAAAGTATTTTGAGCTAAACATATTTTATAACATTGTGTATGTGTTTCATGAAATAGCTTTAGATAGAATAAAAGAATTAAAATGGGTAATTTCAAATGATATGTTATATATATATGTGTGTTATGTATGAGAAAAGCATGTAAAGTAGTAATAAGGAACTTTGAATGGTTGGAGAAGCATCATCATAGGGGTGGGAGTTTACTTGAATAGAGAAGTATTGATAAGACCATATAACATATCTTCCTCAGTGCCCGACGGGGTGCAGTATTGGAGAAATACCTCCTTAGTGCCTTTGAAGGTGCAGTGTTAGAGAATATCTTCTTAGTGCCTCTTGAGGTGCGATGTTAGAGATTTGAGACTCCTTAGTGTCTGTGTGATATGGTGTTGGCATTAATGACACCCTATTGTGTTTATTGGGGTAAGCCATAGTCCAAAAGTGAGATAGAACATCTTTAACCAATTGATTCTACTACTAAAGGTGAACTTAGGGCCAATGAGTGTGTACATTAGTCTAAGGTGAGCCTATGGTTTTATGTCGGGATGATTTGGAGATTAGGTTGGTAATGATGATGTTATGTGATGTTTGTGATAATAAAGTGGTGAAAAGTGGAGTAAAAAGGTAAAATGTGAAACATGGATGTAATTTAAGTGGAACATGTGATATATGCCATTGTAATGAGATTTAAATGGTATATTATATTTTACTTCCATATTGTTACATACGATAGTCATTAGAAGTGAGTTATTTTGTTATTGAGATTTTTATCTCACCCCCATGGTTACATGTTTGCAGGGTAAGGGAAGAGAGTCTAGACTGACTTCAGTTGCTGGAGTCGTGTATACTCTGAGTTTGTATAATAAACTAATAAACTTGTGTATATATGTGTGAATGAGTTGGCATAAGGTTGCATGCATGACTTAAGTAGTGATTTTGTGAAATCTTAGCCAATTAGATGTGTATGTGATGAAATAAATCAAGGGCTAATGATTTAAGTATATATGTGTTGAATTGTTGTCGATATTGGTGAATCTTATGCTCAAGTGAGAAATTATGATGAAATGAGTAATTTAGAGCTAAGATTGAGTAATATACATGTTATGAATATGAATGTATGTAATTATGTTGAGAAAAAGGCCAAGTAGGCTATGTTATACCGAGTAATAGTAATTTGTGAAATGTGAAAATTGGCCGTTGAGGGGTCAAATTTAAGTATATGTGTATAATTGTGATATATTATGGTCAATTAGATATATTCAGTCCTTTTGGACTTGATTCAAGACCTTGTGTGGTCTAATGAGAGAAAGGAATCAATTTGAGCACTTGGCTGCACAAAATTTTCAAAAAAAGTGACTTTTTACACTTGAGAGTCCAAGATCAAACTGTTAGATCATGTTCAAACGTATCTCATTAACTAGCTTATGAGCTAAGCTTCGTGTGGTACTTAAATTACTCTGATTGGATGTCGTATGCAAGAACGGCTCACACCGATGCATGGTGTCACATGTCGTGGCATATGTCATAGAGAGTTTGAGTGTGTGGCTTTATGCCACATGCTGCAGTACACGTACTTTATGCTGCGGAACACAAACCAATTCCCAACCTAATTTTGTGATTTAATTGCATGCAATAGAAATAGAGATGTTAGTGGTTTATATCTACTGCGTATTATACAAATGTGTGATTTGCTTCCACTGTGTATTCTCTAATGTATTATAATTTTTGATAATTTTACGAAACAAGTCTTTGGCTAAAGCTTTTCAAACAAAATCTTTGATTACTGTTCTGATTTGTGATGTTGTGATTCTGTTAATCTTCTCCTATATTGAGTGGATATGAGGGAAGGTTACAAATTTCAAGTGAAATTGAATACCTTATATACTTTGAGTGATGAGAGTAAATACTTAACATAAAGAAGCTTACTCTTTGACATTGATCCCTAGTAAAGGTTTGTTTGTGATGTGCATAATTCATTCCTAATTATTTTCACATTGATTGATAATTTATAGAAGTTTATGAGCTAGTATTTTAGTGACTTTGAACATTATTTTTTTTTCTTGTTCCATTGTCTTTAAGTTTCTTTTAGGGCCTTTTTTACTTGATTTTGCCCCAAGTGCACAAGATAAGTACGGGAAAATTGATATAGAACACATATGTTACCCACTTTTATGTGTCACTTAGAATCCTTTTATTAATAATTTATCACCTCCAAGTGCACAAATTGCATTAGATTTGAAATTTTGCCTAAGTTTCTAGGTTAGTACACTAGGGGCATGTTGGTCTAAAAATGAAATTTTAAGCAAAAGTACAAGAAAAATTGACAAAGTGCATATTATCTCTAGTTGATAAGTGGTGAAATTATATTTTTAAAATTCATTTTAGTTTGGAAGTAATTAAATAAAAGTTCAACACTTTCTAAAGTGTCTTAGTTTGACCGAGTCTTTGGTTTGCTTTTGTGTGAAAATTCTCATATAATTTTGTGCAACTTGAAATTTGGTTATTTTAATAAATTCTACCTTCTAATTATGAATTTAATTCTAGAAATTAATTAAATTTTATTATGTCACATGTTATTTAATGAAATTATGTGATTTATGTGACATAAGTTGGCATGTAACTTGTGCATCAATTGAGAAATTAAGGTCAATAACTAAGGTTGTTGCTACCTTAGCAAAATAATACTAAGTTACACTAGTGTAGTGATAATGTGAACCTAGGTCGATCTTCATGAGGAGACTTAGTTAGACAAGCTAGAGTAAAGTGTGTTACAAGTTAAAAGATGATTTGGACATATTTGAGTTTAAAACTAAATGAACTAATAAACCTAATTCTAGAGGGAATGGTGTGGGTGTGTATTAGAAGTAGGAGCTTTTATGTGAAATTAGCCACCTATCATTGTTTGATTATAACCTAGCTAGTTTGGTTTCTTCTCTCTTCTTTCTGGCTTTAGTGACTTAGTTATATTACCAAGACTTAGCTAATACCTTAACCATCCCCAATCCAAGATTATGGTCTTACAGTGAGCTAAAGCAAAGCTATCATGAAGCCTAACCATAGTGTTACAAATATGAGTCAATTAGGTCAAGCACATATGAAGGAATCAACATGCTCAAGATGATGAGTCATGAAGATATTCACATGCATTCAAATTGGCAAGATTATGACAAGCAAGAAAACATGTTAAACTCATCGAAATAACCAATATTATGAAACAACTTGAAGAGGCCAAAATCTAGAGCTTAAAGTAATAAAACTCAAGTAGCAACAAGCATCTCTCAATCATATGAATCATTACTTGAAATTACAAAATCAAATAGTCATACAATTTCATAATTCCAGGGAGAGAAAAGTAGAGAGAAGAAATTCAAATTCAACTAGAAAATAATACAAACTCAAGGTTTCCTTCTCCATTTAGTAGCTTCTTCAAGAATCTAACCTTGCATCTTCAAGTGATGAAAAGGAATGAAGTTCCAAGATTATGGTCTTCTTCACCATGATCTTGCCCAATGATAGCTTGGTTTGATCCTTGAGAAAGCCATTAGGCTATGTAGAGGAATAATGCAGGAAGAGAATGGTGTTGGTTTTGTGAAATTTGGAAGGTTAGATTGAAAGATATGGAGGAGTGAGAGTGGAAGTGTAGAGAGAGAAGTGAGAGAACTTGAAGAAGTTGAAGCTTGAAATCTGAAAATATGAGTAAATGATCTAAAAATTAATGCTAAGCCTAGCTAAAATGTGTTCTTGGACTAAATTAGAGTGGTCACCTACTAAACAAGTTGCCACAAAACTTAAAACAAGTCATTAGGTCAAGTGAGGTTAAGGGTAGTCTAGGTTGTAAGTCAACTTGGGTGATAATTCTAATGTTGCTCTTCTAATCCTATATATGCATAGACATGTTAAGCACTTGTGTTCCCCTTAAACACCTTGAAAATCACGTCCAAGATGCCATAAGATCAGATCTGAATTTTTCTTTAAAGCTTTTTAACCATATTGCAACTATCTTGAAATTTTGACAAGTCAACTTGATCCCTTGTGTGCAAGTGCATGGAAACCTCTTGTGTGCCTCATTAGCATTGAAAAATCACACCATTTTTAAGGCCATTCAGGCCTGAAATCACGTGCTCAATAGCTCCCTATCTGCTAAACCAAATCTTAAACCAAAGCCTCTTCCATGCAAAGTGTCACCTAAGACAATAACATAAAATTTGATTAAGTTATTTTGCACATGTGATAATTATGAAAATATTCAAACCCTAATATATTTTTACATATATTTTCAAAATTCATTCAAAACTTTACAAACACACATGAGAAAATTAAGGTGGCCATGTATGCATGCAAATTAGGTCAAACTAGCTAAATTGGCAAGTCAACCCAAAATGTTGACTTTTTAACACTAAATCCAAATGCAACTTTTAAAACCAAATATTTCAAACCAAATGGACTTAAAACTAATGCACACATCAAATTCTAAATTTTTCCTTGAGTTCCCAACAAAATGAAAAATAATCAAAATACCCTTAATATGCACACTTTCTCATTAAGGCCCAAAACCCTAATTTAAGACCAAGAATGCACATTTTAGGGTTTCCTATCATGAAGTGTGGTCCTAAATGCCTCAAAAAGGTGTATGACAAATATGACCTATCAGTCAACATTCCTTGAGGTCAATGCTTAAGAAAAGTATGTAATAAATATGACCTATCAAAATTCTCCCACACTAATCTTTACACCCCAGGCAAAATAAAATCAAAAGAATACCTCACCACACAATTCCCAAAAACCTAAAAATAAAAAAAGAAAACACAAGTGAAATTCTAAGGGAAATCAAATCAAAATTCAATGAAATTCTTCATATAAATAAAGAAGATGCTGTTGCCGCAATTAAAGAATTTTATCCCTCACAGATGAACTATTAAAGAGATGTGAAATCATAGATAAAGCCTCATAAGTGTATAGTGTTTGCTCTCAATTCACTCAAGTGTTTGAAGGTATATCATTTCACTCCATGAACATTGGCAAAACACCCTACCATAAGCTTGTAATTCCTCTAACTCTCTACTACTAATTTTGTAAATGTTCTCAAGAATCAATTGGTCTTTATTATAGATGTAATATAGCTATCAAAAGGATATAATTGGATTTCAATGTGAAAGGGTAAGGTTTTGGCTCAAGAAAATATGCCTTGGCCACAATGCAAGCATGCAACAATGTTCAAAACTTTCCAAACCTTAACTAAGTGAATATAAACTCACATTCTTGCTTGACTTTTTTTTTGCATTTTTTTCTTTTCTTCCCTTATTTTTCTTTATTTATTTCAATTTTTTTCTTTTCGGCAACTTTCCTTTTCTTTCCTTTTCTCTTTTTCACATATTTTTTTCTTTTTCTTGTCATTCTTTTTCATTTTTTCTATTCTTTTCTCTTATACAAAAGCTATGAAATGTCTTGGGTTCAATGGACAAGATTCACATAAAATAAAAACTTGTTCCTTTAAGAAGTTGGAATAAATGTAGAAAAATGATGAAGGAATGAGTTTATCCACTAAGTTAAATCGAAAAAAATTAAGGACATTGAAGAACACTAAAAAAGAGTACATGCAATCCATGGAAAAATGAAGGGATAGTATTTAAAAATGAATGAAATAAAAGAAAGGCTCAAATTAACTAACATGGGATAATCAATCACATTAGGGTTAGCTAAAAGGCCTTGTGCTTTTTATATAAATGCCAAAATATCTTCTCTACAAAAAATGTAATGAGCCTTGATTAAGAGGAAAGACAAGTTCTAGAGGGTGCAAATACTAATGACAAAACTCTCAATGGTTGAAAGCTCTTTCCATGTTGGCTAATTTTGCTTTTTTAATCAAATGCTCATAATCTAATGGAAAACTTGCTTCATAAAGTACAAAAATTATGGCAACATTATCTCAAAAGTTCATATTCCAAAATCCAAAAAGGAAAATTAGTTTCCCATGACAAATCAAAACAACAAAATTTTTATAATTTTCCAAATATTTTTCAGAACAAAACAAAAAGAAAACCAAATTTTATGCTCTCCCCCTATACTTAAACCATGCATTGTCCAATGTATGCTCAAATATGTCAAGGACACTAAATCCATGAATGAATGCATGAAAAGTGCAAGAGAAAAATTTTTGGGAGCAAATAAAGTTATAGGACTGAAAATACCAAAATTGTTACTATTCTAAAAATCTTGAAAATATCTCTCAAGGGACAGTAAACTTGTGGATTTTATAATAGAAGATCCATATGAGAAATTCCTTAAAAAATTTTATGAGAGATAAAAGACACATATAGGAAAATGATATAAAAATTTTGACTAAGGTTGCCTCCTCCTCATAGTAACTCCTTCAAGAACCTAGCCTTGCATTTCTAAGTTTTCTTCAAGATGATGCTTCAACTCCATAGCTAATTTTCTCATGAATTTCACACAAGCAAGCTAAGGTTTAATCCTTGAGAAAGCTATTAGGTTTTGTAACGGAAGAAAAGAGGAAGAGAATGGTGCTGGTTTAGTGGAATTTGGATGGTTAGATTGAGAGATATAGAGGAGAGAGAGTAGAAGTGTAGAGAGAGAAGTGATGGAACTTGAAGAACATGACATTGAAGATTCAAAATATGAGTGAATGATCTAAAAATTCATCCTAAACCTATCTAAATGTGTTATGGATGAAATTTGGGTAGGATACTTGCTAAACAAGTTGCCTTAAAACTCAAAACAAGTCATTAGGTCAAGTGAGGTTAAGGGTAGTCTAGGTTGCAAGTCAACTTAGGTGATAATTCCAATCTTGCTCTTCTAATCTCATATGTGCATGGACATATTAAGTACTTGTATTCCCCCTAGAGGCCTTGGAATTCATGCCCAAAACATGCACAAATCAGATCTGAAATTGTCTTCCAAGCTTCTCAAATACATTGCAATTATCTTGAACTTTGACAAGTCAACTTGATCCCTTGTGTGTAAGTGCATGGAAACTTCATGTGTGCCTCTTTAGACCATGAAAATAACACCATTTTGAAGCCCAGTCAGATCTGAAATTTCGTGCTCCTTGCTTCCCCATTTGCCAAACCAAGTCTTGGACCAAAATCTCTTTTATGCAAAGTATCACCTAAGAAGACAACATGAAATTTGACTAAGTTATGTTGCACATGTGATAATTATGAAAATATTCAAACGCTAATATCTTTTTGCATATATTTTCAAAATCCATTTAAAACTTCTTAAACATACATGAGAAAAATAAGGTGGCCATGCATGCAAGCAAATTAGCTCAAATTAGCCAAATTGGCAAGTCAACTTAAAATGTTGACTTTTTAACCCTAGGTCTAAATGTGACTTTTAAAACCAAATATTTCTACCCTAATGGACCTAAAAGTAATGCACACATCAAATTTCTAATTTACCCTTGAATTCCCAATAAATTGCAAAGTGACTAAAATACCCCTAATGTGCACACTTTCACTAGGGCTCAAAACCCTCATTGAACACCTAGAATGCACATTTTAGGGTTTCATATCATGAAATGTGGTCCTAAATGCCTAAGAAAATTGTATAACAAATATGACCTATTAAAATTCCCCTACATAAATCCTTTGCACTCCGGGAAAAATTAAATTAAAAGAATACCTCAACTCACAATTCCCAAAGACCTAAAAAAATGAAAGAAGAAAATACAAATGAAATGCCTAGGGAAATTAAATCAAATGTCAATGGAATTTTCAAACAAACAAAGGAAATGTTTCTACCCTAATTAAAGAACTTTATCCCTCACAAACTAACCATTAAAGAGATGCAAAATCATAAATAAAGCCTCGCAAGGGTATAATATTTGCTCTCAATCCACTCAAGTGTTTAATAGTATATCATTTCACTCCATGTACATTAGCAAATCACCCTATCATAGACTTGTAATTCCTCTACCTCCACTACTAATTTGCAAATGTTCTCAAGAATCAATTTATCTTTATGATAGATGTAATATGGCTATCAAAAGAATATACTTGGATTTGAATGTGAAAGGGTAGGGTTTTGGCCCAAGAAACCATTCCTTGGCCATAATATGAGCATGTAACAATGTTCAAAACTTTCCAAACCTTAACTAACTGGATATAAACTCAAGTAAATAATGAAAATGAGATGGATATAAAAGAACAAGAAACAAAGTAGTAAGATAAATTGTAACTCAAGGAAACCCTTACATTCTTGCTTGACTTTTGCTTTTACATTCCCTTTCTGTTTCTTCTCTTATTTTCATTTCTTTATTCTTATTTTTTTGGCAACCTTTTGTTTTTTTTTCTTTTCTCTTTCTTCTTCTTTCTATTTCTTTCTTCTATTCTTTTTTTTTACATATAATTTTTTCTTTTTTTCTTGCTATTCTTTCCATTTTTTTTCATATAATAGCCATGAAATATCTTAGGTTCAAGAATCACAATTTTGCCATTCCCTGGCAATGGTGCCAAATTTTGACTAAAGTTGTTACTACTCTAGCAAAACAATACTAAGCTACACTAATGTAGTATTAGTGTGAACCTAAGTCGATCTCTAGAGGAGGTTTAGTTGGACAAGCTAGAGTGAAATGTGTTACAAGTTAAAAGATGATTTGGACAGATTTGAGTTTAAAACTAAATGAGCTAATAAACTTAAATCTAGAGGGAATGAAGTGGGTATGTGTAAACCTATTAAAAGTAGGAACTCCTATGTGGAATTGGTCACCTATCCTTGTTTGATTATAACTTAGCTAGTTTGGTTTCTTCTTTCTTCTCTTTGGCTTTAGTGACTTAGCTTTATTATATGTAGTGCATAATTTTGGCCTCTTTGAGTTGTATCATAATCTTGATATAGCTTGATAAGTTTAACATGTATTCTTAATTTTCATATTTCTAACTTGAATGCATGTGAATGATCTTCATGAATCATAATCTTGAGCATATTGATTCTTTCATGTGTGCTTGACCTAATTGACTTATGTTTGTAACATTATCAATAGGCTTCATGATAGCTTTTCTCAATCAAATAAATCATCACTTAAGATTATAAAATCAAAGAGTCATACAAATTTGTAATTCTAGAGAGAGAACAGTAGAGAAAAGAAATTCAAATTCAACTAGAAAATAATACAAAATCAAGGTTTCCTCCTCCACATAGTTGTTCCTTCATGAATCTAGCCTTGTATCTTTAGGTGATGAACAAGGTGATGCTCTAAGATTATGGTCTTCTTCACCATGATTTCGCCTAAAGATAGCTTGATTTGATCCTAATGAAAGCTATTAGGTTATGTAGATGAAGAAAATAGAAAGAAAATGGTGGTGGTTTGGTAAAATTTAGATGGTTAGATTGAGAGATATGGAGGAGAGAGAGTGGAAGTGTAGGGAGAGAATTGAGAGGATTTGATGAACTTAAAGTTTGAAATATGAAAATATGAATAAATGACCTAAAAAAATTGATCCTAAGCTAGCTAAGAAGTGTTTGGGATGAAATTATGGTGGTCTACTTGCTAAGCAAGTTGCCAAAAAACTAAACACAAGTCATTAGGTCAAGTGAGGTTAGGGGTAGTCAACATTGCAAGTCAACTTAGGCGATAATTTCAATACTTACTCTTCTAATCCCATATGTGCATGGATATGATAAGATTTTATGCTACCTTAATTTCTTTGAAATTTATTCTAAATGAATCTCAAATTCAAATCTAAAATTTGCCTTAAGCTTGTTAAACACATTGCAATTAACTTAAGCTTTAACAAGTTAACTTGATCCCTTACGTGTAAGAGCATGGAACCTTCATGTGTGCCTCATTAGACCTAATAAATCACACCATTTTGAAGCCTATTCAGGTCTAAAATGTCATGCTTAAGCTTCACCAAGTGCCAATTGAGTTATGTCTTTATTTATCACACTTCGTAATTAAATTAAATAATCAAATAACCATAATGTGAAATTTATTTAAGTAGACTAAGATAGGAAATATTCAATTCATCCAAGATATTAAAATGACTAAGGAAAATGAATATGAAATCCTCATAAAACTCAAGTATAGACAAGCACACACTTGAACCAAAATCAAAGGCTAATTAGAAACCCTTAAGAAGACAACCTTAAAATATCGTCTTTTCCTAATAAATCTCAACTATGATGAATCAATAAAAAAATAATTAGACCAATCATCTTAGCTCATCAAAAGAAATAAAACTCAACCTTAACCCTAATTTGGTGAAAAAGTGTATTTTATGACTAAATTACCCCTAATGCTTTGTATTTGAACACTTAAGCAAAATTGTACTAAGAATGTGATAACAATGCATATGGAGACTCTTAACATATAGAAATAGTCTTAAAACTAATGCACACATAAAATTTTATGTGAAAGCCTTGACTTGCAACTCAAGAAACCCTTACATTCTTGCTCGACTTTTGCTTTTTCATTTCCTTTCTTTTCTTCTCTCATTTTTCTTCATTTTTTCTTTTCTCTTTTTTCCATTCTTTCCATTTTTTTATCATACAAAATCCATGAAATGTCTTGGGTTCAAGAATAAGAGTCACATAAAATAAGGCTTGTTCCTTTAAGATGGAATAGATGTAGGAATATGATGAAGGAGTGAGTTTATCCACTAAGTTAAACTAAGGAAAATTAAGGACATTGAAGAACACTATAAAAGAGTATATGTAATCCATGGAAAAACTAAAGGATGATGTTTAAAAAATAAATGGAACAAAAGAAAGGCTCAAATTGGCTAACAAAGGATAATCAATCACATTAGGGTTAGCTAAAAGTCCTTAAGTTTTTTATATAAATGCCAAAATCATCTTCTCTACAACAAATGCAATAATGTAGCCTTGATTAAGAGGAAAAACAAGTTCTAGAGGGTGCAATTACCAAAAAAATAACTCTCATTGGTTGAAAGCTCCTTCCATGTTGGCTAATTTTTCTTTTTGTAACACTTGGCCCAAGTGTTACCAAAAACACACCACAACCAATAAACTAAGTATGGTTAAAGAGTTGATCCTAAAACCAACTTAGGAAACAAACCCTTTAAATCACTAAACAATTTACATAATATCAAAACACACATATAAAACCTCTTAGAAAAGTATAAATGATTAATATATAGTGCACGGAAGTAAATAAGGCAAACAGGGGTAATTAAATGATGTCATGACATCATTAATTTTGTTGTCATGACAGCCCTCCCGAGCAAAATTCCAAGGGGTGTCGATTCACCGTCTAGCCTCTAATTGAGGTGATTTCAAAGCTCATATGTAATTTTAATGATTAATAATATTTTTCCAAATTTCACAAAGATCCAACGGACGGATTAAAATTTGGACACATTAAAACTTAGGCATTTTTGCTGTTATGACAGCATAACAGCACATTCAGACCAACTTCCAGAGTGCACCATGTCATCATCCGACCCCCGATTGGAGTGATTCTAGATCCTACACATGACACTCAAAGATTAATATAATTTTACCAAATTTCAAAAAGATCCAACGGTCAGATCAAAATTGGTACGCATCCCAACTTCAGCAATTGTTGCTGTTAGACAGCATCTCCAGACAAACTTCTAGAGCACATTGTTTCCTTGTTTGACATCCAATCAAGGTGATTCTAAAGCCCACACCAAGATTATAAAAATTTTTACTTGTGATCCAATTTTCAAGAAAATCTAATGGTCAGATTGAAATTTGAACACCCGAATGTAAAGGTGTATCTTTTTGATAAAAACCATTTTCAAATTTGTCCAAATCTCATCCTAAGGGTCACATAATCTTAGTCTTTTGTTTATGTCTAACAGTGTTCCAATTAGACTATCACACATATTGTTTTTCACATGCATCACATCAAGATTATGTCTCACCTCAAGGGTGCTCAAATATAGAAGATTGAAAAAGATAGACCTCTTCTTCCACTGATTCTTTTGAGCTTCTTTTTTCTGACTCTTACCAAATACCACATTGATGTCTCTCACCTGCTCATATACCAAGTTTGCAATTAATGGCTCTGGAGCTTCATCATACTCTTGATAACTATTGAATCTTATTTTCTGCTTGCAATAAGGGTGGTCTCGTCTTAAAAATCTTCGATGACTAAGATAAACTGTCTTTTTCTCGTGTTTCAATTGTTGATGGGATATGTTCTCTTCACAGATAGGACATGCTTTATGCCCTTTCACACTATATCCAGATAGGTTTCTGTATCTAGGAAAATCATTTATTGTGCAAAAAATCATAGCTCGCTGCTTAAAGACTCATTTTGATATGAATCAAACACTTCAACACCTATCTCCTATATCATCTTCAAATCTTCAATCAATGGTGCCAAGTAAATATCTATATCATTTCTTGGTTATTTAGGGCCTGAAATCATCAAAGATAGCATGATATATTTACGTTTCATGCATAACCATGAAGGAAGATTGTAAATCACTAATAGAACAGGCCATGAACTATGTTGACTACTAAGACTACCATAAGGATTCATTCAATTTGTACATAGTCCAAGCCTAAGATTTCTAGGCTCATTGCCAAATTTAGGAAATAATTTATCAATTCCCTTCCATTGTGGAGAATCAGCTTGATATCGAAGCATGCCATCCATTTTTCTCTCATCAGCATGCTATCTCAAGTTCTTTGCCTCATTTAAATTAGCGAACAAACGTTTAAACCTTAGTATTATAGGAAGATACCACAACACCTTCGTCGGAGGCCTCTTAGTAATGGAATCATCACTACCATCCATTTCTTTTACTTTGTAGCATAATGCCTTGCAGACCAGACATGCTTCCAATTCTTCAAAATCATTTCTATATAATATACAATCATTGGGGCAAGCATGTATCTTTTGATACCCTAAATCCATTGGACACAATATTCTTTTTGCCTCATAATAACTACTGGGAAGTGTATTACCCTTTAGAAGCATCTCTTTCAATAATTTGAGCAACTCTGTGAAACTCTTATTACTCCATCTTGCTTTCAAGTTAAACAACTTCAACACTGCTGTTAATCGTGTAAATTTTATGCAATCTTAATATAAAGGTGTTTCTAAATCATTACACAAGCTATCATATTTGTGCACCTTCTCAACAGCTTAAATGCCAATATCACATAACATATCCTCTATTTGATCACCAAAATAATCCATATCATCATCCACCTCTTATGGCACACTACGTTTTCTAGATTCACCATGCAACACCCACTGTGTGTATGCTTTATAAAACCCAAAACAAATTAGATGATCTTTAATCTTAACAGGACTTCGTCGCAACCCATTCAAACATTTAACACAAGGCCAATAGAATAGTCCTTTATTATTAGGAGCATTATTCTTTGCAAATTCCAAAAATTGATCTACCCCTCTCTTATATTTGTCACTTATCTACAAAGAATCTATCCAACTACGGTTCATCATTACCTAATTAAAATATCAACAAATAATTTATGATTTGAAATTTTAAAAAATTTGGCAGCATAACGACTTATAAATTAAGATTTTCCGGGCACTAAACCCTCCAATTAAGCCTATTAATTTCCAATAAATCACCAATATCAACTCATTAAATGCAATGCATGATATTATCTACTAATCAAGTATCCACACAATTAAAAAATAATAATAATGTATCACCCAAATAATTTACATTTTGTAATTTTAAAAAAAATTGCTTGCACAATAACTCAATAAATAGAGATTCTCCAAGATTTAAAACAAAATTTAAACTAATTAAACTTAAGGCATGATGGATTATAAAAAAAATTTAAATTTTAAAAATATGCATAATTATAATTAGAAAAATAAAAATCAAGTTTGAAAATCAAAAATGAAAAATTCCAAGCAAAAGGATGAAAATTAAGCTAAAAAATGACATAAATTGCAAAAATAATAATAAATTGCAAAAAATAAAAAATAAACTATAAAAAAGGATGAAAATTAAGCTAAAAAATGACATAAATTTCAAAAAAATAATAATAAATTGCAAAAAAATAAACAAAAAAGGATGAAAATTAAACTAAAAAAATGACATAAATTGCAAAAAAAATAATAAACTACAAAAAAAAGGAGGGGAAAACCTTTAGCTGGCACTGGTTGAGACAGCAGGGTGGCGGAGCTATGGGCACCGAGAGACGAGCTGGAGCTAAAGCTGTGGGTGAACGAACTATAGGCAGATGAGCTGATGGTGGACAAAAGAGCTGGGGGGAAAAAGGGGTGAGCTGTAATGGACAAGGGAACTAGGGGAATGGGGGCTGGAGCTGTGGTGGCTGAGGGCGCTATGGGAATGGATGCTGCGACAGATGTTTTGGGAGCTAAGGGTGAGTGAAGAAGCAGAGGGCGAGGGAAAACAAATTTATTAAAGACATACGGTGACAGGCATTATTAACGCCTATCACCGTATGTAATAATGGACTTACGGCGACAAGCATTTATCACGCCTGTCCCTATAGGTTTCTGATTTCAAGCATATTAAATAAAAAATATTTAATTTATATATATAATGAATAAATATTTATAAAAATTAAAATAATTCTAATTTTATTAATAGTTTAAATTTAATATGTCTAAATTCAGACACATTTAATATGTCTGGTTCAGGCATATTAAAAATTTAAATAATTAAAAAAATTTATATAAAATTTTTAATTTTTAATTAATTATTATTTTTTCTGGAATTGAGGCACATTTAATGCCTGAATTAGACATACGGCGACAGGCATTTATCACGCCTGTCGCCGTAAGTTTGCCTAATTTCAGGCATAATAAATATGCCTGAAATCAGACATACTTACAGCGACAGGCATTCTTAACGCCTAAATATACCTAAAATCAGACATATTTATGGCGACAGGCATTCGTAGGTTTTTGATTTCAGGCATATTGAATATGCCTGAAATTAGACATATTTAATTTATATATATAATGAATAAATATTTAAAAAAATTAAAATAATTCTAATTTTATTAATAGTTTAAATTTAATATATCTGAATTCAGACACATTTAATATGTCTGGATTTAGGCATATTAAAAATTTAAATAATTAAAAAATTTTATGTAAACTTTTTAATTATTAATTAATTATTATTTTTTATGGAATTGAGGCATATTTAATGCTTGAATTAGATAAACATGACAAGCATTTATCACACCTATCACCATAAGTTTGCCTGATTTCAGGCATAATTAATATGCTTGAAATTAGAAAAATTAAATTTATTTATATATTTATGATAAAATATTTATAAAAATGAAAATAATATTTTTTTTGAAAATAACTAAAATTTATATATCTAAATTCTAAACTGAGACATGTTAATATATATATATATATTTCTTAATAATTTAAATTTAAATATATATATATATATTTCTTAATAATGTAAATTTAAAATTTGAATTAATAATTTATTTTAATTATGTTATTTGTTTAATGGCTTGTCAAATCATTTATGGTGACAGGTGGATTGTATATTTGTGGTTATAAATCTTACATTTTTTACCTTATTTATATTTTTGCCACTTTACCTTATTTTACCACAGTTTTCCTATAAACTGTGGCAAAAAATATGTAGTTAAAATTATATTTTGTACTAGTGTAATGACCCCAAATCTTTAAAGCAAACATCACTGCTGCAAGCTCTAAATCATGCATAGGATAATTCTCCTGATGTGGTTTCAATTGTCATGAAGCAAAGGCTACTACTCGACTATCTTGCATCAAGACACAACCAAGACCTTTAATGACGCATTAGTGTATACCTTGTAAGGTAAACTTGGATTAGGGACAATCAACACCGATGCTATGGTTAATTTCTTTTTCAGCTTTTGAAATGCCACTTCACACTAGTCATCCCATATATAAGACTGATCTTTTCAAGTTAGTTTAGTCAAAGAAGAAGCTATTTGGGAAAATCCTTGGATAAATCATCAATAATACCCAGCTAATTCTAAAAAACTACGTATCTTTATAACTGAACTAGGACGTTCCCATTTTAATACTACATCAACCTTATGTGGATCTACTAAAATTCTATCTGCAGATACCACATGTCCCAAAAATCTCACTTCTCATAACCAAAATTCACACCTACTGATCTTGGCATACCAACTTTCTATCTTTCAAAATCTACAATATCATCTTCAAATGCGTGATATATTACTCATCATTCTTAGAATTGATCAAGATGTCGTCTATAAAGACCACTACAAACTAATCTAAGTACGGCCTAAAGATTCAGTTCACATAATCTATGAACACTGCTAGCACATTGGTCAAACCAAACGGTAGAACGAAGAATTCATAATGGCCATACCTAGTTCTAAAACCTGTCTTGGGTACATCTACTGTACTAACTCTCAACTGATGATACCTCAACCTCAAATCAATCTTAAAAAAGACTGAGGCACCAGTCAATTGATCTAAAAGATCATCTATTATTGGTAGAGGATACTTGTTCTTCATAGTTATCTTATTCAATTGTTGGTAATCGATACACAATCGCAAACTGCCATCCTTCTTTCTCACAAACAATACCAGTGATCCCCAAGGTGATACACTTGGTCTGATAAATCCTTTCTCTAGCAAATCTTCAATCTGCTTCTTTAGCTCAGTCAATTTAAATGGCGACATTTGTAATATCCTAAAACTTCAAGTCTAGAAAAATGGATTAATTAAGGGATAAACTACTTAAAAATATGATTAATTTATTTAATTATGTTTTTGGGTGGCTAATTAGATTTTTGGGTCATATTTGGCTCTAAATTGAGATAGGATGAAAGTCGAATCAAGTTGGGAAGTATCAGGGGGAGCAAAATCAAGTTATTGCTTACTGTGTCATAAGCCGTGGCTTACGTGGCTTGCGCTGTGGTGCATGGTAGAGCAGGCAATTTAAATTTTTGGGAATCATCAAAAATTGACAGATTTTAGGGTAGAAAACCTAAAGCATGAAAGGGTCAACTTTGGGCACTGCTAGGGCATCAATTTGGAAGGATTTTGAAGATCATTTGAGTCTCCAAACTCTTGGGTAAATTTCCTACCCTTCTCCTCTACCTTTTCATCTCATTTTCCATGGGATTTGGAAGAGTGAGAATTTAGTCTGATTGGATTAAGGTATGAATCAATGTTTTGAAGGTTTCTATTGGCTCTAAAGGTTTAACATAGGTTTATTAATCTTGGAAATGTGGTAATAAGAATCTACTTTCTTGTTTGGTGAATTTTAGATCAAGCCCCAACTTGATCATAGGGTGTTGAAGTGTGATAAGTTGAGATATTGAGTTTTATGTTGTGATAGAGTTAGAAAGAGACTTAAAGGGATGATGTGAACAAATTCTAATCTTGACAAGTCTATTTGTTGAGAATTTGAGTAAGAAGTGGGAGAATTGGAAGGTTATTATTAGCTAATGGTGCTTGTGTTAATTGAAAATTAACATATAGTACTTGTTGATGTAGATTGTGGTGTGGGAAGACATATCTTGACATAAGAAGAGAATTAGTACCATGGGTAACCCTTTTAGTAATAAAAGGGTTGAGGTAACTAGATAATTTGTATTGTTTATTACCTTGTATAAGTTATTCTCAAGTGCCTTTCTATGATTTATTAAGTATATATGTATAAATTCCTTAAAGGTTAACTATTTTAGAAAATGAGTAGAGTATTAGTTTGTAAAATTCTATATTTTTGAAGCAAATGGTAAGAATTTGTTATATTTGTTTGGAAAGTTGTTTATGCATGGTCAAGTGGAGATATGTAATGAAATGTGGTATATTAGATAGTAGGAGGTCACCCTAGTGGAGTTAGTGAAAATTAAGTCCATATGGCATTGCTGGCACCTCGGGACATCGGGTATAGCATTTACTTCCCTTAGTGCCGGAAAATAGGTGTGGTGTTAGAGACTTACTCTCCTTAGTAACCAAAAGGGTACGGAGTTGGAGACTATGCTCCTTAGCATCTGTAGGATGCGGTGTTGGAGTAATGACACCCTAATTACTTGTAATAGAGGGAAATAGTAGTCTAAAAGTGGTTTAGGACACCATGGCCGGCTAGTCCTACCGTGGATGGTGAGCTTGGGACCATACATGTGGTTTGGTTTTGTGAAATAGCCTACTGGTTCAGTCAGGAGCATTGGAGGACCGAATGATTAGGGATCATGCATGCAAATTTATGGTGATATTATATGATATGATTATGTTAATTATTTTAATGCTTGTTTATAACTTCGCTTGTTAATCAATAATGTAGATTATCTTAGTTACTGAGATTTTTATCTCACCTCGTGGATTATCATTTTACAAGTGCTACCCGTGAGACTGAGACAGGGAGGGAATCGGGCAAGGGCTAGCATATCTATTACACTCTTTGTAAAGCCTGATTTTAGTTTGAGTGGTGTACATAAACTTGTTATATGATATTATATGTTGCCAACTAGGAATGCATATCATTTTGATTGGTTGCACTTGTTTCATACTATGTTGTTGTATATTTTAGCCCAATATTATATATGAGGTGAATATGTGGTAATTTTTATGGTGATAGGCTAAAATACTAATACAAGTGCAAGGAATATTTTATCTATGTGGTGACAATGTATTTGTAATATATTATATGGCAATAGAGGCCAAATAGCATATATGATGTTGATTTGGTATTTTGGCCATATTGGGTGAAATGGCTATTGAGTGGCCAAATTTTGTGTTTGGTATGTTTTTGTGTGTTTGATTGGTCACTCAAGTGTATTTTGGTTCATTGGACTTGATTCAAGCCTTACAATGGGTTAATGGTATAAGTTATGAGTTGAAAATTTCTTTGAACAACTGACTTTTGCATCTGAGTGTCTAAAATTCTCATACGGTGTTGGATTGTAACGAAACTTATACCATTAGTTAGCTTATTGAATAAGCTTCGAGTAGGCACTTGAATCACTCTAATCAAACATCGGGTGTGAAAATGGCGTGTGTTCAAAATTCATCTAGAAAAGCTGTCATGACAGCATTGTTGCTGTCATGGACACGTGTGCCACGGCGCATTTGGCGCAAGCCGCGGCGCACAATAACGTGAGAAAATTTGGCATTCTGTGCCACATGCCGTGGCCCATGAACCATGAGCCGTGACGCATGGACCAAAACACTAAAAAATGATAGTTTTGGCCTTATTTTGAAGTAGTTTGTTTCCCAAAACTTTTCCATGCTTCCAATGCCTATTTAAAACATTAAGTTTGATCTCAAACTATCAATTTAAAGAGTTTTTATAGGATCCCAATTATTCCACAATTATCTTTAAAAGATTATTAGTTTTAGCTCTTATATGAATAATGTGAGCTTAGGAGAAATCTTTGCTCCTAATTATGATTGTTTGTTGTGATTGTGTGGTGAATTTTGGTAATGTCAAGTTGGACATTACATATAGCAAGCCCAACATCTCCTCAAATGAGATTTGTTGCATATGTTGCATTGGGGCATCCTTCCAACACTTAAAGTCAAAGTTGGAACATTCGATGCTTGCTTTGAAGACTGTGGAGGCCTAATTCTCACACCTCCACCCTTCTGTATTGACCCTCTATACACAGGTTGTGACTATGATCCTTGACTGAAACCTCTTCTTCTAGAAGAACTGGAACTGCTTGCACTAAACCTAGTCCTCTTTGAGATTCCACCAGTTGGACCTATAGGAGATGAAAATTTTCCCATACTATCTCGTCTTCTTTTAGCATCTGCCTCTTTACCATGTCTAGCTGCTACCCTCAGCTTGTGGCACATCTCCTCATATGTCGTCATATCAAGTAGTGCTATCTATTGTCAGTACTCTTTTCAAGTAATCTCTCAACTTTTCACCTCGAGTCATTACTATACTGAAGATATATGGAGTAACCTGATAGGTAATTAAACTTTCTTATAAATTCTTCCTCGTTTAGGTCTCCTAACCTGAAAGCATGAAATTCCTCTTCCTTCTCAGTTTTGAATGAGACTGGAAAGTGTTGATTAAAGAATATTCTTTTGAACTTATCCCAACTCAAACAAATACCACCAATTAGTCTCACAAATTCCTACCACCTCTTAGCAACACTAACCAACTACACTGTGGCTAAGAAAACTTTTTTCTTTGAAGTACATATCACTACCTCAAAGATGGTTTTCATTTGTTCTATCCACAATTTTTCTTCACCTTCCCTCATACTTCCGTCATATGTTGGCGAACTGAACTGAACAAACATCTTCCAAGCATGATCAATAGATGGATCAATGCGAAGAATCTCTGGTCCACTACTTGAATTTCGAGACAGTCTAGGTCTACTATGCGCTTCCTGTATTGGGATATTCTGAGCTTTAACTCTCTCTTCTTACTCACTACCCATTAAGATTATGTCATGATCCCTAATAGTTTGTCTTATATCGACAACCATATCCCTGAGCTCTTTCAGTAGCTTATCACGTCTATCCCTTTGTAGCTGAATTAGTTGAATTTCTAACTCCCTCTTCTACAACCCATTTATATACTATGGTTCTCACACGAGTGCCTTTCATACTGTACTATTTTCTCCCCTCTTAAGGACGAAAATATGAAACACAAAGGGCAAGGGAAAAAGTTGTGTAATGAATAAGATAAGTTGCCATATGTCTAAATGAATGCATCAATAACACTCAAGTCTTGAAAACCGAGAGACTAATACCAAAATTTATAACCTCCTCCTATATCTACTCAATATAGAAGATTACAGTGTTATCACTACCTCATATTAAACACAATAGTCAAATTTCATTTTCAAAGCTTCGACCAAAAACTTGTTTCATAAAATTGATCAGTTCACAGCACAATCAGAGAAAAACATAGCAGAAGTCAATCATTCACACCTCAATTATCTAGTAGACATAACCCATCAGCATTCCTATCTTAAATTGCATGCAATTCGGTACACAAATAAAACTGAATTTTAGTTCGTGTGCTGTGGTGGATGGTTTATGCGCCGCGGCATGTGGCATAGAGCCATATACTCACCTTGTCTGTGTCGTGCATTGTGGCATGTGTCACCATGTGCTTGTCCAGATTTTTGCTGTCATTTTGACAGTAAAAATAATGAATTTTAAGCATACGCCAATTTCTCACATGACATCTGATCAGAGTGATTCAAGCGCCCACATGAAGCTTAGCTCGTATACTAACTAATGAGATAGGGTTTGGACATGATCTAATGGTCCAATCAAAATTTGGATACTCGAGTGTAAAAAATTACTTTTTCTATAAATTTTGCGTACCCAGGCGCTCAATTCGATCCCTTTTCTCTCATTAAACCACACTAGGCCTTGAACTAAGTCTAAAAGGATTTAATACACTTGAATGACCTCAATTAATCACAATCATACTCATATATCAAAATTTGACCCCTCTACAGCTAATTTCCACAATTCACTAACTTAACATACTATGTCATTTCTTGGCATAACTTGGCTATTTCTCAACTCATACATATGCAATCATATTCATAATACAATCTTAGCTCTAAATTACTCATTTCATCATAATTTATCTTTTGGCTTAAGATTCACTAACACATACAACCATTTCAACACAAACATACTCAAATCAAAGCCCCTTTGTCTCAAACAACACATGCACATAATCAGGCTCGATTTCACAAAAACTCAATTCAATACATATATGCAACCCTATGGCAACTCATATACACTTATATATACAACCTTTCAATTCAGTTCATTATATAACCTCAGAGTACATAGCTTCACAACTTAAGCCAATCCAGACTCTCTTCCCTTACCCTGATTACTTCCCGATCCTGTAAACATGTAACTATAGGGGTGAGATAAAAATCTCAGTAACAGAATGACTTACTCCTATTGACTATCACATGCAACAATATGAAAGTAAACATAATATACCATTAAAACCTCATAAAGTAGTATTTACATCACATATCACATTTCATTTTTCATCTTTTCATCAATCCCAAAGGATTCTGTGTTATATCAAGATATATCATCATATCACATAAAATATTAGCATGATCTCTACTAACCAAACCTCCAAATCACCTCTACATGAAACCATAGGCTCATCTCAAACTAATATATACTTTTATTAGTCTTGAGCTCACCTGCAATGGTAGAATCACCTGGTTAAAGATGTTCTAACACACAATACGGACTATGATTTTTCCCAATACACATAATAGAGTGTCATTGACTCCAACCTATATCACAAAGATACTAAGGAGTTTCTCATCTCCAACATAATACCTTAATAGGTACTAAGGAGATCTTCTCCAACACCGCACCTTTCGAGGTATTAAGGAGAATTATTTCCAACACTGCACCCTAACAAAGTACTAAGGAAATCTTACTATATGGTCTTTATCATCTCCTATACTCAGGTGAACTTTCAACTCTCAGATCATGCTTTCTCGAACCATTTGAGGTTCCCTTTTCACCATTCAACACTTTCTTATACATAATATATAATACTTTTCATTACAAAACACATTTCCATGCTTATTTCAACTAAAGGCTATTTCACACACAATAATCTCTCAATGCTATAAAACATGCTCAATTTGAAACCATTTCATGCATTATATAGCATACTAACATACAGTTACAATAAACAGTCAAACAAAGAAAGTTATTCAGTTACCTTAACCCTTTTGTCACTAGAAAGGTTACCCGTGGATTTTCACTATCATACAAGCTTATCTTAAGCTTCCTTTCTCTACATGTCTAATATGTCAATTTGAACACAATTTAGCATATTTTAGTCATTTGATCTATTTTGACCAAAAACTCATTTTTACTACTTAAGGCTATATTTATCTATAAATTCTTTTCCATTTATCCATTTTAAGTCCATAACTATCTAATTACTACTTTATATCACCTCAATCGGTCTTATTTCACTTAAGATAGATTTTTTCCTAACTCTCTCTCTCTCTAAAGGCTAAAATTGAGCCTCCAAGTTCAAAGCTCTAACGTTTAGCTCTAAACTAGTCACAAAGCTCTAATTTAACTTTTGAGAACCTTTTTATTACTATTGGGAAAGAATCAAACCCCTTTAATTCCACCGATTCAATTTTCCTATAACTCATTTTCAGAGAAATTTGTGTAGAATGGAAGGTAAGAGTTATATGTAGCTTTCCTGGCAAGTTACCTATCCGAATCACCTTCTACCATTCCAAAATGACTAAACCTAGCTCCTCAGCCCTTCTCCTCTCTTTGTCTCGTGTGTTTCTCAAATTCTCTTTTCTAAAATTTTTGAAATTTAATGACTTATGAAGTGAATTTTTGGTCCATACGCCACAATGTACATAGCATAAGTCGCGACGTGTGGCATAATGAGACTTATTCCCACCACACACACTTTTTTTGACCTAAAACGTACTCCTATCATCCATATCTATTCATACAACACACAAACAAGTCAAAATACTAATTAATCATTCGAATCTCTAATCCTACTTTAGTTTCCACTTCACCCTTGATTAACCTCTAAACTACCCTCCTTTTAAGAATTTTGCACTCAAAATTCATAAGACATAAATATAAACCTATGGAAATAGGTGAGGATATTACTGCCTCATTCTATCCTCTATCTCCTAGATAGCATCAATAGAGTCATGCCTTGCCAAAAAAATTTAACTAATCATATAGTCTTTTTCCTTAACTGCTTCTCTTTCACATTTATGATTCGATCTGGCTCAGTTTTATAGGTTAAATTCTCCTGGAGTTCAATCTCCTCTGATTCTATCATGTGTGAAAGATCAGGTTGATATTTCTTGAGCTGTGACACGTGAAACACCTCATCTACACCTGATAAATATGGTGGCAAAGTAATCCTGTAGGCAACTAGTCCAATTCTCTCTAGAATCTCGAAAGGACTAATGAATCTAGGAGTCAATTTCCATGGCTATTAGTGGTTGAATTCTTTAAACCTAAAATAACTATGAACTTATTGGTGGATTAAAGCTTGTTTTTATACATTAGTTATGCTTAAAGTTGATTTTGGTTGCTCAATCTTTCACTTAATTGTCTATTTGATGTTTGGCCATTATTAAATATGAATTTGGCTGTTGGGATTTTTCCTTGACTAAGGGGAATCTCATTTAAACCCTAACTGCCTCATAATCAAATTAGAGTGAGTTAGAATTGAATTTTCCTCTTGAATAATTTTGTTAGAAATAACATAATTAATTTGAGAGAGGGTTATTTGAGGTTTAAAAGGCCCTTATAACCACCAGTAGTCTAGATTAATAAAATTGGCATTAAAATTAATTAATTGGGTAAAAGCATGATCTATAAAGCTAGTAAGGTGATAGGTTATATTTCTTACACACTTTTCTTAGGCATTCAGGATCACATTTCATGGTAAGAAACCCTAGAATGTGCATTCTTGGTATTAAATTAGGTTTTTGGGCCCTAGTGAGAAAGTATGCATATTAGGGGTATTTTGGTTATTTTGTACTTTGTTGGGAATTCAAGGGAAAATTTGAAATTTGATGTGTGCATTAATATTAGGTTCATTTGGGTTGAAATATTTGGTCTTGAAGCTTATATTTGGACATAAGGTTAAAAAGTCAATATTTTAAGTTGACTTGTCAATTTGACAAGTTTGACCTAATTTGCATGCATGCATGGCCATCTTATTTTTCTCATGTGTGTTTGTGAGAAGTTTTAAATGGATTTTGAAAATATATGCAAAAAGATATCAGGGTTTGAATATTTTTATAATTATCACATGTGATAAATAACTTAGTCAAATTTCATGTTGTTATCCTAAGTGACGCTTTGCATTGGAAAGACTTTGTTTAAGATTTGGTTTGGTACATAGGGAAGCTTGAGCATGAAATTTCAGACCTGGATAGGTTTCAAAATGGTGTGATTTATTAAGCCTAATGAGGCACATGTGAAGTTTCCATGCACTTGCCCATAAGAGATCAAGTTGACTTGTCAAAACTTAAGATAATTGCAATGTGTTTGACAAGCTTGGAACCATATTTTGGATCTAAATTTAAATTGCATTAGGAGTGAATTCCAAGAAAAAGGGAAGATAAAAGCTTATCATGTCCATGCACATCTAGGATTAGACAAGCAATATTGAAATTATCACCTAAGTTGACTTACAACCTAGGCTACCCTTAACTCACTTGACCTAATGACTTGTGTTTACTTTTTTGACAACTTGTTTAGCAAGTAGACCACTATAATTTCGTCCCAAACACTTCTTAGCTAGCTTAGGATCAATTTTTCATATCATTCACTCATATTTTCATATTTCAAACTTCAAGTTCATCAAATCCTCTCACTTATCTCTCTACACTTCTACTCTCTCTCCTCCATATCTCTCAATCTAACCATTTAAGTTTCAAAAACCACCACCATTCTCTTCCTCTTTTCCTCCTCTATATAACCTAATAGCCTTCTCAAGGATCAAACCAAGCTATCATAGGGCAAAATTATGGTGAACACTATAATCTTGAAGCTTCATCTTGTTCATCACTTGAAGATGCAAGGCTGGATTCTTGAAAGAGCTACTATATGGAGAAGAAAAGCTTGAGTTTGTGTTATTTTCTAGTTAAATTTGAATTTCTTCTCTCTACATTTATCTCTCTAGAATTATAAATTTATATGACTCTTTGATCTTATAATCTCATGTGATAATTCATTTAATTGAGGGAAGCTTGTTGCAAGTTGAGTTTTGTTATATCTAGTGCATAATTTTAGCCTCTTTAAGTTGTATCATAATCTTGATATAGCTTGATGAATTTAACATGTTTTTTTACTTGTCATGATCTTGGAAACTTGAATACATGTGAATATCTTCATCAATCATAATCTTGAGCATGTTGATTCCTTTATATGTGCTTGACCTAATTGACTCATGTTTGTAACACTTTGGTCGGGCTTAATGCTAGCTTTGCTTTAGCTCACTCTAAGACTACAATCTTGGATTAGGGTTGGTTAAGGTATTAGTTAAGTCTTGGTTAATATAACAAAGTCACTAAAACCAAAGAGAAGAGAGAAGAAACCAAACTAGCTAGGTTGTAATCAAACAAGGATAGGTGTCAATTCCACATAGGAATTCCTACTTTCAATGGCCTTTCACACACCCATCCATTTCCCTTAGAATTAGCTAATTAGCTTGTAAACACCTCAAACCTAAATTTTCCAACTAAGCCTCTCCATAGATATTGACTTAGGTTCACACTAATATTATATTAGTGAAGCTTAGTATTATTTTGCTTGGGTAGCGACAACCTTAGTTCACAAGGGATTAGTGACTCTAGGTTACCTTAGACATTTATAGTTATTAGATTAGGAATCTTATTGCATTTCATTCATTTCACTTTTTAATTTTGGTTAATTGATCAATTCTAATTGGTTTTGCTTAAAGTGAACGAAAGTAGGAACTTTATTATCTAATTGCTATTATGCTTGATTCTTGTAGGGTTGACCTTGATGCATTAAAATATTAGATTTTGACCTATACACTTGTGGTGAAATATTTTTTGCCATTAGGTGCTAGCCATATCCATCAACTTACTCATAAATCTACACTTGCTATCACTTTTGTCACTTGCTCTTGTATTAATGCCTATGTGTGTCAAAATTGCTTAAATGTTAATGTATGCTTGAAAGATATCTTGTCTCATGAATTGTTAAATGATGATACAATGTCTACTATGCTTGAACTTCATGCACATTGAGAATGGCATTATTTCTTGTGATGTAAGTACACACGCTAAAAGGCTAATTCTAAAAAATTTTCTCTACTCAAGCTTGATGTCCAAGAGGTTCCCAAGCTATTGGAGGAAAATTTTGCTCTTGATACCCCTAATGCTGTGCATTCTATTCACATTTTGGAGGAGGCTATGGCAAGTAGTGAGGACTTGAACAAGGAATTGAAGGTGGCTTAAGAAGTCAAGGAGGTTGACTTGCATAATTCTTTCATTCCTTTTGATGATACTCTTGGTGATATTTGTCTTCCTTGCTTTTTTGTACTTGTGATGTTGACAATTTATACATGTTTTGTCAAGGATCTTTTTCCTCTTAATTGAATTTATTTTTGTTAGACTAAAACATGCTTGAGCAAGATTCTTTTGTTGATTTTGTAGGTATACAAGAGGATGTAACGAAGACTATTGATGAACTGAGAGGATTTTCCCTTTTATTTGAATATGTGTTTTAAGAAGTCAGGATCCCACAATTTGAAAACAAGTATAGGGCTATTACTCTGATATTGATTTGTGATTGTATTTTTGATTGTTTGATTGGGAATGGTAAAGTACAAATTAAGTTGGGACTTTACATAGAGTTTAACTTCTCTGTAACAGACTTAGGAGACCACCCATACACCAAGAGGATTACCTCATCTAAGCAATGATATGGTGGGCCCTATTCTATATGACTTGAAGTCCTGGTCCAAGCATATAGATTACTCTACTAGGTGGAATTAGGAATGCATGAGCATGAGCATAATGAAATTGATGAGAATGAATTCCTGTATATGCATATGACATTGTTTTGATTGAAACACATACTACTTTATCACTTGTTTATGATTTTGCTTTCTGACCAATAATTGGCATTACCTTTGAGTTACTGGAATGTATGCCTTACTCCATTACTTATGTACATAGGTGAAGAGTGAACGAGAATGTTGGTAGAGGGAGTAAGGAAAGAGTAACCTTATTTCGTTGTCATATGACTACTATATGTATGAATGAATGTATAATGTTGTATATAGAGTTTGAGTTACCAACTTGGAAGCATAAATGAATGTGTAAATGAATTGTGTTGTAAAAACTTGCTTATATAGATATATATGATGTTGCATCTCACTGAGAGTGCCCCAGTAGTAGGTATATAGATAGGCCTAGATGCTAATCAAGCAAGTGTATGTCATTATATAACTTGTTCCACTTGTATATGTGTGTTGAATATGAAATTGATTGTGAATTGTATGCATATGAGAGAACTTGAAACACATGGTGAGGCAGAGCCCCATTTGTAAGAGTCAAGTATATTTGTGATTCTTAACCACATAGTGAGGCAGAGTGATAGGAATTAGTCACTTATCCTCAAAATTAAACTAAAGATAACCCTAATGTAATATAAGGCCAACACTTAGTCATCTCCCAAGGAATAGTTTTAAGTCTAATTTAAAGTTATCTAGTGAAATAAATCAACCAAAGTTTTAAGGAATTTAATTATGTAGCTACTTATCTAAATTAGTTACCTAATGTGCAAGTAATTAAAATGCTAATGAAAATGAGTGGAATGAAATTCCCTTTTCATAAGAGTGAAACCCTAGATATTAGTTAATTTTGGACTCATTATCTTCTCATGATTAGGCTAAGCTTAGCTTCCCTTTCCTCTTGACTAAAGTTATCATGACTTAAGAAAATTATCTTAAGCCAATTAACCTAATTAGCTAACCTCCTTAGGTCTTAGATTAAAGTTTCTAGTTCAATTAACCAATTGGTAAAGAAATTAGCTAAGTGATTCACTCAAAATCCTCCCTCAACAGCCACGATCAAACACATAGATTAAGCAACTACAAGATTATGTCAAGCTACTCAACAACACAAGCATTAACACTACAAGATTATACAATATTAACATAAGTAATTCACTAATTAAAAAACACAAGTTTATGTGCAAGGAAGAAATTAAATGAAACAATCCTCTCTCTTTACATCAACATCAAATTCAAATTAGAATTTACAAGCTAAGATGATTAAACCCTAGATTAAGGAATCTAACCATCTAGTAAAAAGAGAAGAGGATAGGAAAAAAAAGAACTTAGCCAATTTGAAGCTCAAGACTCATCCTCCATCTTTCTCTCTCTAAGATTCTACTAAAGAAATTAGCCAATCTTTATCATATTCAAGAATCCTAGTGATTGATTTTGAAGGTCAAACTCCGTAGCTCTTGAATGATGGAAGTGAGCTTCAATCCTTGTGAAAATAGAAGGTTTAGGACGAAATTGATGAGAGGAGAAGAATGGTATGAGTTTTATGGAGGTTCAGTGGCTGAAAATGGAAGTAAGGGTGCTAGAAAATAAAAAACAAAAGAGCGAAAATGAAGAACACTATGAACAAGAGAGACATAATGCGAAAGATGAATGAGGTGAGTGTTGGATCTCATTTAGGACTCAAAATGGCATGCCCCTAGTGTTTCACTTCAGCTGAATACTCAATTAAAAAATGGGAAATGAAAATAAAAAAAATGAGAGTCTTGTCACACTTGTAAGGTGGCACCCTCCTATTAGTTTGTAGATGATTTCAATGTGTGCATAATTTTCATGTGTCATCCACATCATTTAAGCTGATTTAATCCCTCAAAATAATCATAATTCTTGTGAAAATGATCAGCCATTAACCACAAGGAGTGTTGACCTCAATTGCCTAATTGTTATACAAGTCACATGTCACCTATGTCACAAAAATCACGTAATTCAATTAAATATCATGTGATATAATAAAATCTAATTAATGTCCAGAATTAAATTAATAATTAGAAGGGATAATTTATTACAATAACCAAATTCTAGGCTACTCAAAATTATATAAAAATTTTCACACAAAGACAACCTGAAAACTATGTCAAATTAAGACAGTTAAGAAAGTATTGACTTTTTTATTTAATTACTCTAAAAATAAAATAAATTTTAAAAATATAATTTCATCACTCATCAACTGGATATAAAATAAATTTTTTTAATTTTTCTTGTACATTTTCTCAAAATTTTACTTTTTAGACCAAAATACCCTTAGTGCACTAAACCTAGAAACTTAGGAAAAATTCTAAATCTAATGCAATGTGTGTACTTAAAGGTGATAAATTATTAATAAAAGGGTCCTAATTGATAAATAAAAGTGGGTAACAAATATGTTCTATTACGGAGCCCCACATGTAATAGTCTGAGGCTTGGAAGTGGAATAAGTCTATTTGTATACATGTGTTATATGTGTTATGCCTTATATAAGTCCATAAGTGTGTAATGTGGCATTGAGAGGTCAATTTGAGTATATGACATGATATATGTGATTAGAAGTGTCAATCAGGTGTATGTGATATTTTTTAGACTTAGTTCAAGGCCCGGAGTGATCTAATGGGACAAGAATGAGAATTGAGCACTTACAGTGCAAGTTTTTAAAAGAAAGGTGACTTTTTGCATCCGAGTATCCAACTTTAGATCAAACTATCAGATCAATTCCAAATTTGTCTCATTAGATAGATTATGTTGTAAGCTTTATGTGGGCACTTAAATCACTTCAATTGGACAACAATTATGGAAATGACACATGGTGGAAGTTCGCTTGTTGAACTCTATATGATAGCAGATTTTCTATCATATGCACCATGGTGCATGGTGTGCCACGCTGCAGCACATGACATAGATAAAAACAGGGCATACTGCTCTATACCACATGCCGCAGCGCATGGTAGTACAAACTGCAGTGCATGGCCCTTTTCAAGGGGAATAATGTCGTGCCTATTTTAGTTGTATGATTGTGTTTACACATCCATTAGACCTCTTCTTTGAATATATGTTTTAAAAAGTTAAGATCTAGCATTTTGAAAGCAATTCAAGAGTTATTACTCTAATATGATATGATTATTGTTGTTGATTGTGTATGGTTGTGAATGGTAAAGTTCAGATTGAATAAGAACTTTACACATACATTAAGAACAATGTATGATTTAAGTGTAGGGGAGAGACATAACTATTTTGTTTTGTTTTGAAAAAACAATTGAAAAAAAATATAATAAAATCTTTGTTTTGTTTTGTTTTGATTTACATTACTTAAATGACCTAACTCTTTGAATGGATATTTTGATTCTTAAGATGTGGTTGTTTTTAGGATTGAATAGGTGTGTGAAAGTGATAGTCACTTATACCCCCAAATAGCTAAGTTAACATTAATATAGTACTAGTGGCAACCTAGGTCATTCTACACTAAAAAGGCTAACTACAGTTTATTAAGGCTAACTAAAAGTTGATTGATTTTTAGGTAATTAAACTAAATGGACAGATTTAATGAAAAACCTAATTAACTAGTGAAATGGAAATAGGAGTGTTTAAACCTTTCTAAAGTAGAGTTCTAGGAGTTATAGGATGCTAAATTCCTTGCCCATTCTTTTTAATTAGGCTTAAGTTAACTTCTACTTTCTTGACCAAATTAAATCCCTTACACACTTTTGTATAAGACTGCCTTCCTAACCAATTCAAATAATCAAGTTCTTGTACAATTTTGTACAACTCCCTAATCAATTCCTCATCTATGTGCAAAGTGATCAAAAATTCCCTTAGTTCCTTTTAAGTACAGCTCGACCTATGGTAAATCTAACGCATAATTTTACATATAAGACATTTTATCAAACACCAATTGAACATATTTATGCTTAGCTAATGTAAGACACATTCAACACATAAAATATATATTTATATGAATTATAATGTATAAGAGAAAATTTCTAAGGATAAAAGTAAACTTGGGTGGTAAGAAAGTCTTCTACTTTAGTCACTTTCTTATTTTTAATTTTTAGAAGCACTTTTCAAATTCTCTACTCTTCTATTTTGCTATTTGGGCTACTCTCCTATTCTATTGGGCTTCCTATTTTTGTCTTTGAGTATTTGACTCTTTGACTTTCATTTCTTTCTTTCCTATTTTTGTTTGTCACGTGTGGTTTTTCCTTTTGCAAGCTTGATTTTATTTGAAACTTTTGCTTTCCTATTTGTTTCAAAATTTCAAAAAAAAAAATTGCAAAAAAAAATTTATCTTTTCATCTTGTCCTTATTTTCTAGTTTTCTTAATTTAGAAGATATTCACTTAGCTATTTCTTAATTTCTTGATTTGTGTTTGGTTTCATTGTTGGATTCTATCCACAAACTTAGTGAGTGGTAAAGGCAAGTGTGTTTTTCATCATTAAAAAAAAAAGTCAATATTTGTTTTTGTAAAACACGAGTGACTTTATTTTTATTGAGAGTAAACATATGAGTTTGTATGTGTAAGGTTCCATTTTTATCTTATTGCTTCTCTAAACATGAGTAATAAGGATGAATCCCTTAATGTTGATGTGAACTCTGTTTTAGAACTTATTAAAATGCAATTGCAGTAATTTCGCTTGGAACTTGATCATAGGTTCCATAAGGAGGATAAAGATAGTTGGAGACTTCCTATTCTAAAGGAAAGAAGCATGAGACCTCCAGCGATGATAAGGAGTATGAAGAGCCCCCTTCTCCTAAAAGAAAGAAATCCTTAAAGCGTGATGCTGACTTACCAAACCAAAAAGTAAAGTATCCTTCATTCAAGGGTAGTAACAATCCAGAAAAATACCTTGATTAGGAAATGGACCAAATCTTCATGACTCTTGATTTGTCTGAGTCAAGGAAGGTAAAAAATACTTCTTTGAATTTCACAGACTATGCTATTTATTGGTGGAAAAATTTACAATACAAAAGAAACCAAGTTGAGAAAAAGCCCATTAAAATATAGGAGAAGCTTAAAAGATACTTGAGAAAGGCTTATGTCCCCAATTACTATTACATGGAGCTAAATAGAAAATTGAGAATGTTTTTTCAAGGATCTATGACTGTGGAGGAGTATGTGCATGAGTTGAATATCTTCAAGTTTCATGCAAACATTCAAGAAAATAAACGTGAAGCGATGTCAAGAATTATAGATGGCTTAAGGCCAGAGTTGAGAGTTAAGCTTGACTTGTACACTTTTGTGGACAAGGAAGAGCTCATACACAAAGCTATAAAGTTGGAGCAGAGAAATAAGAACAAACATTCTAAGTCCTCTTGGAAAGACTCCAAGGCAACTTCTAAATGGAGGGATTTTATGGCCAAAGATACATCCAAGGCTAAGGAAGAAACAAAGACCAAGTATGAGGGTAAAACTTCTAACCTAAATCTTCTTCTTATTCATCTAACACTTCTCTTATTAAGTATTTCACATGCTATGGTATGGGCCACATGGTGAGTGATTGTAGCAATAAAAGAGCTATGATCTTGAGAGATGATGGTGGCTATAATAGTGTGCATGAAAGTGATAAAGATGATGTTGATAATGTTGATGATGATTCTACCTCCCATGAATCAAATGATCAGCATGAATGCAATGGTGTAGTTGACTCTATCTTAGTAGCAAGAAGAGCTCTCAATATTCAACCAAAGGAGGATGATGAACATGAGCAACGTGAGCATATTTTTCACACTAGATGCTTCATCAAAAAGAAAGTGTGTAGCATGGTAATTGATTGTGGTAGTTGCACTAACGTAGCTAGCACTTTATTTGTAGATAAATTATCTCTACCTTTAATTCCACACCCTAAGCCTTAAAAATTGCAATGGTTGAATGATTGTGTTGAAATTAGGGTTTCTAAGCAATTTTGGGGTTTATACTTGTGATATATTATGTGATGTAGCCCCTATGCTTGCTGGACACTTGTTATTAGGTAGGCCTTGGTTGTTTGATAGTAAGGCTACTCATGATAGTTTTAGAAATTGATACAAGGTGCCTTTTAAAGGCGAGATTGTTGTATGAAATCCTCTTAGAACCATTCAAGCCTATGAAGATTAACTGAAGATTGCTCAAGATTACAAGCAAATGAGAGATCTACTTGATTGTAGCATGAGTGAGAGAGAAAAGAAAGAGAGTATTACTTTACTTGAAATTAATCAAAAGAGAGGAAAAATAATGGCGAGAAGGTGAGAAAAGAGAAAAATAGAATGGTGGGAGTGAAAGAAAATAGTGAAAAGAAAATATTATTGTGTGGGAAAAGTGAGAGTCAAGAGGCTTTGATGAGTGAGCGAGCTCTTATTGTAATTCCCAAGAATATTTATTTATCTACTGATACTCTTGACCTTAATTTGTCTTCTAGTGTTGTCTCTTTATTGCAGGATTATGGAGATCTATTGCTTGACGAGATTCCTAATAGACCTACTCCCTTAAGAGGAATTGAGCATAGGATAGATTTTTTGCCCAGATCTGCTATTCCAAAGAAGCCTGCTTATACGGCTAACCCTAAAAAGACTAAGGAGATCCAGCACCAAGTAGAGAAATTGATGATGAAAGGCTTTATGTGTGAAGGCCTTAGCCCTTGTGTTGTCCCTGTTATCTTGGTGCAAAAAAAAAAAGACAAATCTTGAAGGATTTGTGCTGATTATAGAGTAATTCACAAAATCACTGTAAAGTATCATTACCCTATCCCCAGACTTGATGATATGCTTGATGAGTTGTATAGTGCTTCTATCTCTTCTAAAATTGATCTTAGAAGTGGTTATCATCAAATTCGTATGAAAGAGGTGATGAATGGAAAACTACATTTAAAACTGAATTTGGATTATATAAATGGTTAGTTATGCCTTTTGGTTTGACTAATGCTCCTAGTACTTTTACTCTAGAAAAATAATACTAAGCTACACTAACATAGTATTAGTGTGAACCTAAGTCGATCTCCATGAGGAGGCTTAGTTGGACAAGCTAGAGTGAAATGTGTTACAAGTTAAAAGATGATTTTGACAGATTTGAGTTTAAAACTAAATGAGCTAATAAACCTAATTCTAGAGGGAATGGAGTGGGTATGTGTAAACCTATTAGAAGTAGGAACTCCTATGTGGAATTAGTCACCTATCCTTGTTTGATTATAACCTAGCTAGTTTAGTTTCTTCTCTCTTCTCTTTGGCTTTAGTGACTTAGTTATATTAACTAAGACTTAGCTAATACCTTAACCATCCCCAATCCAAGATTATGGTCTTAGAGTAAGCCAAAGCAAAGCTATCATGAAGCCTAACTATAATGTTACAAACATAAATCAATTAGGTCAAGCACACATGAAAGAATCAATATGCTCAAGATTATGATTCATGAAAATAATTCACATGACATTCAAGTTGGTAATATGACAATTAAGAACACATGTTAAACTTATCAAGCTATTTCAAGATTATGATACAACTCAAAGAGGCCAAAATTATGAACTAGACATAATAAAACTCAAGTTGCAATAACCTTTTCTCAATCAAATGAGTCATCACTTAAGATTACAAAATCAAAGATTCATATAAATTTATAATTCTAGAGAGAGAAAAGTAGAGATAAGAAATTCAAATTCAACTAGAAAATAATACAAACTCAAGGTTTCCTCCTCCACATAGTTGCTTCTTCAAGAATCTAGCCTTGTATCTTCAGGTGATGAACAAGGTGAAGCTCCAAGATTATGGTCTTCTTCACCATGATTTCACCCAAAGATAGCTTGATTTAATCCTAATAAAGCTATTAGGTTATATAGATGAAGAAAAGAGGAAGAGAATGGTGGTGGTTTAGTGAAATTTAGATGGTTAGATTGAGAGATATAAAGGAGAGAGAGTGGAAGTGTAGAGAGAGAATTGAGAGGATTTGATGAACTTAAAGTTTGAAATATGAAAATACGAGTGAATGATCTAAAAAATTGATCCTAAGATAGCTAAGAAGTGTTTGGGATGAAATTGTGGTGGTCTACTTGCTAAGAAAGTTGCCAAAAAACTAAACACAAGTCATTAGGTTAAGTGAGGTTAGGGCTAGTCTACATTGCAAGTCAACGTGGGCGATAATTTCAATACTTACTCTTCTAATCTCATATGTACATGGATATGATAAGATCTTATGCTACCTTAATTTCCTTAGAATTTATTCTAAATGAATCTCAAATTCAAATCTGAAATTTACCTCTAAGCTTGTCAAACACATTGCAATTAACTTGAGCTTTGACAAGTTAACTTGATCCCTTACATGCAAGTGCATAGAACCTTCATATGTGCCTCATTAGACTTGATAAATCATACCATTTTAAAGCCTATTCAGGTCTAAAATTTCGTGCTCAAGCTTCCTCAAGTGCCAATTGAGTTATGTAACTAATTTATAGGCAAATTTGTTGTGGTTTACTTTGATAATATTCTGATTTATAGTAAATCTTTGACTAGTCATATGAATCATCTTAAAACTATGTTTGACACCTTGAGAGAATATAAGCTATATGTTAATTTCAAATAGTGTTTCTTTTGCATAGACTTTATTATCTTTTTAGGATTTGTTGTTGGACCACAAGAAATTTATGTAGATGAGGAGAAAGTTAAGGCTATTTATGAATGGCCAACCCTTAAGAATGCAAGTGAGAAGCTTCTATGGCTTAGCAAGCTTCGATAGGAGATTTGTTAAGGATTTCTCTAGCATTGTGATAGGAAATTAGTCGCTTATCCTCAAAATTACACTAAAGCTAACCCTAATGCAATATAGGGCCAACCCTAGGTCATCTCTCAAGGAATGGTTTTAGGTCTAATTGAAAGTTATCTAGTGAAATAAATCAACCAAAGTTTGTAGGAATTTAGTTACCTAGCTAATTACCTAATGTGCAAGTAATTAAAATGCTAGTGAAAGTGAGTGAAATGAACTTTCCTTTTCATAATAATGGAACCCTAGAGATTAGTTGATTTTGGACTCATTATCTTCTCATGATTAGGCTAAGTTTAGCTTCCCTTTCCTCTTGACTAAAGCTATCATGACTTAAGAAAATTATCCTAAGCCAATTAACCTAATTAGCTAACCTCCTTAGGTCTTAGATTAAAGTCCCTAGTTCAATTAACCAATTGGTGAAGACATTAGCCAAGTGATTCACTCAAAATCCTCTCTCAACAGCCATGGTCAAACACATAAATTGAGCAACTATAAGATTATGTCAAGCTACTCAACAACACAAGCATTAACACCACAAGATTATGCAATATTAACACAAGAAATTCACTAATTGAAAAACACAAGATTATGTGCCAAACAAAGAGTGGCAAAATTCAGTCATGGCTATCCAAGGAAGAAATTAAATGAAACAATCCTCTCTCTTTACATCAACATCAAATTCAAATTAGAATTCATAACCTAAGATGATTAAACCCAGATTAAGGAATCTAACCATCTAGTAAAAAGAGAAGAGGATAGGAAACAAAAGAACTTAGCCAATTTGAAGCTCAAGACTCATCCTCCATCTTCATCTCTCTAGGATTCCACAAAGAAACTTAACCAATCTTCATCTTCAAGAACCCTAGTGATTGCTTGTGAAGGCCAAACTCCATAGCTCTTGAATGATGGAAATGAGCTTCAATCCTTGTGAAAATGGAAGGGATGGAACGAAAATGAAGAGAGAAGAAGAATGGTATGAGTTTTGTGGAGGTTTGGTGGCTGAAAATGGAGGTTAGGGTGCTGGAAAATGAAGAACAAAAGAGAGAAAATGAAGAACACTATGAACAAGAGAGAGAGAATGTGGAAGATGAATGAGATATGTGTTGGATCCCATTTGGGGCTTAAAATGGCGTGCTCCTTGGTGTCTCCCATCAACTGAAGCTTAATTAAAATAAGGAAAAAGAAATTAAAATGTAAATGGAAGCCTTGTCACACTTGCAAGGTGGCAACTTCCTATTGGTTTGTAGATGATTCCAATGTTTGCCTAATTTTCCATGTGTCTTCCACATCATTTTAGCTGATTTAATCCCTCAAAATAATCATAATTCACGTGCAAACCATTAGCCATTAACCTCAAGGAGTGTTGACCTCAATTGCCCAATTGATGCACAAGTCACATGCCACTTATGTCACATAAATCACATAATTCAATTAAATAGCATATGATATAATAAAATCTAATTCATGTCCAGAATTAAATTCATAATTAGAAGGGACAATTTATTAAATTAACCAAGTTTCAGGCTGCACAAAATTATATAAAAATTTCCACACAAAGGCAAACCAAAAACTAGGACAAACTAAGACACTTAAGAAAGTGTTGACTTTTTTATTTAACTACTCCCAAACTAAAATGAATTTTAAAAATATAATTTCACCATTCATCAACTGGACATAAAATGCACTTTGTCAATTTTTCTTGTACATTTTCTCAAAAGTTCATTTTTTTGGACCAAAATGCCCCTAGTGCACTGAACCTAGAAACTTAAGCAAAGTTCCAAATCTAATGCAATGTGTGCACTTGAAGGTGATAAATCATTAATAAAATGGTCCTAATTGACAAATAAAAGTGGGTAACAAATGTGTTCTATCACATTGCTACCTGTTTTAATGAACTTGTTAAGAAAAATGTGACCTTTATATGGGGTAAGCCATAAGAAAGGGCTTTCCAAACCCTAAAGGATAAATTGACTAATGCCCCTTTACTTGTTTTGCTTAATTTCTCTAAAGCATTTGAAATTCAATGTGATGCTTCTGGTATTGGTATAGGTGCTGTTTTAATGCAAGATTCTTAGCCCATAGTTTACTTCAGTGAAAAGCTACATGGTGCAACTTCGAATTATTCCACCTATGACAAAGAGCTCTATAATCTAAAGAGGGCCTTCGAAACATGGCAATACTATTTGTGGCCCAAGGAATTCATCATTCATTCTGATCATGAAAGTTTAAAGTTTCTCAAGTCTCAAAGGTAAGTTGAACAAGAGATATGCTCGCTGGATAGCATTTATTGAGACCTTTTCTTATGTGATTAAGCATAAGCAAGGCAAAGAAAATATCATTGCTGGTGCCTTATCTTGAAGGTATACATTACTTCCCTATTTACATGCTCAATTACTTAGCTTTGAGATTAAAAAAATCTTTATGAAAATGATTTGCTTTTAAAACTTTGGAATTCTTATGAAAAACATGGATATCATGATTTCTTTAGATTTGATGGATTTTATTTTATGAAAAATGAATTATGCATTCCTATTTATTCTATATGTGAGTTGCTTATTAAGGAAGCACATAGTGGTGGTTTGATGGGATACTTTAGTATAGAGAAAACTTTGGCTATTTTATCTGATCATTTCTTTTGGCCTTACATGTAGAAAGATGTCATATCTGTTTGTAATAAATGCAATAAATGTAGATAGGAAAAATCTAAGGTCTAACCTCATGTGTAACTTCTCTAGGGTTAAACTACAAATTACTTCAAATCATAGTAATCCAGGGTTTTACCCTCAAAGGATTACCAAATTGTAAAGTTTCATAAAAGGAATTTTTTAAATTCTTTCAAAAGAATCCCAATCTCAACAAATCAAATCTCAAACATGATTTAAGAAACTCCAAATCAGAGTTTTGAAAACAAAGCAAAAACTTAGAAATCAATTGGGACCCAAATAATGAGTTTTGAAACTTAAAAACAGATTTTGTGCAAAAAGTGTCACATATACTATGGCTTACGGCTTGTGCACCACGGTGTGTCTTCTCTATGCCACACGCCGTCATGCATTGCATGAAATTTGATAGTATTGATGCTATCATATAACAACACAAGGCGTGAACTTCCAACGTATCTCAAATCCCCGACATGGAGCTTTCTCCTAGCTCTAGCTAATAGCACTAGTTTTACAATTAAACTCATTTTCTATAAAAAGTTGGACACCAAAATCTATTTTGACCACTTTTTCACAAAATCTCACAATGGGGTGTTCCAACTCAACCACTCGTGCCAATAGCTTACACCAACCATCCGACCACACTCAATGGACTCTTGCGGACTCGTGTAACACACCATACATAATCAAAAATACTTATATCATAAAATCACCACTCAACCTTGATTTTTATAAAACATAAAAGGGTAGGAAATGTTGCACAAAATTAACAATTTCATTCTAAATTTCTCAAAATACATATGTTTCTACTTGCACAAGTATTTTAGCCCTATCCACAAGTTTGCAACCAAAACTCACTAACCCAAGGTACAAAATATACTAAGTATACACAAAATCATGCAAGTAGTGCATAAATCATGTCAATTAATCCTAATTGGTAATTATATTAACAGATACACATGACAATACCAAAAGAAAGGCATACAGGGGATTACTCCACAAATCCTAGGCCTCTGTATGTTTTCCCTAACTTAGATCTGACGAGCTAGGTCCTAAAAATATTGAGAATTGAGGGGTGAGTACAATCACTAAGTAACCAAGTTTCACTTAACCCATACAATTGTATATCAATTGTAAATAGATACAATTAGGTAAACAAGCACATATATCATATAACACTAGGCCACGGTTCACAAAACTAACAACCATGTGACCGGGCTTACCACAAAACACTTATCATGTTATTTAGCAAAAACATAGTATAGGGTCACAAAAATAACAACAACGCGCTCTCAAAACATGCCGAACCACAAAACTAACAACCATATGGCCGGATGTATATGCATGATCATATGCCAACCTTATACCATCCTGTTACCTTCGACACGAAATCGATGGCTATCACGTGGCTACGTCCTTCACGTACTAACCTAGCCTTTCACTTGTGAGGAGCTACCGGGCTAGGGCAAACTCACTCACTTATGTAATTCGGTTTCCCTTAATACTAAAAACCATAGGGTGTTGTACCCCTAATCTAGCCTCCTCATGAATCGATGTAGACTAGTTAGATTCAAGTCTCTCATAGAACAAGTGGGACAGTCCTGAAACAACCATAGGACAAGGGCACCCTCCTGATTCTAACGGTCGGCGTCAAGGCTAGTTCCTGATTATAACAGTCACTACCAATACCATATGGATTTCAATCAATCTACTCCTCTCCCTAAGTGAACTCCCACCAATGATCATGCTATGCACATGTTTCACAAAATATGCATTATAAAAATCAATTCTTAATGTATGAACTCACATAACTCAAATACTCCACAATTCAATACATAATTCATCACAATTCTCCACCCATAATAATAAATCACAATCAATTTCATAAAACACCAAGGGTGGCAAAATCAAGGTTTTGTTTCTAAAAAGCATTTTACAAATCAAACACTTTGCCAATATGTATCATCAGTTTAACTCATAAATCACATTTCACAAACACATTTAATATTCAACTATAGATATTAAGTTTCCCCCAGTAACCTCATACCTTTACGAGGATAAAGGTTTACCCCTCACTATGCCAACTCTCCAAAGCTTTAATAAGCTCAAATAGTACTAAGAATGAACCTCTCTACATCCATACCATAAGAATTTCATCATTGTCTAACTCTTGAAACTTTATCAACATATAACTCCACACACACTATTTGTATCAACTTATAATCATTACCCATTCATACTTAATAGCCTCACTAGATTTCATTAATGCATATTATAATTAATAACACCTCAAACCATCATTAATGCACATAAACCTCTCCCAACTACCTCAAAAATATTAATTTTTAGATAATAAATGCTCCCATGGACCAGCTACTTTTAAAATCATCAATGTGGTGTTCCAATACATTAAAACAACTCTCATTATAGTTATTTTAACCAATAAAATTGGACCCATACTCCTATGGACTGAAAATCCATCTCCCCAACTCAAACCCTACCATAAATCATCATAAATATTGGAGAGAAAGGAAGAATGAACTTAGATTACCTACCTTGGGTGTTTGGGAGCTTTAAAATATCAACTATGAAAGCTAATATGCATGCCCTAGTAGAGCCCAACATTCTCTTCTTTTTCTTGTTCTCCTTATCTTCTGTTTTCTCCCACAGACGTGATTTGATTTATTAAAAATTTTTCCTGTGCACCACGATACATGGCACAAAGGAGCCTGTTACATTTAAATTTGTCTCTGTGCGTCACAGCGGACCAACCACACATTGCAGCGTGTGGCATAGAAAACAATTATTCACTTTTCTTCCTCTTTCCTTGCTCAGGTAGCCCACCATCGATCCAGACCAACTTTTAGGGCTGAAATCACAACAATTAAGCCAAGTTAAGCCCCTCTGACCACACACCTCATTAACTCACGAATTACCCTCATAAGGTTAATAAACCAGGGTTAAATTTTTCTCAGATGTTATAACTCTCCCTTCTTTTTAAGAATTTTGTCCCCAAAATTCAGTAAATCATGTAAATCTTACCTCACTGGAAAAGATGGGGATACTATTGCCTCATTTTCTCCTCCGTTTCCCAAGTGGCATTACTGAGAGTCATTCCCTTCCATATTACTTTCACTAAGTAGATAATTTTATTTTTTAGCTACTTATCTCTCACATTAGCTATCTTTTTTAACTTAGTTCAGTATGTCAAATTCTCCCACAGTTCCATTTCTTCTGGTTCAATAATGTGTGGCGGATCAAGTTAGTACTTCTTGAGTTGTGAGACATGAAACACATCATGTACACTCGATAAATGTGGGTGGTAATACAATCCAATATGCCAAAGGCCCAATTCTCTCTAAAATCTCAAATGGACCAATATATCTGAGAGTCAATTTCTTGACTCGAACTGACCTCCCAATACCAGTCATAGGTGATACCTTTAAAAATACACGAAACATGAAACACATCATGTACACTCGATAAATATAGGGGCAATACAATCCAATATGCCAAAGGCCCAATTCTCTCTAAAATCTCAAATGGACCAATATATTCGAGAGTCAATTTCTTGGCTTGAACAGACCTCTCAATACTAGTCATAGGCGATACCTTTAAAAATACATGATCTCTTACCATAAACTCTAACAGTCTTCTTCTCTTATCTGCATAACTCTTCTACCGACTCTAGGTAGTCAATAACCTTTGTCGAATTACCTCTTTCTTCTTTGTGGTTTGATCTACCAAATCTAGACCCAAAATACTCCTCTTACTTAACTCAGTCTAGTAAAGAGGCGATCGATACTTTCAACTATGCAAAGCTTCATACAGAGCTATTTGAATACTTGCATGAAAGTTGTTATTATAGGCAAACTTCACAAGTAGTAAGTGTTTATCCCAACTTCCACTAAACTCAATGGCACATGCCCGTAACATATCCTTGAGAGTTTGAATCATCCTCTCGATCTGACTATTGATCTGGGGTTGATAGGACATACTAAACTTTAACTTAGTACCCATAACCTGGTGTAAAGCTCTCTAAAAGTTTGATGTGAACCTCAGATCATGATCTAACACTATCTCTTTAGGTAACCCATAGAATCTTATGATCTCTTGAACATAAACCTCAGCAAATCTCTCTAAAGTATAATCTGCTCTAATGGCTAGGAAATGAGCCAACTTAGTCAGTCTATCTATAATCACCTATATAGCATCATGATTAGCCTGAGTACGTGGTAATCCCATTATAAAGTCCATTGACATATTGTCCTATTGCCATATTAGGATTTTCAAAGGTTGTAACAACCCAGGTGCTTTTTGATGTTCTATCTTAACTTTCTGACATGTCAAATACCTAGAAACAAACTTAGTCACATCTCGCTTCATTTTGTGCCACCACTACCGATTCTTCATATCTTGGTACATCTTAGTGGTACTAGGATGGATTGTTAGCTTACTCCTATGAGCTTCTGATAAAATGATCTCTCTAATCTCCTTATCATCATGAACACACATATGGTCATGATACAACGCGAAAACATCATCACTGGAACTAAAGGCCATCGTTTAGTTCTCCTCAATCTCTAATTTCTAACAAATACTCATCTTTTAATTGTGCTTTTCTTAACTTTTTCCAGAACTCGCTTATAATCACTGTGACATTCATATTGTATAATAGAAATCAGGATCATTCTTGTGCTCATTAGAGAAATACTCTAGCATCTTATGCTCTTGCATAATCAAGAATGCTATGTGTTGTGTCTTCTAGCTCAATGCATCAGTTACTATATTAGCCTTGCCAAGATGGTACTTCAACTCAAAATTATAGTCCTTCAAGAACTCCATCCATCTTTGCTGCCTCATATTCAACTCTTTCTAGTCAGCTAGATACTTAAGGCTTTTATGGTCATTGTATGCCTTAAACTATGCACCATAAAGGTAATGTCTCCATATCTTAAGCGCAAACACCATTGCCGTAAGCTTAAGATCGTGGGTAGGATAGTTCTCCTCGTGTGGTCTTAATGTCTCGAAGCATATGCCACAACTCTATCATCTTACATTAGGACACATCCAAGACCCTTAAGTGAAGCATTCGTATACACCACAAATGGCCATTTCAAATCTGGGATAGTCAATATAGGTACAGTCATCAATCTCTGTATTAGCTCTTAGAAAGCCTCTTCACACTTGTTGGTCCATATGAAAGGCTAATCTTTCTTAGTTGATTTGGTCAAAGCAGATACAATTTGGGAAAATCCTTGAATAAACCTTCTATAATATCCTGCTAGACCTAAGAAATTTTGGATCTCTATCACAAAAGTTAGTCTTTCCCATTATAATACCGTATCCACCTTATAAGCATCAATTGTAATACCATTTGCTGACACTATATGACCTAAAAACTTCACCTCAAGCAACTAGAATTCACATTTTCTCAACTTCGCATAAAGCTTCTTCTCTTTTAGAATTTGAACCACAATCCACAAGTGCTTAGCATATTCTTCCTCATTGACAGAATATATTAAGATATCATCAATGAAGACCATTACAAACTTGTCCAAGTAAGGCCTAAAGATTTAGTTCATGTAATCCATAAAGATTGCAAGTACATTCGTTAGTCCAAAGTGCATAACTAGAAACTCATAGTGCTTGTATCTCATTTTGAAAGCAGTCTTCAGCACATCACCCATTTTCACTCTCAACTAGTGATAGCTGAATCTCAAGTCAATCTTAGAGAATACCGTTGCTCTAGCCAACTGATCCAACAAGTCATCGATTTAGGGTAACAGATACTTATTCTTAATTATCACCTTATTCAGTTGTTGGTAGTCTATACACAATCTCATGCTACCATCTTTCTTTCTGACAAACAGAACAGGCGAACCCTAGGGTGAAACACTAGGTCTAATCAACCCCTTCTCCAATAACTCCTCTAGCTATTTCTTAAGCTCATTCAATTCTGTTAGAGCCATCCGATATGGAGCCTTAGAGATTGCCTAGGTACTAGGTACCAAGTCAATTAAGAATCTGATCTCTCTCTCTGGTGGCAATCTTAACACATCATTTGTAAACACCTCAAGAAACTCATTGACAACTCCAACCTTATCTAATGCTCTATCATACACTCCATGTACTGATTAGAACACCATAAAGGCTTGACATCCCTTTTTCACTGATTTCTCTACTTGTACAACTAATAAAAACTTAGGAGTCTCCAGAGTAGTAATAGGTACGAGCAGTGTAATCACATCATTCATTGTAATTGCTGTATACATTAGTAATGAAACTGTCTTTCTATTATAGTCTAACATCACTCCATTAGTAGACAACCAATCCATGCCAATTATCACGTCAATTCTCAACATGGGCAAACAAATCAAGTCAATACTTGTGACTATTTTACCAAAATTTAACTCTACTTTTAAGCAAGCTCATACTAGTATAAAATATGAAATTTATAGGGCACTTTTTACATCAGTTGGAAGGCAAACGGCGTAAAAAATTAAGATGATGGCATTTTCATAATTATGTTGAAGTATTTGACACTTTTTACATCAGGTGAGTCCACCTTGTGTAAAAACTCTGAACTTTTTACACCAGGTGGATTCACCCGGTGTAAAAAGTTAGTTTTTTACACCAGGTAGACCTCTACCTGATGTAAAAAGTTGACTTTCTACACCGGGTGACCCTTCACCAAATGTAGAAAATTTTTTAAATTACCCTCTATTCACATAGTCTGCTTCCTCCTTCCTGCTCTTTATTTATTCTGCTTCAATATCTCTCATTTCCTTCCCCTCCTCCCTCTCGCGCGCTCACTGCCGTCACCCTCCTCCCTTTCCCCGTCACCATCCCCCTCCCCCTCCCTATCCAGCCCCCTCGCCTGCCCCCCTTCCCCTCGTCTCCCCCTCCCTCGCCCACCCCCTCCCCCTCATCCCCTCCCTCGCCCACGCCCCTCCCCCTCGTCTCCCCCTCCCTCGCTCGTCCCCTCCCCTTTATCGTCCCCTCCCTCACCCGCCCCCCTCCCCATCCCCCTCCCTCTTCCTCTTGTACGCCTCCTTCCCCTTCTCCCTACGCTCCCTCCTCAATGCCTCTGCCCTGCCACCACTCCTTCTCCCCTCTTCACTCTCTTAGTATTAAGCCGTTGCTGTAGCTGCCACCACCCAGGTATGTCTTGAATATAAATTTTTAGATTTTATAATGCTTAAATTTAGTTTTTAATGATATTGATTGTTGCTGGGAGTGCTGTTAGTGGCTTTAAAAGGCCTCAAATTGTTGCATGTGATCATTTATTTAGTTTAAAATTGTTAATTTTCTCATGTAAAATTTTCTAAAACTTTTGGGAAGTCCAACTTTTAAGGGAGACTGTCAAATTTTTTTTGAATTCATTCTTTCCTTTAAATTACTTAAATTTAGTTTTTAATGATATTAATTGTTCTTGGGAGTGCTGTTAGTGGCTTCATAAGGCCTCAGATTGTTGCATGTGATCATTTATTTATTTTAAAATTGTCAATTTTCTCTTGTAAATTTTTTTAAAAGTCTTAGGAGATTCAATTTTTAGGGGAGACTCTGTCAAAATTTTTTTAAATCTTAAGTTAATTAGGAATTTAGTTTCTTGAAATAGTTTGAAGGTAATAACATTAGTTATATTCTTTAAAAGGTGACACATGGATCGTAGTTGGATGAATGCTAGACGAACGAGTGACGAGTACGATAATGGGGTGAAAGAATTTTTTGAATTTGCTAAGAAAAATGTTGTTGATAGTAGTAAAAGGTTCTATTGTCCTTGTGCTAATTGTTTGAATGAGAGGAAACTAGGTGTTGCCAAAATAAGAGGGCACTTAGTTTATGATGGGATTTACAAAAATTATACGATATGGATTTGGCATGGTGAATGATTGAAAAATTATAGTAACACATCTCTATGTGTGGAAGTTGATAATTTTAATGATGAAGTAGAAATGAATGAAGATCAGTTAGAGTACATGATCCGTGATATTGGGGAAGAGGCTTTTGAACGAGCACATGTGTATAATAACTTGTGCACTAAAGCAGAGAAGCCTCTATACCTGGGGTACACTGATTTTAGTTTGTTATCTGGGGTGTTAAAACTGGTTACCTTAAGGGCAAGAGCTGGGTGGAGTGACCAAAGCTTCACATGATTGCTAGAGTTACTTCAAATAATGTTTCCAAAAGGCAATGCATTACAAATTGTTATTATGATACCAAAAAGATCTTGTGTCCAATGGGTATGAAGTATAAAAAAATACACGCATGTCCTAATAATTGTGTGTTGTACAGAAAAGAGCTTGAAGGGGAGGAGAAGTGTCGAAAATGTAAGGCACCACGGTACAAAGAGAAGGGGGCTCCTACAAAGGTCTTATGGTATCTTCCAATTATACTAAGGTTCAAGCATTTGTTTGCAAATACTAATGATGTAAAGAACTTGATGTGGCATGTAAATGAGAGGATATCTAATGAAAAACTTTGACATCTAGCCAATTATCCTTAATGGAGGAAAATTGATCAATTGTTTCCTGAATTTGGCAATGAGCCAAGGAATTTGAGGCTGGAACTTTCTATCGATGAAATGAATCCTTATGGTAATCTTAGTAGTATACATAGTTCATGGCCTGTTCTTTTAGTGATTTACAATCTATCACCTAGGTTGTGCATGAAATGGAAGTACATGATGCTATCCATGTTGATTTCAGGATCAAAAAACTTGGAAATGATATTGATATTTACCTAAGACCTCTGCTTGAAGATTTGAAAGTGTTGTGGGAGGTAGGTGTAGAAGTATTTGATGCAAATCAAAAAGAGAATTTTAAGTTACGTGCTATGATCTTTTGTACTATAAATGACTTCCCTGCATATGGAAATTTGTTTGGATACAGTGTGAAAGGTCATAAAGCTTGTCTAATTTGTGAAGAAAGAACAAACTACCATCAACTTCAACATAGAAGGAAGACAGTCTACCTTGGCTAGTAGAGGTTTCTTAGACAAGATCACCCATATCATAGATTGAAGAAAGCTTTTCATGGTCACCAAGAACACAATGATGCTCCGGATGCTTTGATTGGGGATCAAGTATATGAACATGTGAAAAACATTAATATTGTCTTTAGTAAGAGTAAAAAGAATACTGGTGCAAAAAGCATATGGAAAAAAAGGTCTATCTTTTTTGACCTCCTATATTGGCGCAATCTTGAAATAAGGCATTGTATTAATGTTATGCACGTGGAGAAAAATGTTTGTGATAGTATTATTGGAATACTTCTGAACATACTACGTAAGACTAAGGATGGTGTGAATGTAAGATTGGATTTGAAAGAAAAGGGAATACGGGAAGACTTACACCCAAGACCAGAAGGTAAACGAACTTATTGTCCCCCAACCTCTCGTTCATTGTGCAAATCTAAGAAAACAAGTTTTTGTGAGTGTTTACATGGAATCAAAGTTCTTTCAGGGTATTCTTTAAATATTATGAAGATTGTATCTGTGAAAGAGTTGAAACCAGTAGGCTTAAAATCTCATGATTGCCATGTCTTGATGCAACAACTATTACCTTTGGCTATTTGAGGCATATTGAAAGAAGATTTAAGACTTACAATAACTAGACTTTGTTTCTTTTTCAATGCTATATGCAGTAAAGTTATTGATCCCTATAAACTGGAAGAGCTAGAATAAGAAGCTTGTACTATCTTGTGCCAACTTGAGACGCACTTTCTTCCTACATTTTTTAACATTATGGTTCACTTAATAGTGAATATAGTAAGGGAGGTAAAATTGTGTGGTCCTGTTTATTTGTGATGGATGTACCCAATTGAGAGATACATGAAAATACTGAAAGGGTATGTTAGGAATCCATATCGACCCGAAGCATCGATAGTTGAGAAATATGTTGCTGAAGAAGCTATGGAGTTTTGTTCTGATTACTTGTCAAATACAGAATCAATTGGACTTCCTAAATCTCGTCATGAGAAAAGGCAATATGGTCAAGGCACATGTGGAGTATCAGTAAAGAGCATGAATCATGATGAATTACAAGAAGTACATTTATATATCTTGAATAATATTGATGAAGTTAAAGATTACATATCTTCTCATAAAGAACTTCTAAAGGCAAAAAATTTTCAAATGATAATGACAGTACAAAAGTTGTTGAAAGAGCACAATAGGACTTTTGTAGATTAGTTCAAGCAGAAAATTTTGAATGAAAGTGGTGTTTCTGATACAGTTAAATGGTTGGTTGGAGGTCCTAACTTTGATGTTATATGTTGGAGTGCTTATGATATTAGTGGGTATTCCTTTTTTACAAAGTCCTTAGATGAGAAGAGTACGGTGTAAAATAGTAGAGTTATGATAATGGCTGAAGTCGTACACTTCTCTAGTTCAAAAGATAAGAAACCTAAACTAGCATCCAGGACTTTCTTTGGGGTTATTGAAAAGATTTAGGAGGTTGATTATACAAAATTTAAAGATCCTGTTTTCAAATGTAAGTAGGTTGACATCAACAGTATTCATAATGATAAGTTTGGATTTACAATGGTTGATCTTAAAAAACTAACTTTTAGAGATGAGCCATTTATTATGACAGACCAAGCTAAACAAGTTTTCTATGTCATGGATCCAGCAAATAAAAATTGGTCAATAGCACTTAAAGGAAAAAGTATGATTGATAGTGATGACAATCATGAATTAAATTTTCATATTTCTGAAACTCCTAACTTCTCAAGTGGGCTACCAATTTTAGATGTGGTAGATGAAGTAAATGATGAATATGCTATAAAAAGTGATCACCATGAAGGGATATGGGGTAATATCCCTATATGAGTTTGGTTTTGAAATAAAAGTATGTTAATTTAGTTCAATTAAATTTATGTTATGGGATCATTTTTCTTAATTATCTTATCTTTAATTATTTTTTAATTAATTTCATTTATTTGAATTAATAGGAATGTGGAGAATCAAGGTGATGACACTCAGAGCCAGCCCACTACAAGCCAACCAATTAGTGATGTTGCTCTTAATGAGGAGCTAAGTCAGGGCACCCCTAGTGAGGAGTCGAGTCAGGTAGTGAGGAGGGGGAGACGTGGCACACGATTGAGAGATCTGACTTTAAGTAGAGTGCTGGGCGTAGGTTACCAATTCAATTTGACCAGAAATGGAATCCGATAGGGCCATATAAAGCCAAGTTTGTTAGTTTTCTTTGCCTCCTATCCTGTACCAAGCCTCCTATTGTGTTTGAGGATTGACCTGATGAGCCAGAACGTATAGGAAAAGTATTCAGGTAAATAATTAAAAATTAAATTTTTATGGTTATATATTATTAGGCAATTATTGATTATTATCTTATGTCTTCATTATAACTCACATACAATGTTCCATCTAATCAAGATTGTCAACACAAGTTGATTTCTTACTGTGGAACACGTTGAAGAAATTTTAAGACTGATCTTGCTAGAAGATATATCTTTGTCGAGGTGCCAAAGGGTTAGGCTCGTCTCAACCCTCTTAATACATACCAGTTCCTTGATAAAGATACTTGGAAAGAATTTGTCAAGATTCAAACTTTTGAAAAGGCTTTGGTTTGTTGATTTTTAATTGATTTAAGTTTTATTTAGATTTACTTCAATTATAAAATCTAAAATTCAATTTACTAATAGGAAAAATGAGCTAAAGGGCGCAAAATTGCTCAGCAGAATCAATATCCCCACACCTTGTCTCGTGGAGGTTATGCTAGAGCTGATGATATATTGATGGTAGAGAAACATAAAAAGAGAGAAGAAGAAGCTAAGTCTGATCCTTCCATACTCCTTTCTCCACCATCACTTATCTCTCAAGAGGAGAAATGGAGATATGGATATCAGTATAAGAAAGGAGGCTATACAAGTGAGATAACATGGGAGATTGCCGAGAGAATTGTAAGTAAAATTATTATTCCTTGTCCTTTTAAATTTCTATACAATTATATATATTATTAATTAATATTATTATTTTTATATTATAGGATGCTCTTAAAGAGCAACAAGCCCAAGGAAGCTTCATTCTAGAGGGCAGAAATGATATCTTAACGGTTACTACAGGCAAGCCAAAGCATCCGGGTCATGTAAGAGGCATTGGATATGGTGTGGGCATTAAGAACTACTTTGGAGCACCTGTACGTCCCAATTCAGGAGGTGTAGCGACTAGAGAAGAGCTTTATACATTGATATCCACTGCGAGGCAGCAGACTAAGGATTAGTTTGAAGCTTCATTTACAGCTCAGCTTCTACAAATGAAAGACCAAATGAAGGAGGAGATGATGAGCATGATGAGCTCACAATAGGAGACAATTGCTAAACCAGTTCATATATCTCCTACATTTCATAGTATAAAAGGGAGTAATGTTCTTGAGCGTGTGTCAGAGGGTCCTTCTGGTGACAACATTAGTGAACCGTGTGAGATATTTCTAAAAGATCCTGATAAATGCTTGGTTGTTCTTGGTAGCATTTACAGCTTGGGGACAACTATCCACCACAAGTAAATCTAAGATAATCAAGTAAGAGTGGTGGTTGTAGATCCAAAAGTGCTAGATACTTTGGTTCCATTCCCTATTGATGAGGTGAAGACTGTGGTTGAAGCTGTTGGCAATTTTATCCTATGGCCCAAGAGACTTGTAAATCTAGTTTAAGCTGTGGTACGAAATTTCATGAATTTTTATTATGTAACAACTTCCTAATATATGTTTTTTATTAACTAGTTCTTGCCTTTTTATTATGTAGAAGCTTTCCTCGCCGAGTCTCCCAAAACTTCCACAACCCTCGTTGACTCCATATCAGCATATGATCTTAATAGTGTATGATTTATCATTCGAATTCAAGAGTTTAGAAATGGATCCAGAGATTGTGGGTAAGAAAGACATGATAGTGACAATTAAATGGCAAGATTTAGTTCAACTTCTGTCGAATAATCATCTTACCACACCACATATTGAACTATTTATGATGTAAGTATGTTTTTCTTTAATATAATTGTATTGTTCTAAGCAAACTTAATCATCAAGTTTAGTAAACTAATATAATTGTATTATTGTAGGTACCTTCATCATTTGTGCATTACATCGAGCAAAGGTGATAAGTTTGGATTCCTTTACCCTTATTACATGATAAAGAAAGGTAATACACCAGAGTTAAGGGCCATGTACCTCCAACAAAGAATATGTAAAGTCAAAAAGGATGTTTTTATGGCTCCATATGTGTACTCGTAAGGATCAATTTATAATTAATAGTTTTTTTAATATGGATTTACTTTAACTTGTATCATATTTAGCAGGGACTATTAGTAGTTATTTGTTCTTTCAATGAAGAGCAATACTGTCGTCTTTTTATGCTCCCTCCATTACAAACTTAAGAAAGAAATGAAGAAGACGATAGACTTGTAAGAATACTTTTACTAAACTATTTAATTTAATTTTTTTTGAATATACTTACTAACTTGGTGATCTTGATCACAGGGCAATGAGAACATATCAAAATGTAGTCTTACAAAAGCATGGACATGAGTTCAAGGATCCCACATGGATTGAGCCAAAAGTGATGCTATACTTTATTAATATGTTCAATTATTAAGATTTCTTACTAATTTTTTATGATTTATTCTTATACAGAGTCATAGACAACTGGTGAGGATGAACTTATGCTATCTATATGTCATGAGATACATGCTCAATATTATCACATTAGGCATGACCGAATTTACAAAAGAGGTAAACATATTTTTAAAATTTTTATTTTATTATGTTATTTGAGATTGATTAATATGCTTATTTTATGAATTAAATTTTAGATGTTCGACAATTCGGATGTATTTCCTGAAGCTGAAATTCAAGACATCCGCATATGTTGGGCAACCTATTTTATGAAGAACTTGTGAGGTTTTTTGTTACTTTTAGACATGTTTTAATTTTGATAATTGACACAATTTAGACAATTGTTAGTTTTTCTAATAGTTAAATAATTTTGTATAGTTGATAAATACTTGATAAACAATTGTAAATGAATTGAGCTGTCTGATTTGGCAATTTTTATGCACAGGAATGACAATTTTGACAATTTAGACAATTGTTAGTTTTTTAATAGTTAAAAAGTTTTGTATAGTTGATAAATACTTGATAAACAATTATAAATGAATTGAGTTGTCTGATTTGGCAATTTTTATGCACAAGAATAGATAAAATCGATAAAATAAATATAATATAAAAAGATTAAATACTTTTTACACTGGTTATTACCATAACTGCTATAGAATATAATATTTTTTACATCAGTTATGGTAATAACCGGTTTTAAAAGTGAAATTTTAGCATCGGTTGGACTTTCAACCGAGGTTAAAAGTTAAAGTAATTTTTTTTATTTTTTTGTATATAATTTTCAACATCAACTTTATAACTAATGTAAAAATTTTAGTTTTTATATTGAGTTTATAATCAATGTAAAAAGAGGGACTTTCTACACCCCCTGGAACAACATGGCCTCTTTAACTATTGTAAAAAGTCATTTTTGTGCTAGTACCAACTAGTTCGCACTAAAGCACCAACTGGTGTAGACACATTCATCATAAAAGGCATTTCAACAATATACAAACTTAGTCTTTTTGCACACTCATTGGAAACAAATGAGTGAGTGGCACCAGAATCAAACAAAGTAGAAATTTATTGATTGTTTAAAGAAATCATACGTCGAATCAGCTTTGGGGAGGCTTCAGCCTCTTCTCTTGTCATAGCAAACACATGACTAAGAATAGTAGGCCTCTGATCAACGTGAGGAGCATTCTCTAGGCAATACTGAGCGATGTGCCTAACTTTATGGTACTTGAAACATGTCCAACACTCCCCAATATGGTATCTCCCACACTTGCCGCACTGCAGGGCTTTATCTAGCTACCATATGAGTAGAATCTTGTCTCAAAACTTGACTTCGCCCACCCATACTCTTGAGGGCATTACTCCCCATCTAGGAACCTCTAGAGTGTGAACCCCTCTAGAAGCTTCTCTTCTTACTACTACTATTGCCCAGTCCAAATAGTCCAAAGCTATATCTAGCTCTTTTACCAACACCTCTAGTAGGACCTATATACATAGAGAAATGGCCACTGCCATCTCTCCTCTGGTTATCTTTGGCCTCACGACCATGTCTAGCCACTGCTCTCAACTTACTACACCTCCCAATTCCAACGGTCAGGACAGTCCTCAAATAACTATGAGATAAGGGGTACCTCCCAATTCCAATGGTTGGTGCCAAGGTTAGTTCTTGATTTCAACGATCACTGCTAATACCACATGGATTTCAATCAATCTACTCCTCTTCCTAGGAAAACTCTCGCCAATGATCATGCTATGTACATGTTTCACATAATATGCATTATAACAATCAATTCTTAACATATAAACTCACATAACTCAAATATTCCACAATTCAACACATAATTCATCACAATTCTCCACCCATAGTAATAAATCACAATCAATTTCATAAAACACCAAGGGTGGCACAATCAAGGTTTTCTTTCCAAAAAACCATTTCACAAATTAAACACCTTGCCAATATGCATCATCAATTTAACTCATAAATCACATTTCACAAACACAATTAACATTTAATTATAGAGATTAATTTTCCCTCGGTTACCTCAAACCTTTGTGAGGTCAAAGGTTTACCCCTCACTATACCAACTTCCTAAAGCTTCAACAAGCTGAAATGGTGCCAAAAACGAACCTCTCTACATCCATACCACAAGAATTTCATTATCATCTAACTCTTGAAACTTTATCAACTTATAACTCTATAGACACTTTTTTTATCAACTCATAATCATTATCCATTCATACTTAATGGGCTCATTAGATTCCATTAATGCGTATTATCATTAATAACACCTCAAACCATCATTAATGCACATACACCTCTCCCAACTATCTCATAAATATTAATTTTTGGATAATAAATACTCCCATGGGCCAACCACTTCTAAAATCATCAATGTGGTGTTCCAATACATTAAACAACTCTCATTATACTTATTTTAACCAATGGAATTAGACCCATACTCCTATAGACTGAAAATCCATCTCCCTAACTCAAACCCTACCATAAATCATCATAAATGAGGAAGAGAAAGGAAAAATGAGGCCTAGATTACTTACCTTGGGTGTTTAGGAGCTTCAAAATGTCAACTATAGAAGCCAATATGCATGCCTAATAGAGCCTAGTGTTCTCTTTTTTTCTTCTTCTCCTTCTCTTCTATTTCTTATATAGTCATGATCTGATTTATCAAAAATTTTACCCGTGCGCTGTGGCGTACAATGCCATCTACCGCAGCGCATAGCACAGAGGATCCTGTTACATTTAAACTTATCTCTGTGTGCCACGGCGGACAAACCACACATCGTGGCGTATGGCACAGAAAACAATTCTTTACTTTTTTTCCTCTTTCCTTATCCAGGTGGCCCACTATCGATCTGGACCTACTTCTAAGGCTGAAATCACAATAAATAAGCCAAGTTAAGCCCCTCTTACCACAAACCTCATTAACTCACTAATTACTCTCATAAGGTTAATGAGTCAGGGTTAAATTTTTCTCAGATATTACATCATTGACTTTACTCTCCTTTACTATCCCTTCTCACCCTTGGGAAAATATCTCTATAGATTTTATAATTGGATTACCTAAACCATTTGTAGGCAAAGATTTCATATTTGTTGTTGTTGACAGATTCTGTAAGATAGCACACTTTATTACTTGTGTTAAGGTTAATGACGCTGTTAACATTACTGACTTATTCTTTAAAGAGATTGTTCATTTGTATGGTTTACCTAAGACTATCATGAGTGACTGGGATGTGAAGTTTCTTAGTCACTTCTGGCATACCTTATGACATGAATTAGGGACTAAGTTACTTTTTTCCACTACTGCCCATCCATAAACTGAGGTAGTCAACAGAACTATGACTATACTGCTAAGAGCAATAATTCAGAAGAATTTGAAGAATTAGGTAAATTGTTTACCTCATATTAAATTTTCTTACAAAAGAGCTATTCATTCTTCTACTTCTTATTCTCCATTTAAATTGCTTATGGTTTCAATCCATTATCTCCTATAGATATTTTACCTTTGCCTTTTTTTGAGCATGCTAACATTGATGGCAAGAGAAAAGCTGAGTTTGTGCAGGACTTACATGCTAAGGTTAAAGCAAACATAGAGTAAAAGAGCGAGAAATATGCTAAGCCAGTTAATAAAGGTAGGGGATATGTGATCTTTAAGCTTGGAGATTGGGATTGGTTACATTTAAGGAAAGAGAGATTTCCTAATTAGAGGAAATCCAAACTTCAAGCTTGAGGAGATGGACCTTTTTAAGTTTTAGAAAGAATTAAAGATAATGCTTACAAGATTGATTTGCCTAGCTCTTATGGCAATGTTAGTGCCACATTCAATGTTTCTCATCTATCTTTATATGATTCTATAGATTCGAGGATAAATCCTTTCCACTGAGAGGAAATGATAAACCCCATGGCATTGATGATAACGAAGCTTGAGGCTGGTAATCATGAGCATGATGGCATGAAAAGAGCCTAGGCAAGGAGTAAGGAGCCTAATACTTCTAATCCAATGTGCTTAAAGACCCTTTACAACATATTGGAGGTCCAATGATAAAAGCCCGAACTAAAGCCATGAAGCAAGCCTTGTTTAGTCTTATACAAGAAGTTCAAGAGCTTGGAAAGCATTGGGGCACTCCTTTCAAGCCTAAAAGAGAGCCTCTAAGTTTATATAATGTGCTTAAGATCTAAATCCACGATGAGTCAAGCCCAAGAAATGCAAACCCTAGCCCAATGCAAGAAGACTACAAGTTGAGCCTCGTACAAGCAAGGAGGCATGAAACCCTAGTGAAGAAGTCAAGGGTGGCATGATTTTAAATCCTTTATGATCCCTTAATTGTCTCCTAAATTGTTTCCTATTTTAATAGTCCTTTGACTTGACTCTATTTCTTAAGGAGTAAGACTAGTCATAGTTTCCTATTTTCAGTCTTGTCGAAGATTAGGATTAATTATATTATTTTAATTTTTAAGTTTTGTAATCCCATAATTTTAGGATCACATCTCCTAAATTATGTTGCTGAATATTTATTCTATATTATTTTCTTTCTTCTTTTAGTATTAAGAAATTAAGGTTTTAATTTTAGAAAATAATCTTCTTTATACGCCTATATATATTAGGCATGCTCCCTCTTGTAAACAGAAGAGAGGTTGAATGAAATTATTCATTTTAGAATGTATAACTCTTGTGAGCCTTAGTGCTTTATGGTGGCATCTCTATGAGAAACAGACGTATTCAAAAGCATGACCAACTCTTGTGTATCTTTAAAGGTTGAGGTTCCTAGATGTAGGCGCTATAAAGGATCTTATCCTTGATCATTATCCTATTGTTTATTTCATTTATTTATTTATTTTCATCATAATTTCATCCTTTTCTTTTTATTCTTGTGTTTTTGTTGTATTTTAAGGTTTTGTCCCTAAACTCGCACAATTTTGCTTCCATTTCCCCTATCAGCTTGTGCTTTATCTCCACTGAGAGGTGGCAAGCCTTTCCATACACCAATTGAAAAGGAGACATCTTAATGGGAGTCTTATAAACAATCCAGTAAGCCCACAAAGCATCCTTCAATTGTAAAGACCAATCATTCCTATTTGTGTTCACCACCTTGGTTAGGATATTCTTGACTTCTCTATTTGCCACTCCAGCTGGGCCATTGGTTTAGGGATGATACAGTGTAGAGATATTATGATGCACCCCATATTTAGCCAAGAGAGCGTTCATCGTCTTGTTACAAAAGTAGGATCTTTAGTCACTTAACAAGGCCTTAGGAACTCTATCCCTATAAAAAATTTTAGATTTGAGAAATTTCAAAACAATCTTAGCATCAGAAATTCTAGTAAGAGTGGCTTCAATCTACTTTAAAACATAATCAATATAAAGCAAGATGTGCTCAAAACCAAAGGATAGTGGAAAGGGACCCAAGAAGTCAATGCCCCAAATATCAAAAATCTCACAAAATAAAATGGGTTATTAAGGCATTTCATGCCTCTTACCCCAACAACCAATCGTTTGATATTTCAAGCATGCTTTACAAAATTTATAAGAGTCTTTAAATAAACTTGGCCAATACAATCTACAATCTAAAACCTTCCTAGCTATCTTATTTGAGCTAAAGTGACCATCACATACATAAGAGTGACAAAAATCAAGGATAGAAGGCATATCAACATCATCAACACACCTCCTAATCACTTTATCACTACAAATCTTTCACATCAAAGGTGGTTCCCAAATGTAAAACCTAAACTCTCTTTTTAATTTCTCAACAATAAATCGTGAAGCATAAGGAGGCAAGACTCTACACTCAATATAGTTAGCAAAAGAAGCATACCATGGAAGCTTAGATGAAATGGCACACAATGCCTCATCAGGAAATGAATCACAAGGAATAGTAGGGTTAGATTTTACCATAACAGATTTCAAATAAGGTAGCCTAGATAAATAATCCACCACTTAGATGGTAGAACCACTCCTGTCCCTTATCTCTACTTCAAAATCTTGCATCAAGATCACCCATTGAATTAAGCAAGGCTTAGAATTTGCCTTCTTAAATAAGTACCTCACAGTAGCATAATTAGTGTATAGATTAACTTAGAATTAAGAAGATATGATCTAAACTTATCAACTACAAAAACAATAGTAAACAACTCTTTCTCAGTCATAGTGTAATTAACCTGAGCTGAATCTAGGGTTCTAAATGCATAAGCAATCACATATGACAACTTTCCCTCTCTTTGATCAAGCATAACTCCCACAACAAAATTGGAAGTATCACATGACAACTCAAAATGAAAAGATCAATTTGGGGCTTTAAGAATGGGAGGGGAAGTAAGCATGCTTTTCAAAGTGTCAAAATTCTTTTTGCAAGCATCATCAACAACAAAATCAACATTTTTTTTGTAAGAGTTTAGATATAGGCAAAGCAATTTCACTAAGCCCTTTGTTAAATCTCCTATAAAAGCCCACATGTCCTAAAAATGATCTTAAATCTTTCAAACAAATAGGATATGACAAATAAGCAATCATATCTACTTTGGCATTATCCAACTTTATGCGCTTAGATGAAATATATTTTTTTAGCCAAGGGAGAGGAGTTAAGTGAGTTGTTCTAATTAATTGAAGGGCAAGGAATGTTCCATTATCAACACCTTAGGGTTCCTACTTAAATTAGGAAGCCACTTCTTTCATAATTAGGTTTAGTTTGCTAGTTTAGTTAAACAACTTTAGTTTGAGTAATTTATTTCACTAGATAACTTTAAATTAGAGTTAAAACTATTCCTTGGGAGATGTCCAAGGGTTGGCCCTATATTCTATTAAGGTTAGCTTTAGTTTAGTTTTAAAGGCAAATGACTAATCCCCATCAAAATTTTGGCACCGTTGCCAGGGGATGCGTTTAGGTTTAATTTTAAGTTTTTTTAGTGCTTAATTTGTTTATTGTGTTACTAGAAAATTTTTAGAAAAATCACGAATATTTCTGTTTTTGTGTGTTTTTATTCTATTTTGAAAAAAATGAAGAAAAAATTTAGTGTAATTTTTATTGGTTTAGTGTAGAGCTAAAAATACTCTACTTTTAGTGTCTTTATTTGAAATTAAAAAATCAAATGGTAATGAGTCTAAGGAAATTTTGACTTGGAATTTCTTTCATTTGAAATTTATATATCTTAGCTTCGTTTTGAAATTAGTTTGGTCAATTTTGGACGTGGGGATTGTCCTTTGGAATTTTTACAAGCTAAAAAGGTCCAGGGAGCCTTTAAAGAGGATTCCCAAAACACTATTACAATTTTGAGCTGGCATATCTCCCTTTTTGTGTGTCAAAATTGATTGATTCTAGTTTGATTTTTCTTATTATTGTATTATCTTTGTTTCTTGTTTTTAGAATTTTCTTCACTTTTTTCATTTTCCTATTTGAAAGTTTGTTGGAAGATCTGAAGGTCTTCTAGACGAAATTCTATTTCTCCAAAACTGTAGACCATTGTGAAAAATTCTAGGAACAATTGGGAAGGACTTTTGATTTGAGATATTTATTTGATTTTTTTTGTATATCTCTTATGTCTCTCATAAATGTTTCAAGGGAATTTCTTGTGTGGATTAACTGCTAAAAAATTCATAAATTTACTATCTCCAGAGAGTCTGCTGTGTGAGTTTTAGAATTGCCAAAGCTTCTTGATTGAGTACTTATAACCCTCTTTCTACTTATTTGGTGTTATTTTTAATCGTGTTTGTTCATTTTGTTTCTATTGAGTTTATTAAAAAAATCTCTTGCTTTTATGTGTTTTGAATTGTGTCTTTTTGATTTGCATTTTAGCTTAGCTTGTTCTTTGTTCTTAATTTTCTTGAGGTTGATTAATGCATGACCTAAAGGAAACATGCCTCTTTTTGTTGACTTAGATCCACAAATTAAAAGGACTATTTCAATGTTGAGAAGATCACAACCTATTCTTGATTCTCATTTAGTTTGTAATTCAACAACGGAAGGTATCTTAGGGCATGAGCATGTGCATAATAAGGGCTTGACCTAAAGGAAATATGGGAATGGGAATGAGAATTTTCATGATGATGGCCATGTTAATAATAAATTTAAGGGCTTGCATAATCCTAGAGAGGAGAGGAGTATTAGGCAATTAACTCAACCTAATTAGTTTGATAACCCTTATAGCATGTATGTTCCTCCTATTAATGTTCAATTTAAAATTAAACCCTCTTTGATTAATGCATTATCTAAATTTTATGGGTTACTGGGAGAGGATTGTCATAGATTTTTGTACACCCTCCTATTGGTTTATGATACTATGAAGCCTATGCATGTAAATGTTGATTATGTTTAAGCTAAGGCTTTTGTATTTTCTCTTAAAGGTTTAGTAAAGGAGTGGTATTTCAACTACCCTTCTTATGTGAAAGTGAGCATGTGGGCTGAGCTATGAAAACTCTTCTTGGATAAATTCTTTCCAAATTCCAAGGTCATCAACTTGAGGAAGAAAATCTATAGGGTCCAACAAGGAGAGGATGAGAGTCTATATGAGTATTGGACTAGATTCTAAGGACTTTTGGCTAAATGCTCAGACCATCAAATTTCTAGTAAGAATTTAGCCTAATATTTCTAAAAGGGCTTCATTTGAAGAGACAAGGTTAACATTGATACTGCTAGTAATGGATGCTTGATTGATCATACTTCCTTAAAGGCTTAGGAGTTAATTGATAAGATGGCCTCAAGTGGTGCTCAATATGCTACAAGAGAGAAGAGAAATGTGAATATGGCTAGTTCCTCAATGCTTAGTGATTCACATGTGGACTTGCTAGCTGCCAAGATTAGGAGAATGTTGGCTCCACAAATGACTCAAGTGAGCAATGTAAGTAGTTCTCAAGCATTTGTCCCTTATTCTTGTACTTTTTATGACTCACTATGCATGTAGAAAGCAATTTTCCTATTAAGTTTGAGCAAGTGAATGCTATCTATAATAGGAAACAATTCTATGGTGGGAGGTAAAGGCAAGGAGCTTATTCTAATACTTACAACACTTTATGAAGAGACCACCCTAATTTCTCCTATTCAAATCCAAATGTGGCTTACAAGACAATCAACAAAGAGGATCCTATCAAAACACCTTCGGCTGTGACCCTCGACCTCATTTGTCTCAAGGAAACTTTTCTCATATTTGACTCTAAATTGAGTTAGGATGGTAGTTGGATTGAATTGGGTGGCTTCAAGGGGAGAAAAAATGACTTTTTGCTTGCTGTGTCATGAGCCATGGCTTGTGTGTCGTACGCTGTGACTCATGGTACAACACAAACAAAAAACATAAAAATTTTTAGAAAAAGTCAGTTTTGGTGAGGGAAAGCCTATAACTCAAATGAGGAAGATTTAAGCACTGCCTGGGCTTCAATTTGGGAGTATTTTTGGGCCTTCAAAATCTTGAGTAGATTTCTCACCTTTCTCTTCTACCTCTACATCTCTTTTTCATTAGATTTGGAAAGCAGGTGAATCTATTTTGAATAGATTAAGATGTCAATCTATGTTTTAAAGACTTCAAGTGAATTTAAAGGTTTGATTGAAGTTCTTAACCTTGGATAAGTGGTAATATGAAGCTTATTTGTTGTTTGGTATAAATTGATCAAGCCCTAACTTAATTATGGGGTTTTGAGGTGTGACAGGTTGAGATATCAAATATTATGTTGTGATAGGGTTAGAGGGAAGCTTGAAGGGATTGTGTGAATAAATTGTAATCTTGACAAGCTTCTTTGTTGAGAATAAGAGCGAACAGTGGAAGAATTGGAGTGATATTGGTAGCAATTAGTGCTTGGATTAATTAAAAATTAACATATAATACTTATTGTTGTAGATTAAGGTGTGGGGAAGCTTGCCTTAACATGAGGAGATTTAGTACCATGGATAACTCTTTTAGTAACAAAAGGGTTAAGGTAATTAGATGATTTATATTATTTATTACCTTGTACAAGTTATTCTCAAGTTGTTCTAGTGTGATTTGTTATGTACATATGTGTAAATTTTATGAAAGTTAAATATTTTAGAAAATGAGTGAGGTATTGGTTTGTAAAATGTCATGTTTTTGAAGTAAGTGGTAAGATTCATTATATTGGTTTAAAAATTGGTTTATGCATGGTCAAGTGGAGATATGTGGTGAAATGTGGCATGTTAGAGGGTAGGAGGTTACCCTAATAAAGTTAGTGGAGATTAAGTCCATATGGCGCACTAGCACCTTGAGACTCTGGGTGTAACTTATATTTCTCCTTAGTGCCCAAAAAAGGATGTAGTGTTGGAGACTTACTTTCCTTATTACCCAGAAAGGTGTGGAGTTAGAGATTATGCTCCTTAACATCAGTAGGATGCAGTGTTGGAGTAACGACACCCTAATTACTCATAATAAGGGGGACTTATAGTCCAGAAGTGGTTCAGGATGCCTTGGCTGGGTAGTCTTACCATGGATGGTGATCTTGGGGACCATACATATGGTTTGGTTCCATGAAATAGCCTACCAATTTAGTCGAGAGTGTTAGAGAATCAGATGATTAGTGATCATGCATTTTATTATGGTGAATTGTATATGGTGTGTTTGTTATGCATGTTTTAAAGCTTGTTTATAACTTAGCATGTTAATCAATATTGTAGTTTATCTTAATTACTAAGATTTTTATCTCACCCTATGGTTATTATTTTACATGTTTTATCCAAGTTTGAGCGAGGGAAGGAATTGAGCAAGAATTAGCTGATTAGCTCTACGTATACTTGTAATGATCGATTTTATTTTGAGTTGTGTACAGGTTTTTAAATGGATGATAACATGAGCTGCCAACTAGGAATGCATGTCATTTTGATTAGTTGTACTTGTATTATGCTATGATATTTTGTATTTTAACCCAATGTTGTATATGATGTGAATATGTGCTAATTTTTGTGGTAATGGGCTAAAATACTAATACAAATGTAAGGAATGTTGTATACATGTGATGATAATGTATATGTAGTGTATTATGTGGCAATAGAGGCCAAATGGTGTATGTTTGTGATTTTGTGACTTTGGCCATATTGGGTGAAACCAGCATTAAGTGGTCAAATTATATGTTTGGTTTTAAGTGTTAAAATGTTCAATCAGGTGTATATTGGTCCATTGGACTTGGTTTAAGCCTCAAAATGGGTTAATGGTATAAGTTTTGTATTTTAGGTACTTGGATGCTTGAAAATCATTTTAAAAATTAATTATTGCATCTGAGTGTCTAAAATTCTCATACCGTTAGTTAGCTTATTGAATAAGCTTCCCCTAAATGCTTGAATCACTCCAATCGAACATCGAATACGAAAATGGTGGGCCTTCGAAGTTTATCTCAAAAAGGCATCATGATAGCATTTTTGCTATCATGATGGGGACAAGTGCACCATTGTCAATGAAAAAAAAAATTGTATTTCTAGATTTTGACAAGAAGCCTTACATGAGGTTGGTTGAACACAAAACAAACTCTACCCTAAGCATTCCATGGGCTTTCTCTTGAGCAAAGTTTGAACTTGTACTTATTTTGCACATAAGCAAGTCCAAACTAGTGTCTGTGAGCAAATATAGACTCATTAGATTAGCTTGGATTGTGACTTAAGGCATTTAGTATAATTTAACCTAAACTCTTTTTCGGTATTGGGTTATAATGAGTTGTTGGGTAATCTAATATGAAAGTTGATAATTCAAAAAACATTATGCTGATCAAAAGTTTAAGATATTAATTACTCCTTTAGACAATTTTTTAAGGCAAAATTGCCATTTAACTCCCAAAATAACAATCAATGTTGGTCAAATGTTACTATAACATGGCACCATTTTTAAAATTTTTAGAATAACATTGTATCAATTGAAAGTTGGGGATATCAGTTGCATGTGGTTAAAAACTTCTAGGATAAATTTTGTAACCCTATTCATTATTAACAACTCTATGCTATTATTGTCACTTAAGTTTTTATTTGTACTGATTATTATTAATAAAGCTAGAAGCTTTACACCAACATTGGTTGGTAGGAGAATACTTAATAATTTAAAGAAGGCCAAAGATCTAATCTTATAGATAGGAAAGAAATAATTTTGGGCGAGTTATTAGCTGACAATACTTAATTTAAACCAGTAAAACTAGATTTGAGATGTATTTTTTTAAAAAGAAAAAAGAAAAATAAAGCTAGAAGATTTGCTGGTCTATAGGCTCTTTCTGGCTCCAATAGAAAGCATTTGGACACTAAGCATAAAAGATATTAAATGCCATCATAGGTCTATGGTGTCCATTCCATTACTCTGTGGTCATAAAAACTTATCTTCAGTCACTAAATAATGGAGATAGATATGAAACAGAAGCATTTAACAGTGACAACTGATAAATATTCTGATGTATGTTAGATTGGTCCATTTATTTTGTTCCTAATATCCACCACATTCTAGGTTGCTCAAGCCTTCTGTGTTCAATATGATGATTTCTTTTCATGGCATTTATAGCTTTGGCTTTCTCAGTAGTTAATATAGCTTGTTGACCCCTTCACTCACATGGGTTGCTGCATCCTCAAGCCAATGTATATAATGAAGCTCTGTTTCTTCGATAGCTACTTACTTGCTTTGTCTTCAGTTTCTTCAATGGTAACATTCATTGGAAATATGTTGCAGATGTGTTACATTTTTTAGGAACAGTACCATTTTCCTATGAACCATGATAATTTGATAACAGCCATGTTATTAATCACGGTTGGATTATGTGACAAGAGATTTTAACATACCTTAACTTCAACATTGTGGATTGTAAACAATGTTGGTTGAGCTACCTCTAATTGGTGCCCGACGACCTAGCTCGAATTGTAATTAATATATAGTGTTGGATATCAAATGGTTTGTATCAAGGGGGAAAAAAATATTTCTGGACCATGAAGAATTACTCCAATTAATTAGGAGAGAATGGTGATAGTGCGGTATGAGAAGACAATTTTGTTAACAATGTAATGATTATTTAGGATTAGTATTTGTAAATCAGGGTTATTGGGAAAACTTAATTAGAGCATGTTTGATTTTTGTTTTTCAAAATTCTTTTATATTTTTAAAAACAGAAAGATAAAAAATTCATTTGGACAAGTTTTTGAATTTAAATAATGTTTTCAAAATCGTTCTTATTTCTTTTTTTAAAAAAACTAAACAAATAAAAATATCTTAGAGCTATTTTCATTTTTTTATTTTAAAGCACAGTATATTTGATTATTTTAAATTATTTTCAACTATGACCAATCAATATCGTAGGTCATATCATTAAACATCAGTGACTATCACTATCAGCCATTTTGTAACTCTAAAAGAAGAACAAAAAGAAACAAGCTTATACTATTTAATTAGGAATTTCAATGAAAAACATTTGAATTGAATCTTGAATTGGAAAAAATGTTTTCACTGTCTTTCTCATTTTTTGTCTTACATTATATGGCATTTATTTATCGGATTAAAAGATAATTTTAGCCTTAAACTATAGATCAGATCTAAGAGTGTGTAACACTCTAAATTCATTTTTAGTCTAATATTTCTATTTAGATTTTGAAAATGATACAATATTGCCCATATTATTAACAAAAGTTAATGTTAACTATTAGTTGATTAAAAAATGACATGAATGACTTTAAAAATTAAAGAAAAAGAAAATTAGAGAAAAGAATCCAAAAATTACAAACAATAACTCAAAAATTTACAAAAAAAAAAGATCAAAATTTTCTCAATCCTTTTCTATAATTTTTAAGGTCATTTTTGTCACTTTTTTGTCAAGTAATGCTTCAAGTTAATATTGTTAACAGTGTAGATATGATTGCACTATTTTGAAATGTTGATGAGGAATATTGTATAAAAACAACTTTAGGGTTCCAATCGCTCATGGATCTATAGTTTAGAAGCAAATTTGCCATTTAAATCTTAATATATATATATATATATATATAGATCTAATGATATTGGTTAAATTCAAATATTGTTGAGTACAATTATAAATAACTCTCCCACCATGAAATTTTTTCACTTGTGAAGTTCAAACTATTTTAGCCTTATTTAAGGGAATCAAGTTCCCACCACTCAACCCAACCAGCAGTGGTTCAATTTAAATACTGCATGCATGAGGTCAATGTGAGGGAAAACATTCTCAAAATCATTAATAAAAATAATTTCGACCAAATTTCAAGGACAAATTATCAATAGTGTAATCATACTGTTAGTGTAGTGATGTAAAATCATATTTAAGTAAATCAAATATATTTCTAATAAATTCTGAGACCATTTGATCTTGACACAAGAATATGTTGTTGATTAGATTGAAGGAGAAGGGACCACCTTATTCATCAGTTAGTTTAGGAATTGAATGCTCACTTGCTTCATTGCTTTGGTGCTTATTTAGGTTCAGTTGTTGTTAGCTGCATGTCATTGTAACGACATTCTATCAGTGTGCATCAGTCTTGAAAGTTGTATTCTGTCCAGTAAATATATTCAGTGCACTTCAATTCAATAGTGAAAGAAACTTTAACTTGTATTCACTTTGCAATTAAAAGTCCTCATCATTATTCACATAAAGAAGAAACTTCGGTTCTGCCATAAATTTCTTTTGTCATTGCAGAAGATTTAAGAAATACAAAAAGCGCCTCTCATTGTTCCTTGCAGATTTCTTTTTCGTTTCTTTCCTTTTCTTTTTTATTTTTTTATTTTATTTATTTTTATTATTATTATTATTATTATTATTATTATTATTATTATTATTTTGTGTGGTGGAGGATGGTTAAGTTGCTTTTTTTTTTCCCTTCTTTGGTGGTTTAAAGGACCATTAAGAAAATATAATTGAAAATAGGAAAAGATAACTATCGGTCCCTATAATTTTAATAGTTTTAATGTATTTTGGTATAAGTTCCTATAATTTTTTTAATTATTCTAGATCCTTCTAGTTTATCCCATATGCAATATTAGTTCTTTTATTTTTGAATGTGCCCAAAAAGACTATGAGATTGAGATAATGGTTTTAAATATTTTAATATATGACTAATGTTATTAATTTGTGCTAAAGTTGAATTATGATTCTATAAATTAATGGTGTTGTCCACCTTATTCTGTTTCATTTTTCATGTTTTAGTCTATTGAATTATAATTCCATCTCAGAATAAATTAACAACATTAGTTACAGGTCATACTTTTTAACATTATTAGTGTCATCTCATCATTCTTTTAAATGTTTAAAAATAAAGGAACTAATGTTATAAACGAGATAAACTGAAGAAACCTAAAGTAATGAAACAAAACTACAAGTACCTATACCATAACATGTTAAAATTACAACAATCAATAGTTATATTTTCCCTTGAAAATATCAATACTAAGACTTGGCATCATCTACATGCAAGGTTCAAATCTTTTCTTTTCAGTCTCTTCTTTATTAGATAATCTTGCTTGCTGGTCTGTCCTCTTTTAGGAGAATCTTCTAACACTTTGAACTAGTTTGTAGTTTCTTTTCAAGAGATAATTCTTCAAATTATTAGGACTCTGTCAAACATTTTTCGATTTTAATTTATTGATGATTTCTTGACTAATAGTTTTTCAATAATTTATTCTTATTATCATTTTTATTATTATAAAAATATAAGAAAATTGCAATCTTCAAAATATTCATAACTCAATCCTAAAATCAGATTCAACACTAAGCATAAAGGTAAAACCATACAAGTAGACTCTTGGCTTGATGAGAAAACATTGGAAGTAGTGCTTTATCATCTATTTCACATTCCATCTTTGTTCCTATGATATGGTATGGAAGCTATGCGTACAAAGCAACCATTTCCATTAAGTTTCAAACAAGCAACTACAAATTTTGAAAGGAAAATACGCATCAAACAAACATCAAAAGCATAGTGCAAGGACACAAAAGGAACTAAACCTTTCAACTAAACATACAGGAGTTGTGAAGCATTCGGAGAGTGTGACCTCTGCCTCGGCTGCTGCAAGCCATAAGCATGTTGGACGCCATGTCTTGGATCGAAACTTCCCGTCTTTGTCACTTGTGGGATGTTAGAACTTGCTTTCTGATGTCTGATAAAGGCATCCCCAGCAACTCTCACAGCTTTATGACTCTTGCAGCCCAAGAGACTTCCAGATTTCCTTCTTTGCATATCTCCATTAGCTTTGCTTTTCCCATTTGTTGAAGAACCAAATGTATTTGTGATAGGACTCCTCATGGTAGCCACTGATCTTTGCTCTTCACAATCTGATAAGACTGAGTATTCTGCTGCACTAGCAGTGACAACACTCCACTCTATGCTAGCCTCGCTCGGAGCATAGCAAGTTGTCGGGGTGACACAGCCCGAGTTAGCTGCATCGGATGCTTGTCTTGCAAGGTAAGGCTTGGATTTGGCTCCTGTAAAGCTCTCAATCTCAAAAAGATCTGAACTTGCATCACTAGCAGCATCATTAATGTAGTTCCCACCTGAATTTGCAGAGAAGTCCATTTCTTCTGATTTTGGAGCAGCAGCAGCATGATGATTCCATGAAGAAGAAGAAGAAGAAGGCTTTGTGAACCTTTTATCAAAGCTCAAGGACTTGCTTCTGGTTTCCATTATAGGTGAGCCAAACACCTCCAGTGATTTCCTTGGTTTCTCCACTTCATATTCTGGTTGAAGTTGGATATTCACTAGCTGGTCTTCCAACCCAGAATAGAAAGTTTCAAAGGACTTTTTTGGACTTGATGACGTTTTCTCATGAACTACACCAAAAGAAACACTATTTTTGCTGAAGCTGATTTCCCCAGAATTGTTGCTTCTGACATCAACAGAATCCTTATCAGAACAGTAGCATTTACAGTGAAGATTAGCTATGAGACTTCTCCCTTGAACTTTTTTTCTACCATTCCTTGAAGAATTCTTCAGAGCAGTTTTCAGTAATGCACTTTGGCTGTTCCAGCTTGATGCAGAACGAACACTGGGAGTTCCTCTTGAGGGAACTTTGCTCTTTCTGGTTTCTTCTAGATTTGCTTCTTGTTTTTCTTTCTGATGAGGAAGATGACGATGATGATGCTGAAACTTTCTGGCAGGCATGTTGTTTGAAACACTTGGACTATCCTCCATTATTCCTCCATTGAAGTACTTTTCAGCAGAAAATACCCCAATTTCTTCGTCTTCTCCCTTCTTTTTTCCCATGTGAAGATGATCATCATCTTCTCTGTTGCTGCTAAAGGAGTTGAAGTTTTTGCTTGAATCTGCAACTTTTTTCTCAAAAGCTCCTCCATTTCTGTCCAAGTATGAAGAAAAGGAAGTCTCAAGGAAGCGACTATGTTTGTTCTCAGAGTTCAAACTCTGCAAGGGATGGAGGCTGTGGTTAGCAGCTGATTTTATGGTAACCTTAGTTACTGAATCTTTTAGCATAATTTCAAGTGTAAAAAAAATCAGGGAAAGAAGAAGATACAGACAAAGACACTGGAATAATCCTAGGAAAGTGAGGAAATTCAAGTATTATGAGAACTTTTTTGAGGACAAAAGGGACAAGAACATATGAAAGAGGAGACACTCTAGGTTCTTAAGGAGCAAACTTTGATGGAAATTTGTGTGAAGCTGTTAGGTTATCAATGGTTAAGGCAACAATCAGTTCATAGAAGCTAAGGATGGATGAATGTCTGCCTTTCTCCCGTTTGTGTAGCCCTATAAGTAGACTTTTAGAACATGCTCAGTGTTAAGTACGTGGGACCTTCCCTAGTGGACTAATTGAATAGACACTTCAACAACAGTTTTTTTTTTTTTTTTCATGGAGAAATTTCTTCCTTTTCATATCAAGAACAATACATTATCACCCAACAATTAAAATAAACGTTAATCATACATATTATTTTTTTTCATGTGATAACATTGTTATAAATTAAAATGAAAGAAATTACTTTTTTAATTTGCGGAATCTAAAGAATAAATCATATTGTTCATAATTTATAAATATTGAGATTTTTTATAAAGTTTATAAGGAGAATGACAAATAAGGACCTTGTAAGAAAATTAATGTTAAATCAAGATTTTTAATACAAAAACATGAGAGAAAGAGTGATGAATTTGGAAACATTAGTGTTGAAAAACCCTAATTTGACATTAATATTCTTATGAGGTCCTTATTTGTCATTCTCCCAAGTTTAATATTTTATACTTATTATTTTTAATCTTTCACTTAATACCTAAAATTAAATTATCGTTAACAAGGTACCAAAGTTCTCATGACCATCTAGTCAGGTTAGGACTTTCAAGTGTGAAAAACCTTTTATATAAGAAAATGCATTTAAATCAATATATATGGGATTAGTTCAAGTGACAAGCGTGAGGTGGGTGTGGATAATGGCAGGTTCAAACTCTGGTTTTGTAGCCAAAAAATTAAAATTTATATATATATATATAATTCTTATATATCATATATAAGCCATTATTAATTAATTTATATTTTTAAAAAAGTTAGTTATAATTTTTATTTTTTAAAATTTTCATATATTTTCAATCTTATCCTTAAGTATAATAAATATAATATTTGACTTTTCAAAACATCATTATTAATTACTCAATAAATTAAGGGTGTAATTGAAATATATATATATATATATAACATTCACCCAATATCTTATATTTTGTATTGAATAAAGCTTTTAAAAAATACTTTATATTATGATTCGCAGAGAGAGTATATATGTCCCACAAAAACTATAACAAGTTGTACTGTTCACAGGTGATAAACAATGTCGCTCATTTTTTTAAACTCGGTGCGCTGCTATATATGGGAAATGTGCCTAGTTATGATAAAAAATAATTGTCAAGCTTTACTTAAATTAAAAGCTTATACTTTAATATTCGGCAAACATATATTATAGATTCCTCCATAATTTGGAAATTAAACTTGAGCTGCCATATGAAAAGCCCTACGATTTGTCTATTCTCTGGAGAAAGTGACATCTACTTGAGATGAAAACATGTTCAATATCTTCCTTCTTGATTAGATAAGTTATAGTCCCATCATATCAAAGACTATTGATTTGCCTTTTCACCTTTGGAAGTAACCAAGTGGGTATGACCCCATTTGAAGTAAATTCATCTCAAACAGACAAATTGAGAAGATGCTAGTGATGAGATCAAGTTTGTGATCAACAATAAAGATAAGAAAAGAAAGACAAGGGAAACAATCTGCGCCAGAATGCAGTTAATGCAATTGGGACTCTTGTATGGGTCTGAGATGGTACTTTGATATTACTGGTTTCCTTGTTAAATTTACAATATAGACAAAGTTTGAGGCTGCAAATCTTACAGGACCCTATTATTTATTCCATCGTAAACATGTCAAAATCTGGTCTAGGGGCCTCCATGCTTCTAATCTGATTTTCTCAGATAATTTTTATAATGCCTTTCCTTTTCAATTTTATTTAAAAAATAAAATGATAGAGCTTTGTAATTTTTTTTAATGGTTTTTCAAAGATACAAATGTATAATTTTGATATTCTCTTAAAAAAAATCAAATAAACAATACAAAACTTTTTCAATTTGGCATTTTTAGATATTGAATTTTTTTTTTATTTTATGCAAAAGCTAACGATTCAAAAAAGAAAAAAAAAAAGGAAAACAAAGTCAGAAAGGTGCATAGGACATTATAAATGGTATTAGAGGAAAGCATGTTAGAGACTTCTAATCCATTAAAATCATGAAAACCATATCTTATCATGAACAGTTTGTAACACTCGTCACAAGTTGCTGTATTACAATGACATCATCAAGAAAATTTGGTGATAAATGGATGTGGGGAGATTTCATCCACACCAGAGAAGCTCGCAGTAACAACAAAAATTGATGACCAAGTGTTGATATGATTATATGAACCATATATAGAGAGGTTGAAAAAATGACAAAACTTCATCAAAAGAAAAAATGAGAAGAAGATTAGATGGGGGAAGTAGTGTCCCCGGACCCCGCTTATCGTGGCTTTACTACAGAGGGGGTCCCTTCTGGGAGCTACTGGATCACGAGCTTGTGTTGTTCTGGCTAGCCGTGGTGGGACGCGCAGGAGGGGGAGCGGGGGCAGGTCTAAGCTTGATTAGGATTGGCTAGCCACCTCCACAGGGACTGATCAGTTTCGAGTTAAATAACAAATTCACCTTAAAATTATAGGTATTGGAGTGTATCTGAAATTTTAAACTTGATTTTAGTATAATATTTTCTCAAAACTTTTAAAAATGATATAATACTTTTTTATCACTAACAAATATTAATTTTAACTATTAGTTGATTAAAAAAGTTAGAAAAAATGACTTCAAAATTTTTAGTCATTTTCTATATTTTTTTATTATTTTTGAGATTCTTTTTTATAATTTTTTGATTAACTGATAGTTAGAGTTAACTTTCATTTGTGGTAGGGGTGATATTACACTGTTTTTAAAAATTAAAGGAAAATATTACATTACAAGTGAGTTTAGGATTTTAAATCTTCCTAGACCTATAGTTTCTGAACTATCAAGTCTCTCCTAGTTCTACAATACTCAATGTTGCTTTTTGGGATACAATAATTGAGTGTAATTTGTGAGATTTTAGTTTAGTCTTGTTGGGTCATCATGTATTTTGATCCATCACTTATTGTTGCATTAAGTGAAATGGTAATGATTCTGTTTGTGATGAACAACAAATATCAGGCGTGCCAAAAATGCTGAGTCTTAATTGATAACAAAAGAGTCCCAAACTCTCTTACCATAATTTACTCAGGTGTAAAAGATATACAAGGCTTTAGTAAAATAAATATTTGATTTTATTGAAATGCGAGAAGTTACAAGTCTAAATTGAAAGTAAAACTAACCGATAAAACTAGAGGCTACAAAGTGTAAAAATGAAAATCTTTGATTGAATGTTGATTGTCTTTCTTCTGTGTTTTCATCTTTTATTTATAATGTTAGAGTAGTGATAGCCTCTCCCTTAAAACCTAGCACATTTTGCTAAGGAATCAGGGATCTCGCGAAACTCATGGCACGATCTTTATTTGTGTTCTTCATTTTTGGTAATCAACCCATCTCACCAAGATACTTGGGCATGATGTCCGCAGATTCTGGAATTACTCGAGATTGTGTCTTCTTATGCCAATGGTCCAATGTTTGTAACTAACAAGATTTCGGCATGTTTATTTTATCATGGCCTTTATAGAGCTTCGAGGTCGACCCCTTTTTTTGTACTGAGCCTAACTTTTCAATTACTCAACCCAACTAACCCTGTGACCTATCTAAGCAACATTTCATATTTTAGCCCAAATAATGCCCCTGCATGCCAGTGACTAATAACATAAGCCACATGGTATATTTGAAAAAACTGAAATGTCACTTCATCTCTAAGCACCTTTTGTTAATATAAACTTATTTCTTTGTATAGTCACTTCTCTTGCCCTTTCTGCTGTTTCTTGACATTCAAGCATTTGCCTCCCTTACTCTAATCTTTCCTTTGCTCTCAAATGGCTTCCTCTACTTTTGTCGCTGCTTCTACTGCTGCTCTGTCTTCCATATCCACCGAAAGTCTACTTGATTCCCTAGCCACTATCTGAAATCCTATTGCCTCACTCGATGAATTTGTAACAGTACGTATTTAATTAAAGAAAAAACCTTATTTCCCTTGGATTAGGCCTTCGTTTTGATATTTCTTTATTTTCATCACAAGAGGATTCTTCATTCTATGATTCCGTCAACTTCTGGTAAGCTTTTTACTTTGCTTGTTTAGCCCTTCTATTTTACTAGGGGAAATATGCTAACTATTCTTTATTTTTCTCTAATATTTCTCCTTCAAATTTTCAAATCTCTAATATGAGTGACATTGGGTTCTTGCCTATTTCACCTCACTTGTCTGAAATGACAGCCCTTACTTAACTAAATCCATGGCCACTAACCTCCATCTACAATTTGGTTTTGGCCTAAATGACCTCGTCTTTTCCTGAGTCACCCTGCCAAAAGCTTAGAAACTAATCCCAGTCTCCTCATGCTTGGATCAACTGGGTAAGACGCTTAAAGTAGACTTATGTGCCCTAGTGGAAGGAGATGGGTCTCTATGACCTTATTCAACTGTCTTGCTGATGTCGACATCCTGATCAACCTTCTGATAGCCCTTTTAAGTTTCTAGGCTCCATACTGTAATGCCTTCATATTCTGAGTCTATGTCCATCAACTTATGGGACGTCTTCATGCACCTGAGGTTGCCTATCTCTAGATAAGAGAACTTTTACGCAATCCCTGAGAGGCATGACTCCTACATCCCCCTTTTAGCTAAATTGGAGAGTAAGATTAGGAGTGCAAGCTCTTATACAAAGATTATGAAGCTGTTCTTTGAGAAGCCGATCAACAAGCTCATCAACCTTACGAAGCATTTAGACTTCATTTGGATTCTATTGAGCCAGTGGATCCTGGCCCTAAGGGGATCAAAATTCGTGTAGCTACACTTGAGGATTGCCGAGTCCCCCTTTTGTGACAATCAGATAACCCTAGGGATGATGTTTTTATGCTACCTTTATGACGGCATGAGGGAGTTGCTGATGAAGAAGCCCTTCAGCAACTTCCATGGGCCCATCTAGTTCTTGAAACTATGGACGATGGCTTCACTAGTACAAAATATAAAATTTACAGGATACTTTTTACATCGGTTGAAAGGCAAACGGTGTAAAAAATAAAGGTGGTGGCATTTTTGTAATTATATTAAATTATTCAACACTTTTTACAATGGGTGGCCAAGCACCTACTGTAAAAAGCTCACTTTTTAAATCGGGTAGCCGAGCACCCGATGTAAAAAGAACACTTTTTACACCGAGTGGCTGCACTTGGTGTAAAAAGTGTTTTTTAAATTCCTTGTCTCCTTCCTCTCCATTTAGTTCTCCTCCCTCTCGCGCCCTCCCCCTCGTCCACTCGGTGTAAAAAGTGTTTTTTAAATTCCTTGTCTCCTTCCTCTCCGTTTAGTTCTCCTCCCTCTCGCGCCCTCCCCCTCGTCTCTATTCCCTCGCCGGCACCCCTCCCCCTCGTCTGCCCAGCCCCCTCCCCCTCCCCCTCCTCCTCCTTAATGCCTCTTCCCTGCTACCACTCCTTCTCCCTTCCTTACTCTTTTAGTGTTGAGCCGTTGTTGTAGCTGTCGCCACCCAGGTATGTGTTGAATATGAATTTTTAAATTTTATAATGCTTAAATTTACTTTTTAATGATATTGATTATTGCTGGGAGTGCTGTTAGTGGCTTCATAAAGCCTCAGGTTGTTGCATGTGATCACTTATTTAGTTTAAAATTGTTAATTTTCTCGTGTAAAATTTTCTAAAACTTTTGGGAAGTCCAATTTTTAGGGGAGACTCTGAAATTTTTTTTGAATTCATTCTTTCCTCTAATTTGCTTAAATTTAGTTTTTAATGATATTGATTATTATTGAAAATGTTGTTACTGGCTTCATAAGGCCTCAAGTTGTTGTATGTGATCATTTATTTGGTTTAAAATTATTAATTTTCTCTTGTAATTTTTTTTTAAAGTCTTGGGAGATCCAATTTTCAGGAGAGACTCTGCCAAAAATTTTTCAAATCTTAATTTAATTAGAAACTTAGTTTCTTGAAATAGTTTGAAGGTAATAATATTAGTTATATTCTTTAGGAGGTGACACATGGATCGTAGTTGGATGAATGCTAGATGAACGAGTGACGAGTATGATAATGGGGTGAAAGAATTTTTGGAATTTGCTAAGAAAAATGCTATTGACAATAGTGAAAGGTTCTATTGTCCTTGTGTTAATTGTTTAAATGAGAGGAGACTAGGTATTGCCGAAATAAGAGAGCACTTAGTTTGTGATGGGATTTTCAAAAATTATACAATATGGATTTAGCATGGGAACGATTAAAAAATTATAGTAACACATCTCAATGCGTGGGAGTTGATAATCTTGATGATGAAGTAGAAATGAATGAAGATCGGTTAAAGGACATGATCCGTGATGTTGGGGAAGAGGCTTTTGAACGAGCACATGTGTATGATAACTTGCGCACTAATGTAGAGAAGCCTCTATACCCGGGGTACACTGATTTTAGTTTGTTATCTGGGGTGTTAAAACTAGTTACCTTAAAGGCAAGAACTAGGTGGAGTGACCAAAGTTTCACATGGTTGTTAGAGTTACTTCAAATAATGTTTCTGAAAGGCAATGCACTACCAAATCGTTATTATGATGCCAAGAAGATCTTGTGTCCAATGGGTATGAAGTATAAAAAAATACACGCATATCCTAATGATTGTGTGTTGTACAGAAAAGAGCTTGAAGAGGAGGAAAAGTGTCTGAAATGTGAGGCACCACGGTACAAAGAGAAGGGGGCTCCTACAAAGGTCTTATGGTATCTTCCAATTATACCAAGGTTCAAGCGTTTGTTTGCAAATACTAATGATGCAAAGAACTTGATGTGGCATGCAAATGAGAGGATATCTGATGGAAACTTTGACATCCAGCCGATTCTCCTCAATAGAAGAAAATTGATCAATTGTTTCCCGAATTTGGCAATAAGGCAGGGAACTTGAGGCTTGGACTTTCTACCAATGGAATAAATCTTTATGGTAGTCTTAGTAGTATACATAGTTCATGGCCTGTTCTTTTGGTGATTTACAATCTATCACCTAGGTTGTGCATGAAACGAAAGCACATGATACTATCCATGTTGACCAGGACTAAAACAACCGGGAAATGATATTGATATTTACCTAAGACCTCTGATTAAAGATTTGAAAGTGTTGTGAGAGGTAGGTGTGGAAGTGTTTGATGCAAATCAGAAGGAGAATTTTAAGTTACATGCTATGATCTTTTGTACTATAAATGATTTTCCTACATATGAAAATTTGTCTGGTTATAGCGTAAAAGGTCATAAAGCTTGTCCAATTTGTGAAGAAAGCACAAACTACCATCAACTTCAACATGGAAGGAAGACAGTCTACCTTAGCCATTAGAGGTTTCTTATACGAGATTACCCATATCTTAGATTAAAGAAAGCTTTTCATGGTCACCAAGAACACAATGATGCTCTGGATGCTTTGACTGGGGATCAAGTGTATGAACGTGTGAAAAATATTAATATTGTCTTCGGTAAGACTAAAAAGAATACTAGTGCAAAAAGCATATGGAAAAAAGGTCTATCTTTTTTGACCTCCCATATTGGCGTAATCTTGAAGTAAGGTATTGTATTGATGTTATGCACGTGGAGAAAAATGTGTGTGATAGTATTATTGGAATGCTTCTAAACATACCAGGTAAGACTAAGGATGGTGTAAATACAAGATTGGATTTGAAAGAAATGGGAATACGAGAAGACTTACACCCAAGACCAGAAGGTAAACGAACTTATTGTCCCCCAGCCTTTCATACATTATGCAAATCTGAGAAAACAAGTTTTTGTGAGTGTTTACATGGAATCAAAGTTCCTTTAGGGTATTCTTCAAATATTATGAAGCTTGTATCTGTGAAAGAGTTGAAACTAGTAGGCTTAAAATCTCATGATTGCCATGTCTTGATGCAACATCTATTACCTTTGGCTATTCAAGGCATATTGAAAGAAGATTTAAGACTTACAATAACTAGACTTTGTTTCTTTTTCAATGCTATATGCAGTAAAGTTATTGATCCCCGTAAACTGGAAGAGTTAGAACAAGAAGCTTATACTATCTTGTGCCAACTTGAGATGCACTTTCTTCCTACATTTTTTGATATTATGGTTCACTTAATAATGCATCTAGTAAGGGAGGTAAAATTGTGTGGTTCTGTTTATTTGTGATGAATGTACCCAATTGAGAAATACATGAAAATACTAAAAAGGTATGTGAGGAATCCATATCGACCTGAAGCATCGATAGTTGAGAAATATGTTGCTGAAGAAGCTATGGAGTTTTGTTCTGATTACTTGTCAAGTATAGAATCAATTGGACTTCCTAAATCTCATCATGAGAGAAGGCAACATGGTCAAGGCACACGTGAAGTATCAGTGAAGAGCATGAATCATGATGAATTACAAGAAGTACATTTATATATCTTGAATAATATTGATGAAGTTAAAGATTACATATCTTCTCATAAAGAACTTTTAAAGGCAAAAAATTATCGAATGAGAATGACAAAATAAAAGTTGTTGAAAGAGCATAATAGGACTTTTGTGAATTAGTTCAAGCAAAAAATTGGTGAACCATGTGAGATATTTCTAGAAGATCTTGATAAATGCTTGGTTGCTCTTGGTAGTATCTACAGCTTGGGGTCAACCATCCACCACAAGCAAATTCAAGATGATCAAGTAAGAGTGGTGGTTGCAAATCCAAAAGTGCCAAATGCTTTGGTTCCATTCCCTACTGATAAGGTAAAGACTGTGGTTAAAGCTATTGGCAATTTTATCCTATGAACCAAGAGACTTGTGAATCTGGTTCAAGCTGTGGTACGAAATTTCATGAATTTTTATTATGTAGCAACTTCTTAATATATGTTTTTTATTAACTATTTCTTGCCTTTTTATTATGTAGAAGCTTTCCTCGTTGAATCTCCTAAAGCTTCCACAACCCTCATTGACTCCGCATCAGTGAATGATCTTAATGGCGTATGATTTATCATTCGAATTCAAGAGTTTAGAAATGCATTCGAAGGTTGTGGGTAAGAAAGACATGATAGTGACAATTGAACGGGAAGATTTGATTCGACTTCTATCGAATAATCAGCTTACTACACCACACATTGAACTATTTATGATGTAAGTATATTTTTCTTTAATATAATTGCATTGTTGTAAGTAAACTTAATCATCAAGTTTAGTAAACTAATATAATTGCATTGTTGTAGGTATCTTCATCATTTGTGCATTACATCGGGAAAAGGTGATAAGTTTGGATTCCTTTGCCCTCATCACATGATAGAGAAAGGTAATACTCCAGATTTTGAGGGCCGTGTACCTCCAACAGAGAATATGTGAAGTCAAAAAGGACGTTTTTATGGCTCTATATGTGCACTCGTAAGGATCAATTTATAATTAATAGTTTTTCAATATGGATTTACTTTAACTTGTATCATGTTTAGCAGGGACCATTGGCAGTTATTTGTTCTTTCAATGAAGAGCAACACTATCATCTTTTTATGCTCCCTCTATTACAAACTTGGGAAAGAAATGAAGAAGACAATAGACTTGTAAGAATACTTTTACTAAACTATTTAATTTAATTTTTTTTTGAATATTTTTACTAACTTGGTAATATTGATCATAGGGCAATGAGAACATATCAAAATGTAGTCTTATAAAAGCATGGACATGAGCTCAAGGATCCCACATGGATTGAGCCAAAGGTGATGCTATACTTTATTAATATGTTCAATTATTAAGATTTCTTACTAATTTTTTATGATTTGTTCTTATACAGAGTCATAGACAACTGGTGATGACGAACTTGTGCAGTCTATATGTCATGAGATACATGCTCAATATTATCACATTAGGCATGACCGAATTTTCAAAAGAGATAAATATATTTTTAAAAGTTTTATTTTATTATGTTATTTCAGATTGATTAATATGCCTATTTTATGAATCAAATTTTAGATGTTCGACAATTCGGATGCATTTTCTAAAGTTGAAATTGAAGACATTCGCATACGTTAGGCAACCTATTTTGTAGAGAACTTGTGAGGTTTTTTGTTACTTTTAGACATATTTTAATTTTGATAGTTGACACAATTTAGACAATTATTAGTTTTTCTAATAGTTAAATAATTTTGTATAGTTGATAAATACTTGATAAACAATTGTAAATAAATTGAGCTATCTGATTTGGCAATTTTTATGCATAGGAATGGCAATTTTGACAATTTAGATAATTATTAGTTTTTTAATAGTTAAATAGCTTTGTATAGTTAATAACTACTTGATAAACAATTGTAAATTAATTGAGCTATTTGATTTGGCAATTTTTATGCACAGGAATGGGTAAAATTGATAAAATGAATATAGTATAAAAAAATACTTTTTACATCGGTTATTACCATAACCGTTGTAGAATATAATATTTTTTACATCAGTTATGGTAATAACCGGTGTAAAAAGTACACTTTTAACACCAGTTGGGAGCCCAACCCGTGTTAAAAGTTAAAGTAAATTTTTTTATTTTCTTGTATATAATTTTCAACATTGGCTTTATAACCAATGTAAAAAATTTAATTTTTACATCAGGTTTATAATCGATGTAAAAAGATAGACTTTCTACACCCCCTGGAACAACATTGCCTCTTTAACTGCTGTAAAAAATCATTTTTAACCACTGTAAAAAGTCATTTTTGTACTAGTGCTTTCTTCCCTCTTCTCTGTCGAGAACCTTTCCTTGAAGATTCCTATGCCAACCACCCCTTCACCTACCTTCTAGGTGGTCATCCGCTAATCAACTCAAAGAACTTTTTTGAGTTCTTCAATTAGTAAAGCTGGTCCTTACAAAGGACCTTGAAGGCTTTAAACATTCCAAACTGCCACCTTCCCCCTTGGTATAGATATCTGGTGGATTGGAACAATAAGCCTGCCGTATTATTAAGGGATGAGGTTTTCCTCTTAGCTACTACTCCTAGAAAGATGTGGTTGCCATACACTAGCTCCTCCTCCAAGTCTCTAAAGGTCTACTTAGAGTCTTCTCATCCTCAACTAGTGGCAAGCTAATTTGGATTGAGCTAGTGCATCCCTCGAGGGCTATCCCCCATATTAGTGTGGAGATGCTAGATTAGCAGGCTATCAACTAGATAGCTGTCCCACACACTGCCCAACGACAGTGCAAGGTAGAGCTTGTAGATAGAGATGCCTACCTTCGCTTCAACAAGTGCTGCCCCCAGAATAAAGAGTTTAGCTACTCATAATTATCCATAAGCTACAAATATACAAAATAATTGGACCCATTTTAGAATACAATATAGGAAAGGAAAGAGGAATAAAAAAAATCAAAGAAAAGAAGCTCCAAATATATTCAAAATTCTATTTCCTTACTTCAAGCACTTCCAATGCCTAAACCCTAGCACACCCAAGCTCCAAATATATTTAAAAGTTTGAAGAATGCATTATGGGTTGAGCTCTCAGCATATATATTTCATAGCCAACTAATTTCTGATAAATGAAACACAGCATTTTTCTGACAACGGTAAAAATCGCAAACAAAAGTTACGATTTTGGGACATTTTTGGCAATTTTCCACTGTTTTTGTAACTAACAAAAATTCTTCATTTTTTTGCTTGATTTCTTCATCCAAAAGCCTTCCAAAAACATCCACAAAGCTTCAAAAATGCTTCTAATCAAAACTTCAACCAAAATAACATGTAATTAAGCTAAAAATATCAAATCAAAGCTAAAAATACAAACCCAAAAGAAAATGCACATTTTCCTAATTTGGGCAATAAAAACATATATAATTGAGCCAAAATAGATTAGAATCTAAGAAAAATGTGATGAAATAATATGATATTTTAGAGGTTAACAAAACTAACAAGGGGAATGGTACTAACTCCACTACTTTGATCTTCCCCCTAGAAACATAAAATATCATTGACAATTGAAGGGTTGAAACAAATCAAGTACAACAAATAAAATACAAATAAGAGCAATAGCAACACAACAACAAAAACCTAATACTTTATACAAGGCAGTGCAAACAAAGAAAAGAACAACACAACCAGGATCATCCCAAACTTAAAACAAAACTAGAAAGTAAGAAACGTCGTTGCTTCTATGAAAACTCCAAGAGATTAAAATCATACCAATGGTCTCATCCCTTTGTAAAGTTGTAAACAATAACAACTAACCATATAGTAGATTTACCACTTCCATATATCAGATTCCACATAGAGAAAACCAAAACCATTAGCAAAGATAGCAAACCACTACCTGTCAAATTGAGAAGCCCAAGATGAGACACCCACCAACAAACGCAAAATCATCAAAATCCATGTTGAACAAATCTTATGCCTCTTAGCCTGCAAGAATAAGTCACAAAACCCAAGATTAACCATCGTGCAAATTGTCTTTCCTTTGGATAGACAACCTCTGCCTCACTAACGCTAATGGAATCTCCATTCAATTTTCGGCAACTTAAATCGAAGGATGAAACAACACACGCCAACAAAAAGAGACAAAAAAAAAAAAAAAACCAACCATACACCCGCTCACGCTAGGCAACTCTCTCACAGTAGGTGGCAAGAGAGGCATTGGAGAACAAAGGTTGCGAAAAATACTCCCACTGACGAAGAGAGAAAAGCTCCCATAAGAAAATCCTAGAAAAAAGGGGGACAGAAAAAGCTACTTTAAAATAAAAAAAACCCTTGAAAAAAGAAAACCATTTTGATCTGTGGGCTCCTTTGTGTATGCAACTGGAAGTGCCAAAAAGTTTAGACCCATTTGATGCCTGGATTGAAATGAAAAACAGGATGAAGAAAAATTGTGAAGGTAGGAAATTATTTGCATACCCCGTACTAAAATAATTAAATGTTTTTAGTAATAATTATAATTGCATAATCTCTTTTCTTCCTTGCTACCAAATGTCACTTTACTACTAATAAAATTTGAATATTCACATGGACCAAATTTTTTGTTTGAAAATGCGCAAGATAAATAATTTTGAAAATATCTATGAGATCACTCCAAAAGATTTGGATTTAGTGAACAAAGAGCTGGGATGCGTTCTCAGTCTCACCACCAGTTACTAAATTCAGTGACGCTGAATCTAAATCCCATTGAAGGAGCCAACTCATGGGCTCATTACTTTTCTAAGATTATCAATATGTTAAACCTCTCTATGGTCTTGAAAGACCATGGGACCTTTTCGGACGTTTTATGAATGATCAATCCTCGTGATTTTGGAGCTTAGAAGCAGATAATATTGCATTCCCTTGCGACGTTGTACAATTTCTTGTGGGGTTTCCTAGTTTTGCAAGCCAAGTTCTGGAATATGTAGGAGGATCTCTTTTCAATCTCACATTCAAATTTATTATTTCACTTAATATTTATTCATGTCACTTTGAGCAGTTTGACATCATAATATGAAAATCTAGATCAACTCACCTGATTAAATTGGTGAACCATTAAACTAGCATTTTGATAGTTTAATAAAATATTTTGTGTAACACTAATCCGATCATGGTTTAACTATAGTTTTGCTTATCAACTATTGAACCAGTATTTTGATTGGTTTAATGACCAATTTAATTATCAATACTCCCTTTCCCTTATTTGGTTAGCTAATTTTTAATAAAAGAGAGGCCTACTCTCTCCTCAAACAACAAGAACTTTTGGAAGGAAGGCTTTTAACTAAAATAGTTTGACATTATTATCTTAATAACAACACTATCATCTTAAGTTGCCCTTAAAATTCCTCCCCTCACATTCTTTCAAGTCAAACCAAAGAAGTATCATTCTTTCTCCTCTTCCTTTCATTAAAATCTCACCCCTCGAGATGCAGCTCAACCATACTAGTATGTTGAAAGGGAGGTATTTGGAGTTAAATTTACCTTAATCTCTAGTCAAGGTCAGTCGTGCAAAACATGCAACATCCTTCTCAGTGGATTTTAGCTGAATAAATATTTGCATTAGATGTCATCCATAATGTTCAGATTTAATATTATTTATTATTATAACACTAAATGAGAATAAAAAAATATAAAATGCTTAAGTTTCATCTGAACATATTAGAATTATACTGGAAAAGGTGGAAAAAAAAACAAATTTACCTTGCAAAATATTAAATATAAACCATCCATATTTTATCCAACGGTGAAAATAATAAGTGGAGAGGAAGTGAAGACAAAGTGGAGAAAATCCATATCCAATAATAGGACAGCACCTTACATCAGACTAGCAAACATGTTTTCTCTTTTTCTTTTAAGATTTTTATCACCTTGATATGTTAACTTTACATTGTACTACAATAGAATTCAAGTTATGCCAAAAATAAGCTTACAATAATACCATAACCTAGGAAATAGATAGCTTTTGCGGCATTGTCCATCAATAAATTAACTTAAAAAAAAAAATTGGCAGAGTGACAATTGAGCATAAGTTAACCAATCATAAGAACGCTATCAGGCGTGGCATACAGAAAAGTGGCTTCTTGACACCAAGATAATATTCTTTTGTCTTTCAATGGCTATTGAGCTGATGTGGAATTTCCCCCAGCAACCCAATACTGCTTGACAGCAATTAGAATCTTCTCAGGAACAAGAGGACCATCCTCATGGTCCACCAGTCTAGTATCCCATCTCATGCCTTCAACTAATTTCTTAACCTTGATCAGTGCATCGACTTCATCTCGGAGTATGACAGCGCCTTCGGGTCGCAAGATCCGGTCCATCTCTAGAAGAATATCTTCCGCATCACATCTACAATTGATCATCATACACTCATGTTCAGGCACTAGTGTAATAAACAGTAATTGCAGATGAGCTAACTCTACATCAGACTCATGAGATCCTAACCACAAGAAGATGCTTATTTATGCTATTAAAGGAGATTTGTTTGAGAAGCTTAATATGACCTAAGAATCTAAGATGCTATAGCTGTTTCAATACAGTAAAACAAGCATTCATAAATGATGATAATGTATACACAGTTAACATCTAAATAATGGTTACTTGGGTGCATTGATATTTTTCCAGATAATCAGGCATTGAGACGAACATAAACAAGCATTGCTCAAACTTATTTAAACCAAATAGGACTTCTATTACACTCAATATGGCAGCGTCTGGTCAGTTGCAGAAGTTTTCTTTTTCATAACAGTCAATCCAGAATCGCCGAACAAGGACTAAAATGTTAAATATAAAATTTGTAAGAAATAATAAGATCAGATGAATAATTGAACATGCATATAAAAATAGAAGCACTCACTTGTCCTTGTACAGACTGAAAAGACCATTGGCATGAATGAGATCATATGTCCTTGGATACGTAGAGAAGGCTTCGCACCTGGATCAAGAATAGACAAGTATTAAAAGATCAAGAAATAAGCTAATATCTAAAAATTTAAAGACTCTAAAGCAGGGCCTGGATTGGTGGATTTAGATTTGACTTTTAAATTTCAAATCTCACATTTAAAATTCTTTATTTGAGCAATATAAAAAATTTCAAATGAAGAAAAGAGATGAGCTGAGATTCAAAATAAAAACAAAAAATTGTAAGTGATAAGTTTTCCTCTATTTTTCAATCGATAAGAGATGAAAACAAGAAGTAAAAGAAGATATGAGAATCATAAAGATATCAATAGTGAAAACACGAAGTGAATAGGAGGTTTGAAGTGACTAGAATTTCAAATAACTAAGATATAGATAGAATTTGAAATTGTAAAGGAAATATAACAAGAAATGGATTTAGATTTGAATCCAATCCAAATCAATAAATGTTTGTGTATCTAAATGAAGGATTCAATCCAAATCCAAATCCCCATAATCCAATCCAAATCCATAAATGTTTGTGTATCCAAATGAAGGATTCAATCCAAATTCAAATCCAAATCCCCATTAAATTAAACCAAACACACCATAATTTTTTCTTGTTACATACATCATGTAACTAACAGGCCATAGTTTGGCAATTCAAGACAAGATAACACATAACAACAGTATACTTCGTGGTTTGTATCACATTTATGGTAGAAGAATCTAGAGAACCATACCAGTCATGATAGATGCCAATTAGCCCTCGCTCATATATAACACCAAGGGTACTTTTCTCAGCTATAGTGGGCACAACATTCATGACCCACAAATTTGGAGATTGACTGGCTGCAGCAAAACCACCCAAACCTGCATTCATGTCCATAATGTTGCGATACCTTCCCAAATCAAGGAGTCTATTGATTTTCTTATAAGCATTCACATGCTTTTTCCACTTTTTGCTATCTTCTTGGTATTTCTCAACAGAAACTCCAGAAACAGAGCCGCTGGAAATTCTTGGAGGCACAGCAAATAGCCTGTCTGGAAATGGTTTTAGAGAACCGCTAGAGACTTCAGGATTGGGTGTAATGCAGGCCTCCATTTTCTTGTACCTAGCGAACAAAAATTTCCAAGTCAGTGCACATCATATTTAGGAACGAAGCTAAACAAGGCACTTAATATTAACAGTATTTATAAAATCAACACAAAAATGCATTTGAAGCAAGGTGAAATTGTCTTCCATTAACTGATAAATCAGTCATCTTTTTCACAATTATTTCCCAGAATTCCCTTCCAAAAGACATAAAAAAAAAAAAAGACATACCAGACATCATCAGCATCTGTTGATTCACAGAATTTTACTTGAGAATCATCTTCTTGTCTTCTACGGCATGAATCAGAGCCTACAGTCTTTTGCCAAATGGCCATTTCAGCCTTCTCAGACTTCTTCACCCAGCAAAGACGCTTAGCAATCTCTTCTATCTTTCTCTGTTCTTCCTGAAGTTCCTCCCTCGGTCGCTGCCAGGCTTTGTAGTTAACCTTCCAATTGATTGGAGGACCTGAAAGCACCCAATAACCACCTGGTCTAAGAACTCGATCAACTTCCATCATATACATTCCATCTGCAAATGAACAATCAAAAATTCAATTCCAAATTGATACTGTCACGATGAAACAATGTGCAATATCAAATAGAAGCAGGAAAGGGAGGGAGAAAAAAATTGGTTGGGAGGGAGGGGGTTTGAAATGCTGTCTCATTTAAAAAATGTGATTCATAGCTAAGAAGATAGTTTTTCAGCATAGAAGTCCTACCATTGGCTCCCCATGGAATCAAGCACCGAGAACAATGTGCCATGTCAAAGGCACTGAATGGATAAGGCATCTTTATGGTACCCAAAACACCAATAACGGCAGGTACACCCCTTTCAAGAGCAAATTGCACTTGCGCTTCGTGAGAGTCCCTTGGGGCAAATGACATGGCAATAACATTTTTGCTCCAAAGATATGCACCCCAACTAGCAACCTGAGCCCAAAGAAGAAATGGCATTGAGTATATACATTAAAACCAAACGTTACTAATGTCAAGCATTAAAAATAAAATTGGCAAAGGTAGTTGGACAAAATTCATAAGGATATTGGGTGTTGCTAACATACTCCACAACCAGTGTCCAGAGCCGTCCTCACTGTCCCATTCTTTATAGGTATTACAGACGCAATCTGATCAATATATTTATCTGCACCTTGAGGAAACTGGGTTCCCCCACCAGGAAATCTGAACACATTTCCCTCATATTGTATCCAGTTCTGGATAGCTTTCTCAACCGTCAAGCTCTTGTAGGGAGCATTTGCATACGGTACATAATCACGGCTCTTCGGCCATGGGAACGGTGTTACATAGCCCTTGGGTGCTGGGATCAAACAGTGCAACTTCTCTTCCTCAGGGGGGCAGTGCCTCTCTCTATAATTCATGTTTTCTCTGGGAAAGGTCATGGCGCGCATTTGATCTTGGCAAGGAGTGTAATCAATATGACCATCATCACATGGTTCAAATAACTTAGGTTTTGAATTGAATTCATTCATTTTGCTAACTTCTCCTCCATGGTGAGAATCGAAACTTAAATTTGGACCTAAATCACATTCTACATTTTTCTTAGTAATCTCCAGAGCTATGCTATCTCCTTTTCCAAAACCACTCCTCTGCCATGCACCCAATATATAGAAGAAGCAGCACAGACCAGCTACTATAAAGATCTGCACGGAGCTTCTAGTCCTACCATCAGCCGAACTAGGCTTGGCCATAAAGTCCCTGAAATAGATCAATTCTTGGTAAGAACTAGATACATAAATAATAAAAAAGAACGTTTTATGAACAAATTATCTTGGCTATATAGTACAATAATGGATCGAGATCTAGAACCAGATCCGAAGGCAAAACAACATGATTCAAACGAATAAAATTAGCAAGTTGTAAATTCATAACAAACATAGAAATGAAATGATCCACCCAATCATCAAATTGTTAGGCAACATGCAGTCAATGCGCAAGATTGACCAAAAATTATGAAGTAAATACTCGAGGAAATTAAGAATCATGGTAAATTTTACAATCCATCACCGCCACGAAGCAAGTAGTAATGGCGTGTAATATATTGTTAAAAAAAATGCAAAGTAAGCGTTGGATCTGCTAACAAGTGTAGTGATGAAGCTCAATGGGAAATATTTTTCATTATCTTGTGGACAAAGACGGAAAGCTGATGCATTTGTAAATTACCCACAAGCCCAATATACGTAGTGGTAGTAATCACTAAATACGAAACACTCACTTTCTAAAATCGTCAGAATGGAGCGATCCTACTTTAATCGCTCTATAGAAAGTAAAATTAGTAGATATAAGCAAACATCGATGAGCTAAAGATTACCAATCAAATTCTGCTCCAGTCCCACAATGGAAATCAATAATATGAAAAAGCGAAGAAGAAGAAGAAGAAGAAGAAGAAGAAGAAGAAGAAGGAGAAAGTGTAACAGAGAAGGTTTCTTACCGATCCTACGAAGCTGAAAAGGACCAATGGGTGGAAGATCTGGGAGTCTCGACCCAGCCTCACCACTTTCTCTCTATCTTTCTGAGAGGGAAAAAAAATATTTTGTGAGGAACAAACACTGATTTTTCTGATTGCTTCCAAAACTCCACTGGATCCAATGAGACGTGTGGAGAAAATATTTTTCTATCTGGCTTGCAGCCCTAACGCACTGACAATCCTAAATGGGGTGTGGAAGAACAACGAATCAGAATCAATAAAAGGAAAAGTCAAAAAGTATATTGAGATCTAAATTTGGTGATTGTTAGAGAGCCAGTGAGAGACATGAATGATGAGTTGTGATGAACAAACCTACAGCTTCACCTCACGTTTAGTCACTTTCATGTCGTTCTCATTTTTTTTTTTTTTGGCCGACTGATCCTATATGCACTGATGCACACGTAACAGATATAAAGCTCTAGCTTGGATTTCTATTTGCTCTTTTGAATTTTCTCGTTTGAAATAGTGAGAGGCCAAGGAGATGATTGAGGAGTGAATTCCGTCTGATTGGGATTCACGGGATCGAACTACAGAAACAAGCGAACTAATTTAAAAAAAAAAAAAGTTAAGACATGCAAAACTTCCCCGATTTTCACTCGCACAAAACCCTTCATGTTTGCATTAGCTTTTGGCTTAGCGATTGAAAACTGGTTGTGATTAATCTTCAAAAAGTATTTCATCTCGCGAGCAATGAACTCCAAGTCTGATTTCGTTTTCTCTGCTTCAAACTCTCAAGATGCTATCATGGATCCTCCTGTTTTCAAAGAAGAGATTGACTTAATAAACAGAAATGCTTCCAAAGTAGATGAAGAACTGATAGACAAAGGATCAAAAAGCAAACAACATGGACCACATCCCATGGATATTCATGCTCAAAGTGCTCGAGACAATGAAGAAAATCCAGGCAAGGAAAATTTATTACAGGGAATCAAAGCATTTAAAGCTCCTATTTCTTATAAGGACTCCCTTGTGGGCTTCAATGATTGTAATGGGATCAGTGAGGGAATTAACACTGAACACATCAATGAGACTCTAGTCAAGATTATACCAAGAAATTGATGGATCAATATCCTAGTGTCTAGATCTCAGATGAAGAATGGAAGAAAATCTGCTCTCCATGGGTGGATGCTATAGTTATTAAAACTTTGGGTATTCAGCTCAATCCTAAATCTCTTAAGCCAAGATTAGTGAAAATGTGGTAGATCAGAGATTTTGAGCTCATTGATCTGGTTAATGGTTATTATATCATTAGAACCACAAATTAAGAAGCATACCAAAACATCCTTAATGGGGGTCCATGGACAATTTTTGACCATTGTATCATGGTCCAGCACCGGGCACCGAGTTTCAACCTAAACCCTAATCTTCTTGGTAAGGTAGCACTTTGGGTGAGATTAAATAATATTTCTAATCAATACTATGATAAAGAAATCCTATGAAGGATAGGAAATTGTATAGGTAAAACTCTGAAGGTTGATATCAACACTCTCTCTGAAGCTAATACCCAAAACGAGACAAGCAAAACAGAGAGGGGGAAATTTGTTCGAAATAGTATGGAAATCGACCTTCAAAAGAAACTAGTACCAAGGATCCTTATCAGAGACAAACTTTACAATGTAGAATATGAAAGCTTAAACCTTATATGTTTCAGGTGTGGTTGCTACAGACACAACAAAAGCTCTTGTCCGTATAATCCTAAGACTACAAGGAGAAGAATAAGGCCGAAGCAAGTAACAGACCACAAGATCATCCACGAGGAAACACAACCAAACAGCCACCATACCAGACAAACTAGCAAGGCGAAGCTCATAAAGGTTCATTAGAAGCTTACCCACCAGACGAAACTTGTGGAGAGTGGATGAAGTTCCGAAGACCAGCCCGAGCACAAAAATCAAAGAATCCAACGGGTAATCAGCAAAATCACCCAAATCAATGAACTAGCTTTATTAACAGATCTCGATTTGATGTGTTAACCAACCTAAAGCACAAAGACGATGGCAAGGCAAGCATTCCAGCTTCTTCCAATGGTCCATCTACGAAAAACCTAGCTAAGACTGTCAGAAAGGTATAGGTAAGGAAAGACTTGGCAGGAAACAAGAGAAATCGTGCTGATGAGAAGGATTCGGCGGCCGAAATAATCAGCAGCAATGATATTAGCAATGAAAAAGAGATTTAGTCTGGTTCGGTGAAAGGAAAGGAAGCCTCACATAATGGGCTGAGCTGTAATTGGGACGACCCAAAGAGTTTCAAGCTGAATGAAATTCCTCCTAGTGGGCCGCAGTTGAAGCAAATAAATTCCAGGCCCACAAAACGCATTCACACGATTATTAAGGGAAATAAAAGAGACTTAGGCTATTCTAAGAAGCCCATCGCAGCAGACCAAGCCACCAATACTAGACTTAAAGCTATGGAGGATATTTCTTTCTCTCCTGATCCATGAATCTGGACGCAAGGACTGGGGAAAAAAATTTCTAATGTTAATTTGATTTCTCCTCCTAATTCAGCTGAAAATTATGATATTATCGAGCCTCTTGATCCTAGTAATTCCATCAATTTTGTTCCTGAAACTCAAATGAACACTGATCCGGCCGAGGCTTCTCGAAATCAATTCTTATGTAATAGAATATGAACGGCAATGATGATGATATTATTGATGATGACCTCTTAGATGAGGATTTTGATAATGCATGCATCAATAACGACTTGGAGGATGATGAATTTAGTGATAATGAGGATGAAGCCTAATCCTCTCTCCAGGTTTATTCCCTCCTATTATTTTTATTCTTTATTTTTACTTTATGGATATTATTTGTTGGAATTGTAGAGGCACTTGTAGTAAAAGCTTTCCTCGTCGCATCAAAGAAATTACTTACGCTCATAACACTCAAATTCTTATTTTAATTGAAAATAGAGCTAGTAGTTCTAGAGCAGATATGATTGTTAAAAAATTAGGCTTCTCTGATTGGATCTGTTGAATTGATATACTAGAGGTATTTGGATCCTTTAGAATAATAACACTATTGAAATTGATTATATTTATTTCAATGTCCAAATTCTTCATTGTAAAGTTAATGTTTTATCCAATAATACCTCTTTCCTTTTATCTTGTGTTTATGGAGATCCCAACCCTCACGAACATGTTGCTCTTTGGGACTCCATTACATCCCTAGCTCAAGATATCTCTAATCCTTAGCTTATTATAGGTGCTTTCAATGCCTATCTTTCCAGTAAAGATAAATGTGGAGGCAGTGGTCATAATCAAAAAGTTATGAAATAATTTAGAGACTGTATCAATTCTTCCAATCTACTTGAGCTAAATTTTTCTGGTGATAAATTCACTTGGGGTAAAGGAAATGTGAAAGAAAGACTTGACTGGGCTTTTTGTAATGTGGAATGGTGTATTAAATTCAACCAAGCGAATTCTTATCATCTGCTCAAATATGGCTCTGATCATTGGCCTATCAGAATCCAACTTCAGAAAGGATTCAATTCTTACCATCACAAAGGACCTTTTCGGTGTCATGCTGCTTGGATGCTAGAAGAGTCCTTCCACCCGATTATTAAGGAATCCTGGAAAAATAATGATTGGAATGAAGGAAGAATTAAATTTGTTGATTCTACAACATTATGGAATAAAAACAACATCAGCAGCATTCTTCTGAAAAAGAAAAGAATCCTTCGCAGGCTTGAAGGAATAGACCGTCGAAGGAATCACAATGATAATTACTTTCTTAGAAAGCTTGAAAATTCTTTATGGGAAGAATTTAACAAGGTCATCTTACAGGAGGAACTAATTTGGTTTCAGAAATCCAGATACAAATGGTTGAATTAGGGCAATCAGAATACAAAATTTTTTCATGCCACCTTTATCATTAAAAGGAAAAGAAACCAAATCTAACAATGATACTTGGATCCAGGACCCGAATACTTTGAAAAGCATGGCTGTCTCTTATTTTGAAAATCTTTTCAAGGAAGATGCTCCTGTAAAAGACAAGCTCATCACTGATAAGGGATTTCCATCTCTCTGCCTTACAACTCTATTCTATCCATAGAGAGGTCACCGAGGATGAAATTAAGATCGCTGCTTTTGATATTGGAGCCTTTAAAGCCCCTGGGCCGGATGGTATCAATGTTGGTTTTATCCACAACTATTGGAATGATCTCAAAACCAGCATTGTTGAACTCATTAAAAAGGTCTTCGTCAATCCGAACACCATTAATAAGATAAATGACACCTTCATTACTCTCATTCCTAAAGTTGATAACCCTATTTGTATGAAGGACTTTTGGCCTATATCTCTCTGTAATGTCAGCTACAAAATCATAACTAAAATTCTCTCTAATCGTCTTCATCAATGTATGAACAATCTTATTGGAGATTCTCAATGCAGCTTTATTCAAGGTCGGCAAAGTAGTGATAATATCATAATTGCTCAAGAAATCATTCACTCTATGAGGATTAGGAATAAAAAGAAAGGTTTTATGGCTATTAAAGTAGATCTTAAGAAAGCTTTCGATGGACTCTCTTGGGATTTTATTGACGACACTCTTCATTCTATTGGTTTGAATACTCACCTCAAAAAATTGATTAGAACTACCATCTCTACTTCTCGTATGAGATTCCTTTGGAATGGTGAACCTACTGAGGAATTCATTCCCTCTCACGGCATAAGACAGGGAGACCCTTTATCTCCTTATTTATTTGTTCTGTGCATCGAACGTCTTAGTCATTGTATTATTAGTTCCATTGATAAAAATGAGTGGAAGCCAATTAGACTAACAACTAATGGGCCTCTTATTTCTTATTTATTTTTCGCTAATGACTTGTTACTTTTTGCAGAGGCATCTATTAACCAAGCTATGATTATTCAATAATGCCTCTCAAATTTTTGCAATGCTTCTAGACAAAAAGTTAACATTGAGAAATCTAAGCTCTTTTGTTCTAGGAATGTCAACTTTAATAGGGCTTCTCAGATCAGCTCTAAATTAGGAATTCCCCTTACGGGTAATCTTGGCAAATATCTGGGAATTCCCTTAATTCATGAAAGGGCTTCTAAGTTTACCTTTACTCCTTTACTTGATAAAGCTTGCTCTCGCCTTACCAATTAGAAAAGTCGATTACTTAACTTTGCTGGGAAAACTGTTCTTATTAATTCTGTTCTTTCGGCAATTCCTAGCTATGCCATGCAGACCATGTTGCTACCTAACAATGTTCTTATGGAATTGGGGAAAAATTCAAGAAACTTCCTCTGGGACTCCTCTGATGGCCACAAAACACCTCACCTTATTTCTTGGGATTATATTACTATGAATAAATCTATTGGGGGACTTGGCATAAAAAATCTTATGAACTAAAACATTGCCTTCATTATGAAACTTTTCTAGGGTCTTATCACTCAACCAAATTGGCATTGGGTCAAGATTCTTCATGACAAATATAAATGTATAAGCCCCACTATTCCCATGGTCTACAAACCTAGCTCCTCATCTTTCACTTGGAATAGTATTTGCAAAGTTTGGAATAAATTGATGGCACATGTTGGTTGGAAAATTGATAAGGGAGACCATACCTCCTTCTAGTACAGTAAGTGGTCCCCTCTTCCAGGACCTCTTATTTTTTATGCTTACCCTAGTGCGAAGCCTATTCTTCATGCTTGTGTTTTTTATCTTAGTAATTCCGCTAGGGGATGGAATTTTAGTCTTTTGAATCATCACCGCCCTACTGAGGTAATAAGACTCATTGCACTAGTCAGACCACCTAATCTTGAGGGGGGAGGATGATGTCATTGTTTGGAGACCATCCTCTAATGGCAACTTCTCTATTAAATAAGCCTACAAAGCTATGTCCTCTCAAAAGGATCGTAACAAAACCAACATTTGTGCTATGATTTAGAAATGGCCTACTTATGAAAAAAATCAAGTGCTTTCTTTAGAAGGCTACTTGGGACAGACTATAGCTCAATTCTACCTACACCGAAAGGAGTACTCCTCTTCAAAGATCTTGCTTTTTTGGATGCAATTCTCTCGATTCCTCGGTCCATATTCTACAAGACTGCATAGAAGCTCGTAACATTTGGACTAAACTGGTGAAACCCTCAAAACTTAATACTTTCTTTTCCCTTTCTGTGCAGGATTGGATAATTTGGAATGCTAAAGTTAAGGCAGGAAATCTAAATACAAGAAGGATCCCTTGGCAGAGACTTTTCACTCAGGTTTGCTGGAACATTTGGAAGACGCATTGCAAGAAAATCTATTCTGGAGAAATCTTTCAGAATGTCGACATTGCTTTCTCCAGTACCCAGTAAATCACCAATGACATAAGGCTTCAATCCAAAGTTAACCTCCTAAGTCACAATTGCAAAAGGCTAGAGGCACGTTAGACCACCCCAGAAACAGTCTGGATCCATCTTGACATTGATGAGGCTGTCAACTCTATCGGAGCTGCTACTTGTGGTGGAATCATACGTGACAATAAAGGGAATTGGATCAAGGGTTTTTCCAAATACCTCGGTTATCATCCTAGCACAACAGTAGAACTATTAGGCATTTTAGAAGGACTTCAACTTTGTTGGAATGCCCATTTCGACAAAATCAAATGATTCGGTGGAACCACTTTCGCTTATCCAACATAATTTCCCTGATAATCATCCTCTCTCTAGAACTATCAATAAAGTTAGAACTCTTATCATGAAAGATTGGATCATTACCTTCGACCACACGTTCAGGGAAGCAAACAGATGTGCGGACATGCTCGCTCACCTTGCATCTCGAGATAATCTCAACCTTACTATTTACAATCATCCGCTTCCAAGATGCAAATCCCTTATGGAATCTGACAAAGCCTGATTTTTCCTTCTTTTACACGAGTTTTTCGTGTCCTTGTATTCCAAAAAAAAACCCTTCATGTTTATAAATTTAAAATTTATTATAAATATTATGATATTATGTGAATATTTATTATCTAAGATTTTTCATTATCTTTCAATTATTATAATATTTTTCAATTATCATTATTTTGTATATTTTATTTACTTTTATTGATGTATTTATACTTATAAATACAAAGCATATCGATTGTATTCTACACATCATGGTAAAAAACTCTCAATTCTCTTATTTTCTTATTCTCTCAACATAGTTTTTTTTTTCTTCTCTCCTCCTCTCAATCTCTATTTCCATAACACATTATTAGCATGTGAGGCTGTATAAAGGATTGACCCAATAAGACTTCAACCTAACTCGTCTTTTTCATAAAAAAGATCAAGTTAAGCAATCCATGGTCTGATTTGGTTCTAGTATAACCCAAAGCCAAACAGGACTGAATTGGTCCAATAGAACTAAGAGATTGATCCAGGTTTTATCCAGTATCTCAATTTGTTTTTTTCTTTTTCATCTACGAGAGGTAATAATTTATTTCAATATAATAAACTTAATTAATATAGAAAAATTACTTATAGTCATATAAAAATTATCACAACAACAATTAGAAATCCGCAATAATCTCTAACAATAAGAAAAAGTATTTCAATTATAACACAAATTATTCAAATTAAAAAACTTTTAACAATATTAAACAACTTTCAACATGTCTAAAGTCCATTACACCAAATTAACAATAAATTTCACCAGTAAAGGGAGAAGAGTGGGGTTGGTCAATTTTAAAATGTTGCTTAATATTCATGACTTCACAAGTATAAAATACAAAAAATTACTAATTATTATTATAAATTAACTTATTGTAATAATAATTAATAACTTAATTATAATTATATTAAATAAAATTATAGGACCAAACTAGACTAAGTGGTCTAGATGGTTAGTCTTTTGTTGAGTCCAACTTGAAGAAAGAGTTTGATTTTTTTGATTATTTGGTCCTAAAAGATTAAATTTTATTTGGATTGGATAGGACCAGGTTTGTCTCATGTTGGACCGAACTGAACTAGAAGACTTTTGCACAACCCTGTCAGCACAACTGCTTTACTCTTGCGATCATTACATGAGTGCCTATATAATTATTTGATTAGAGGTTAATACTCATACTAATGAGTATCTTTAATAAAGATAGAGGTACATTTAATTGAATATTGAACAAATTTCTATCATCCATACACTCTTGTTATTTTATATGTTATTTATTTATTAATTTTTTCAATTATTTTCTTCCTCCCTTCATTAATCTAATAATTAGACATTATGTGTCACATCCTAAAGTATGAGGCATAATTTAATTTTAGAATAGAATGGATTTTGAAGTTATCCACACATAACATATAGTTGATCTTAGAGTTATATATATCCACATAGAGTGAATCTTGAAATTATTTACATATAAATATAAATATAAAGTGGATCTCAAAAATATCTACATATAATATAAAGTGGATCATGAATATTACCACATATAATACAAAGTAAATTTTGAAGTTATTTACATTCAAAATACCTATTACTATGGATTCTAAAGTTATCCATATAAAATATAAAGTGGATCTTAAAGATATCCACATAATTTAAAGTGGATTTTGAAGTTTACATCCATACAGGATATTGTAAATTTTGAAGATATTTACATTTAATTATTTATTTATTTATCCTACATTTAATTCTTTATTTTTCATTCACTGTTTATATGTAATTTGTTTAGCTATCTACATATATAATTTTTAGAAAAAAATGAATCATGAAGTTATCCATATAAAATATAAAGTGTCGTGAAGATTATTTACATGTAATATAAAATAGATTTTCAAGTTATCTACAATTAAAATAATTTATTTATCTAAACTTTTACGGATCTTAGAACTATCCATATAAAATATAAAGTAGGTCTTGAAATTACCTATATTTAAAAAAGTTTATTATTTTATTTAAATTATATTATAATTAAGAATTGTATTATATATAATAATAATAATAATCTATTGATTATTATTTATAATTATATATATATTTATATATATATATATATATAAATAGAGTCCATTGTTTATATATGCTTTATGGGTGTGTATATTTATTTTCTTTTATTTGGTTTGCTTCAATAATCTTACAATTAGACAATAGACATATTATTTTAATTCTATGATCAAATGGCCTAAAGCCACATTAATTTATATTTTTATTATTTTATAAATGATCAATTTATTATCATAATAAATTATATGGCAAGAAGCTATATTTAATTTTTTGTTGTATCCAAAAAAGAAGATATATTTAATTTTGTTATTATATGTCCAAAAGCCATATTTCATTTTATAATTATATGGCTAGAAGCCATATTTGATTTTGTGATTATATGGCCACAAGCCATATTTGAGTTTTTCATTACACGGCAAGAATCATATTTAATTTTAAGATTACATGGCTAAAAGCCACATTTGATTTTATGAATATATGACTAGAAGTCATAGTTGATTTTGTTATTGTACGGCTAGAAGTCATCTCAATTTTTATTATAACTATTATGTGAAAAGATAATCTTACAACCCTAATGATTTATATAAACTTTGTGAAATTTTCATGGACATCTTAATTATTAATTCAATTGTTTTAACTACCACAGCCCTAAAGGATAATAGTTCAAAAGAAATTGTTGGTTTTAAGATATTATTTTCATAATCTCAAAGATTATAGTCAATATAATTTATATTACCAAAAAAAAAAACCTAGCCTATAGCCATATAAACACATTATCTATTGTTTTTTGTACTTGAAACATGCCAATGTTAGTTATTATAAAGGATTATGAGTTGTTGAGGAAAATGTCAAAGAATGATTATGCTGATTTAAAGAAAATTGATACCAAATTGTAAAGTCTCCCATTTCATCCAAATCTTTCCAATCCATACACATACATTTCAATACAATATCAGAGATACAACCCTCAATTTTGTTTTTAAAATATGGGATCTCGACTTTTTAGAAAATATGTTTAATAGAAAGGCTAATGAAAGCATAGACTCAAATTAACTTTCAAGAGAAAACAACAAATAATTCTACTCAAAAATAGGCTATGTGCCACGGCTCACACCACATACATCGCAGTATGTGATACAAAGCAGCTTGCCTTAGTTCTATGTCATGTGACATAGTTTGCATTCTATGCGATGCAACGCATGTATCAGATTCTGCTGTCATAGCAAATTTCTGATACAAACTTCCATCACATGCCATTTTCACACTTGATGTCGATTGGAGTGATTCAAGTGCCTACACGAAACTTATAACGTATTCTATCTAATAAAATAAGTTTGGATATGATCCAATGGTCTAATTTTAAATTGGACACTTGAGTGTAAAAAGTTACTTTACTTTCAAAATTTGGCATCCTAAGTGTTCAATTTTCATTCCTTATCCCATAAAACCTCTTTAAGCCTTGAACCAAGTCTAAAAGGACTAAATACACTTGATTGACACATTACACCACCTATAGCACATCAAATACAAATTTTAACCTTTTAATGCCACATTATACATTTGTGGTCTTATATGAGGCACAACACATGACTATACTATAATGTCCATCTTGGCATTACCAAAATTCACCACACAATTACAACAAACAATTATAATTAGGAGTAAGGATTGCTCCTAAGTTCACATTATTGATATAAGGGTTAAAACTAATAATGTTTTAGAAACAATTGTCAAATATTTGGGATCCCATTAAAACCCTTCAAATTTATAGTTTAAGCTCAAACTTAATGATTTATAAAGGTATTAAAAGCATAGAAAAATTTTGGGAAGCAAAACACTTCAAAATAAGGCCAAAAATGTCATTTTTGAGTGTTTTGGCACATGTGCTGTGGCTTGTGGTCCATGCGCCGCGGCATGTGGCACAGAATAGCAAGTTTGGTTGCTGTACCTTGCACCACGGTGATAGAAAATTAGTCGCTTATCCTTAAAATTAAACTAAAGATAACTCTAATGCAATATAGGGCCAACCCTAAGTCATCTCCTAATGAATGATTTTAAGTTTAATTGAAAGTTATCTAGTGAAATAAATCAACCAAAGTTTGTAGGAATTTAGTTACATAGCTAATTATCTAAACTAATTACCTAATGTGGAAGTAATTAAAATGCTAGTGAAAGTGAGTGAAATGAACTTCCCTTTTCACAATAATGGAACCCTAAAATTAGTTGATTTTGAACTCATTATCTTCTCATGATTAGGCTAAGTTTAGCTTCCCTTTCCTCTTGACTAAAGCTGTCATGACTTAAGAAAATTATCCTAAGCCAATTAACCTAATTAGCTAATTTCTCTAGGTCTTAAATTAAAGTCCTTAGTTCAATTAACCAATTGGTGAAGAAATTAGCCAAGGGTTTCACCTAAAATCATCCCTGGACAGCCATGGTCAAATACATAAATTGAGCAACCACAAGATTATGTCAAGCTACTCAACAACACAAGCATTAACACCACAAGATTATGCAATATTAACACAACTAATTCACTAATTAAAAAACACAAGATTATGTGCCAAACAAAGAGTGGCAAAATTCAGTCATAGCTGTCCAAGGAAGAAATTAAATGAAACAATCCTCTCTCTTTACATCAATATCAAATTCAAATTAGAATTTACAAACTAAGATGATTAAACCCTAAATTAAGGAATCTAACCATCTAGTAAAAAGAGAAGAGGATAGAAAACAAAAGAACTTAGCCAATTTGAAGCTCAAGACTCATCTTCCATCTTCATCTCTCTAGGATTCTACCAAAGAAATTAGCCATTCTTAATCATATTCAAGAACCCTAGTGATTGCTTGTGAAGGCCAAACTCCATAGCTCTTGAATGATGGAAATGAGCTTCAATTCTTGTGAAAATGGAAGGGATGGAATGAAAATGAAGAGAGGAGAAGAATGGTATGAGTTTTGTAGAGGTTTGGTGGCTAAAAATGGAGGTTAGGATGTTGGAAAATGAAGAACAAAAGAGAGAAAATGAAGAACACTATGAATGAGATAGAGAAAATGTGGAAGATGAATGAAATGAGTGTTGGATCCGAAAATGAGGTGTATGGACGTGCTCCTAAGTGTTTCCCATTAGCTGAAGCTTAATTAGAAAAAAGGAAAAGAAATTAAAATGGAAATGGGAGCCTTGTCACACTTGCAAGGTGGCAACCTCTTATTGGTTGGTAGATGATTCCAATATGTGTGTAATTTCTCATATGTCATCCATATTTTAAGATGATTTAATCCCCAAATAAAGCCTAATTCATGTGAAAACCATCAGCTTTGACCTCAAGGATTGTTGACTTCAATTGCCCAATTGACGTACAAGTCACATGCCACCTATGTCACACAAATCACATGATTCAATTAAATAGTATGTGCTATAATAAAATCTAATTAATGTCCAAAATTAAATTCATAATCAGAAGGTAGAATTTATTAAATTAACCAAGTTTCAGGCCAAAAAAATTATATAAAAATTTTCACACAAAGGCAAACCGAAAAATAGGTCAAACTAAGACACTTAAAAAAGTGTTAACTTTTTTATTTAATGACTTTCAAACTAAAATGAATTTTAAAAATCTAATTTCACTACTCATCAACTGGATATAAAATTTAATTTTTCAATTTTTCTTGTATATTTCTTAAAAGTTCATTTTTTAGACCAAAATGCCCCTAGTATACTGAACCTAGAAACTTAGGCAAAATTCCAAATCTAATGCAATGTGTGCACTTGAAGGTGATAAATCATTAATAAAAAGGTCTTAATTGACAAATAAAAGTGGGTAATAAATATGTTCTATCACGTGGCTTGCGCAAAATGTGCCATGGCTCACGTGTCCATGATAGCAATGCTGTCATGATAACTTTTTTGGATGAATTTCAAATGCACACCATTTTCACATTCGATGTCTGATTGGAGTGATTTAAGTACTCATGCGAAGCTTATTCAATAAGCTAACTAATGGTATAAGTTTCATTATGAAACGACACTGTATGAGAATTTTAGACACTCGAATGTAAAAGTTAGTTTTTAAAGCGATTTTCAAGCATCCAAGTACTCAAAACTCAAAACTTATACTATTAACCCATTTTGAGGTTTAAACCAAGTCCAATGGACAAAAATACACTTGATTGAGTATTCAAACACAAAAACATACCAAACATAAAATTTGGCTACTTAATGCCTATTTCACCTAATATGGCTAAAATACAAAATCAACACCATATACATTATTTGGCCTCTATTGTCACATAATACAACACATATAAATTGTCACCACATGTACATATTCCTTATACTTGTATTAGTATTTTAGCCCATCACCATAAAAATTTTCACATATTCACATCATATACAATATTGGGCTAAAATACAAAATAACATAGCGTGAAACAAGTGCAACCAATTAAAATGATATGCATTCCTAGTTGGCAACATATAATATCATCCATATAAGTTTATGTATACGGCTCAAAACAAAATTGGGCTTTACAATGATAATGTAGCAAGTATGTTAGCCCTTTTCCGATTCCTTCCTTTGCTCAATCTCAGTGGTAGAACCTGTAAAATGAAAACCACAGGGTGAGATAAAAATCTTAATAACTAAGATAATCTACATTATTGATTAATATGCCAAGTTATAAATAAGCATTAAAATAAGTAATATAATCACACCATATAAAATCACCACAAGTTACATGCATGATCACTAACCATCCAGTCCTCCAATACTCCTGACCGAGCCGATAGGCTATTTCACGAAACCAAACCACATGTATGGTTCCCAAGCTCACCATCCATGGTAGGACTATTTAGCCAAGGTGTCCTAAGCCACTTCTGAACTACTGGTTCCCCTTATTACAAGTAATTGGGGTGTCTTTACTCCAACATTACATTCTATAGATGTTAAGGAGCATATTCTTTAACTCTGCACCCTTTTAGGTACTAAGGAGAGTAAGTCTCTAACACCGCACCCTTTTTTGAGAAATAAGTCTCGAGATGCCAATAGTGCCATATGGACTTAATCTTCACTACTCTATTAGGGTGACCTCTCACCCTCTAATATGCCACATTTCACTACATATCTCCACTTGACCATGCATAAATTACTTTCTAAACCAATATAATGAATATTACTACTTACTTCAAAAGCTTGACATTTTACAAATCAATACTCCATTCATTTTCTAAAATAGTTAACTTTTACAAAGTTCATACATATATACATAACAAATCATGCAAGAACAACTTGAGAATAACTCATACAAGGTAAGAAATAATGCAAATTATCTAGTTACCTCAACCCTTTTGTTACCAAAAAGGGTTACCCGTGATACTAAATCTTTCCTTGTGTCAAGGCAAGTTTTCCCACACAACAATCTACATCAATAAGTACTATATGTTAATTTTCAATTAACACAAGCACTATTAGCTACCAATAACATTTCAATTCTCCCACTTCTCACTCATATTTTCAACAAAAAGGCTTGTTAAGATTATAATTTATTCACACAATCCCTTCAAGCCTTCCTCTAACTCTATCACAATATAACACTTAATATCTTAACTTATCATATTTCAAAACCCCATGACCAAGTTAGGGCCTGATCCAACTTTCACCAACAACAAAGTAGCTTTATATTACCACATATCCAAGATTAATAAACCTAAGTCAAACCTTTAGAGTCAATAGAAATATTCAAAACATAGACTTATAGCTTAATCTATTCAGAGCAAATTCTCCACTTTCAAATTCCATGGAAAATGAGATAAAAAGGTAAAGGAGAAGGGTAGGAAACTTACTCAAGAGTTTGAAGGCTAAATTTATCTTCAAAATCCTCCCAAAATGATGCCCTAGCAATATCCAAAGTTGTCCCCTTCATGTTCAAGGTTTCCTACCACAAAAATTGTCATTTTCTAATTATTTTTTAAAATTTAAATTGTTTGTTGTGCCGTGTGCCACAGCGCATGCCACACATGCCACGGCTCATGATGTAGTGAGTAAAATGTCAATTTTGCTCCCCCAATGCTACTAACTTGATCCGACTTCCATCCTAACTCAATGTAGAGCCAAATATGACCCAAAAAGCCAATTAGCAACCTTAAAATATATTTAAATTAATTAATCACCTTTTTAACTAATTTATCCCTTAATTAGTCAATTTTTCAAGATTTGAAGCTTTTTGGATGTTACATATATAAACAACAACATATTTGCTTTACTTTCAATCATCTAACTCTAACATATAAGGCTAAGTCTCACTATATGGTTGAGAACCACAATTCACTTGAATTACACACAAATAGGGTGAAGCCTCACCATTTAGTCAAGTTTCTTATGCACACACATTCTTAAACAACAATTTTACATATAAATTAGTGGAACAAGTTATACAGCATAATATAAATTTTCTTGAATAGCATCTAGGCCTACCCACATATCCACCTATAAAGTCCTAACTCAATCTAGGCTTTACCATTCCATGTCACACAATCAATAAATCAAAATTAGAGTAATAGCCTTCTATTTGTTTTCAAATCATGGGATCTTAATTTTTTAAAAACATATATTCAAATAAGAAGGCTAATAAAAGCGTAAATACAATCAAACAACTCAAAATATCACACATTCTTAACCCTAAAAAAGGGTCATGCGCCACAGCATAAGGCACAGAGCCACATGCTTGACTTTTCTGTGTCTTGCACCATGATGTGAGACGCATGCACTACAACATGCTAGTCTAACATTTCTACTATCATTTATCAATAAAAATAATGAACTTCCAACGTGCACCATTTTCACATTCGAGGTCTGATTAGAGTGATTCAAGTGCCCACATGAAGCTTACAATGTATACTAGCTAATAGAATAAGTTTGGACTCAATTTAGCGATCGAATCTAAAATTAGATGCCCGAGTGTAAAAAGCCACTTCTTCTTTCACAAACCTATACTCTAAGTGCTCAATTCTCATTTTTATCCTATTTGACAACTTTAGGCCTTGAACCAAGTTGAAAAGGACCACATACACCTAATTAACATCACACATATCAAATATGACATCAAAAGCCCATTTTGGCCTCCCAAAGCCGCATTTCACAATTGTGGACTTATATGTGAAATACAAATATACAACATATATTCACACACACAAATAGACTTGTTCCATATTCAATCCTCTGACTCTTATATGTTGGGTTTCGCCTCACCATATGGTCAGAATCACAAATGTACTCGACTCTTCCAAATGGAACTTCATCTCACCATTTGTGTTAAGTTCTCACCATTTATGTTAAGTTCTCACATAGCAACACAAGTCATATTCAATTCACAATTAATACTCTTCCAAATACTTGCTTGATTCTTATTTAAGCTTACTCATGTACCTTCCACTAGGGCACCCTTGGCATAATGCAACATCATATATATATACAAGCAAGATTCACAACATAATTAACTTTCTCATATTCAAATACACTTATGTATCCTATTGGCAACTTAACAAATAATTTTATACATTCATTTCATTCAAATGGTAGTCATACCACTACTAAGCGAAGCTACTCTTTCCTTACTTCTTTTTTTGACCTTCTCATGCTCTCTTCATCTGTGTTCAAAAGTAACAGAGTGAGACATACATCCTAGTAACTCGGAGGTAAATCAAAGTATCGGTTAGTAAGCAAAATCATAAACAAGCGATAAAGCACCATGTGTATTGGTAAAAATAATATCGTATGCATACACATGAATTCACTCTCATCAATTTCATTATGCTCATGCAATGCATTCCTAGTTCCCCTCTGGCAGAGTAATCTCTACACTTGAACCAAGATTTGTAGTCACGAGAAATAGGGCCAACCATACCATTACTTAGACTGAGTAATTCTCTTTGTATATGGGTGGTCTTCTAGGTCTGTCATGGCAGGGTCAAGCTCTATGCTCTAGATCATTAGGACTTCCTAGCCTTATACAGAGTAAGACCACGACCTCCTACCCTAGTCTAGGGTAACTTTATGGATCATTCAATATCCTATGTCCATTGTGGCAAAGTTAAGCTTTACTCTCTAGATCATTAGATTTCTTCTCCTAGGTTTATCCTGGCAGAGTCAAGCTCTATGCTCTAGATCATTAGGACTTCTTAGATCTCCTCATAGTAAAGCCGCATCACCTTACCATAATCCAGGGTATTCTCGCAGATGCGATGTATGTCAATGCACGTGTCACTTTAAATTTGTTTCAATTAATACTCACACATCTGCATGCATATACTTTCACAATATTGCTACTGTATCAGTTCATAACACAATGCACATAGTTATATCAAAATACTTACAAACAATTTCACAAACAAAAAAGTAAAATGTTTACTCTAGTTACCTTTAACCCTTGCTACTAAGCATTACCAACCACACTAAGCTCTCAGGGGCACAGATTTTCACGAGCAACTTCACAAGTGCTAAATCTATATAAGATAGCACCCGTCAGTCAATTTCTAACACATTTCATAGGTATTGAATTGGCTAAACCGAGTCCCTTAACAAATAAAAACAATTCAATTGAACCCTTTTGAATTTACTTATCCATTATTTATATTCATTAGTCCTATAGGCTACTTAAACAACTATAATGACCTCTTAACACATTAATTTACCTAATTTCTCAATTTCAACCTAATTTTTAGGCCATTTTGAGCTTAAACTCTCAAAACTCAACTATTTAACTCCATACTAGTCACAAAACCTTAGTTCTGCATTTGATATCCTGTTTTAACCCTTTCTTTTAGATTACAACACCTCAGAATCTTATGATTTAATTTCTCAATTGATGATATTCAATGAAAAAGGGGTAAAATTAAAGCTTGGAATTGTACGATATTTACCCAACAAGTTATTAATCAAAGTAGACTCCAAACATCAAGATATGGCTTGCCTTAGTAGAGCTGGCCCTCTCTTCCCTTCTAGATGTGTTTCCAGTAATTTCCATTCTAATTTCACGAGCTGATCATGTTTGCTTTAAGTGATCCCTCGATGGTACGTTGCAGTGCACACAGCTTCCGCTATGATGTGTGGCACAGTGAGTTCAATCTCACTCGTACTTGCGCGTTATGCCCCATATTGTCTTTCTACCTTTCAATCCTAGCAATGTAATACCCAAACAACACAAAACATTAACCCAATACCCAGACCACAATCAATCCTCTATTACTAATTTACCCCTAACTAGTAATTAGCTCTTGGGATTGAAATTTAGGATGTTATAGTTCTCCCCTCCTTTAAAGGAATTTTGTCTCTAAAATTCAAACACAAAGATAAACTTACCTCAGGGGAACAAATGAGGGTACTGCTTTCTCATACTCTCCTCTATCTCCCATGTCACATCACCAGGAGCCATTCCTTGCCAAAACACCTTAACCAATCAAATAGTCTTATTTCACAATTATTTCTCTTTAACATCTACTATCTATTTTGGTTCAGTGCGATAAGTGAGATTCTCATGAAGCTTTACTTCTTCTAGCTCGACCATATGTGATGAATCCAATTGATACTTTTTTAACTGTGACATGTGAAACACATCATGTATTTTAGATAAAGGCGAAGGTAAAGCAATCCTATACTATATAAGATCTACTTTCCTTAGAATCTAATATGGTCCCATATAACGAGGTGTTAGTTTCTTGGCCTTATAGACCTATTAATGCCAATCAAAAGATAAACTCGAAGAAACACATGATCTCCCAATTCAAATTCTAACTGTCAATGCTACTTATCAGCATAACTCTTTTAATGGCTTTAGGTAGTAAGAAGTTTCTGTCATATAACTTTGATCTTCTTGGTGGTTTGATCTATAATATTAGGACCAATCGTATTTCTCTCACTCAATTCAACCCAACGCAAGGGTGACCTATACTTTCTCCTGTATAATGCTTCGTATGGTTCCATCTGAATACTCAAGTGAAAGCTATTGTTGTAGGTGAACTAAGCTAAAGGAAAATGGTTGTCCCAGCTACCTTTCTACTCAAAGGCATACAATCATAACATGTCCTCCAAAGTTTGTATTGTGCGCTCGGTCTATCCATCAGTCTGTGGATGATAAGAGGTACTGACCTTAACTCAGTACCCATTGCCTTCTGCAATGCTCCCCAGAACTCAAAGTAAATTGGGGATCTCTATCTGACACTATGTCTTTAGGTACATTTTGTAATCTTACCACCTCTCTCATATATACTTCTACATACTTTTCCATGTCATAGGTGGTCTTAATTAGCAAGAAGTATGCTGACTTCATTAATTGATCCACAATAACCCACACAAAGTCATATTCTATCTGAGTTCTTTGTAAACCAGACACAAAGTCCATTAAAATGCTGTCCCATTTCTATTACGGAATCTTTAAAGGTTATAGTGTCCCAGCCAGTCTCTGATGCTCGATTTTTACTTTTTGACATGTGAGACATCAGCTCACAAAACTCGATAACATCTCATTTCATACCTTACCACCACCAATGCTTCTTTATGTCATGGTACATCTTGGTTACACTAGGATGCATTGTATATCTGCTCTAGTAAGCTTCTTCCAACAATCTTCTTCTAATATCCTCATTTATAGGTATACAGATTTGGTCCTTATACGAGATGAACCTATTATCACTGAACCAAAACAAAGTAGTATGACCTTTTTCTACATCTTCTTATATACTTGACAAAAACTTATCTTTCAACTAAGCTTCTCGTATTTCTTTTTAAAACTCATTGGAAATAGTTGTTGAGTGAATTACATTCAAAGTATAATCTAATGCCTCAAACTACATTTCTAGTAAAGGCAATAACAATTGGTGTTTTTGAACCATCAATCTAGCCACATGTAATGACTTCCAACTCAAAGCATTAGCCACAACATTTCTTTCCCCGGATGGTATTTAAATTTAAAATTGTAATCTTTCAGGAATTCCATCCTTTGCCTTTGTCTCATATTAAGCTCTTTTTTATCCATAAGATACTTCAAACTCTTATGATCACTGTGTACATTAAACTCTACACCATAGAGATAATGTTGCTAAATTTTGAGAGCAAACACCATAGTTGCTAACTCTAGGTGATGTATTGGATAACTTTCCTTGTGAGGTTATAGCTATCTGGATGCGTAAGCCACAATGCAGTCTTCTTGTATCAACATGCACCATAGATCTTTCAAAGAAGCGTTTGTGTAAATCTTATAAGGCAATTGTGGATCAAGAATTACCAACACCGACACTCAAGTTAACTTTTCCTTAAGCTTTGCAAAAGCAGTTTCATACTGATCATCCTAGATAAAAGGATGATCCTTCCTCGTTAATCAAGTTATAGGAATAGCAATCTACTAGAATCCTTAAATGAACTATCTATAATAGCCTACCAAGCCTAAAAAACTCCTTACTTTAGTTACTAAACTCGATCGTTCCTATTACAATACTGCATCCACCTTGTGAAGATCTACTGAAATACCCTTAGCTGACACCACGTGTTCGATAAATCTCACCTCCTGTAGCCAGAATTCACATTTACTTAACTTGGCATATAAGTGGTTATCTCTCAGAATTCTTAGCATGGTCCTCAAATGTCTTGCGTGCTCTTCCTCTTTCTTAGAGTATATCAGTATGTCATCTAGGAATACAACAACAAAATGATCCAAGAAGGGACAAAATATACAGTTCATATAGTCTATGAAAATTGTAAGCACATTCATCAACCCAAACAACATCATTGAAAACTTAAAATGACCATATTAAGTATGAAACACTATCTCAGGTACATCCTTAGAATTAACCCTTAAATGATGGTAACTATATTGCAAATTGATCATAAAAAACACTGAAGCTCCTACTAAATGTTCTAGTAAGTCATCTATTCTTGGAAGTGGGTATTTATTCTTCACTATCAACCTTGTTTCCTGTAGTCAATACACTATCATAGGTTACTATCCTTCTTCTTTGAAAACAGGATTGGCGAACCCTATAGTGACACAATATGGCTTGCCCTAGTAGAGCTGGCCTTCTTTTCCCCTCTAAATACTTTTACAATAATTTCCCTTCTGATTCATGAGTTCATAATGTTAGCTTTAAGTAATCCCTAGATGGTGCATCGCGGCGCACACAGCCTCCATCATGGCACGTGGCATAGTGAGTTCAATCTTACTTGTGCTTATGCATTATGCCCTTGATTGTCGTTCTACCCTTCCATCATATCAATGTAACACCCAAACAACATAAAGCATCAACTTAACACCCAAACCATAATCAATCCTCTAATTACTAATTTATCCCTTATTAGCAACTAGTTCCTAGGATTGAAATTCATGATCTTACATCACCACTATGATACACTTAATGAGATGCAATACAAGATATATAAGTAAGCTTTCAAACAGCATTACTATATACACATATTTACTTACACTTATGCATCCTAGTTGGCAACTTAACTTTTAACAATACTAGTATACATTCATTGCACTAAGGGTAGTTATACCATTATTAAAAAGAAGCTAATTCTTTTTCGCTTCCTTTCCCGGCCTTCTCATGCTTTCTTCACTTATATACAAAGGTAATGGATTAAGACATACATCCTATTAACTTGGATAAACCCCAAATACCAATTAGTAAGTGAAATCATAAACAAGAGATAAAGTGGCATTATTTTCAATAAAACAGTATAGATAGCATATACATGTAATTATACTCAAACATCCTCTATGCTCATACACTCCTAATTCTCATTAGCAGATCAAGCTTAAGGCTTGAATCGAGACTTATAGTCTTACACAAAATAGGGCCCACCAAACCATTATCTCATATTAGGTATCATCAATATGGGTGGTCTCTTGAGTCCTTATTAGCAGAGTACACTCAATTCTTAGACTGTCCAGACTTCTAAGCCTTACACAGCTTAGGGCCACAACCCCAACTTTAGTCTAGGGCATACTTATGTATATTTCTCCTAGGTCCTTTTTGGTGGAACAAGCTCTTCGTTTAAGACCTTCTGGACTTCCTAAACTTGCACAAAGTAAGGCTGCAACCCCCAACCCTAATCTAAGGCTCATTCACGGATGCAAATTCACATGCTCCCTTGCATACATTGCATACATTAATCACACACCTGCATGTACATTTCTTTCATAATATTGCTACTCTATCAGTTCATAAAATACAATGCATTCAATTATATAAAATACTTATAAATAATTTCCCAAACCAATAGATAAAGAGGTTACTCTAGTTACATTTTACCCTTATTACCAAGGGTTATTGTTCTTGTTAAACTTCCCAAGTTAGTTTAACTCCCATAAGCAATCCTCGAATGCTTAATCTGCACAATGAACATTCTTTGCTCAGTTTTCAACATTTAACATAAGCACCAATTTGGCTTAGCCAAATTCCTGAACATATAAAACAACCTAATTATGGCCTTTTTAGTTCATATAATCCATTATCTATAGTCATTTGCCCTTAGGCTACTCAAATGACCAAAACACCCTCCTAACTAATTTGTTTATCAATTTTCTCCATTTTCAACCTAATAATTTAGGTTAATTTAAGCATATATCCTGAACATTCAACTATTAAGCTTCTGACTAGTCACAAAATCTTAGTTTTACACCCTAAGAGTCATTTTCAACCCTTTTACTTAGATTTTAAATCCTTAAAACTTCCTAATTCAATTTCTCTACTAACCAAACTTAAAGAAAATAGGTAGAAACATAGCACAGGGCAGTAAAATGCTTACTAGGCAAGTCACTGGCTGAAGTAGACTCCCAATCACCCGATAATTAAAGCCCTAGCAGTGAAACATTCTTCTCACCCCTCAAATGCATTTTTCCTTTCTTTTTCTTTTAGTTCATAAGCTAATGCACGTCAGCTTTAACAAGTATGTAGCGCATGCCTCGACTCTTGGCACAGTGAGACAATTCTTACCGTTGCTTGTGAATAATATTCTGATTCATAGTTCTACCATCTAATCCTATAACCACACAAACCAATCAATACCACAACTTAATCCCTTATCCAAAACCATAATTAATCTACTAATTACTAATTTACCCCTAATTAGTAACCAGTTTTCTTATATTGAAATTTACAATGTTATAAGGAAAGTTCAAGAAGGTTGGGAAAGGAAGTAAGGAAAGAGTATCTTCATTTTGCTAGTAGTATAACTACCTCTTTGTGTAATGAATGTATAATAATGTTGTTAAATGTTTTAGTTGCCAACTAGGATGGATGTATGTGTGTTTGTACTGTTTTGAGAACTTACTTGTATATCTTGTGTTGTATCTTGTTGAGTGTATCACTATGATGAATACTGTAAAGTCTCTTACTTAACCTAGACTTTACCATCCCAAATGTAGTATCACAATACAGTAAGAATAAACTATCAGAGTAATAACCCTTATATTGTTTTTAAAATGCAAGATCTTGATGATAACTATCATTTGTTCATATTATTTTCATATTATTATCCCTAGCTTTTGACTCTTTTTAGGGATATTTTGTGCATATTAGAAGCATTTAAGATCATTTGAGTTACTTATTTAATTTTCAAAACTTTTAGGGCAAAATGCAAATTTTTGAAAGTTTAGGGGCAAAACTATAATTTAAAATAATTTATGAAAAATGGAAAAAATTCATCATTTGCTAATTTTTAGTTCTTCATTAATCCATGAGTTTAATTTGAGTTAATTAAACTTATATTGTGAGTTATTTATTAAAACATACTTTAAAGTACACACTTTTGTACTTTAATTGTAATTTCTATAAACTTTGAAAGTATACTAAGTTTAGTTTTTGTAATCAAGAACTCATAGGAAACTTTTTATAACTAAATTCATCTCTTAATGTTCCATTTAATCACTTTAATTCACTTCATTATATTTTCATAATTTACACCTAAGTTGGATAAATTCATAAGATACAGAATTATTTGTGCATAACTTGCTATTTAATGAGTTCATTATGTGTTTTAGGCCATGGGAAGCTCTTGGATGATGATGGCAGCCCTTTGTATGAAATTGGAGCCTTTAGGTAAGCTATTTTGATGATCAAAAGGTCACAAATGGTTGATGAAATCTCAAGAAAGCACAAGGATAGTCATGGCAATTCCATCTTCTAAAATTACTTCCCTTTTTCCTTATTTTTGCTATGTATTTTTCCATCATCTCCATCATGTTATTGTCAAATTTCTCCATCCATTTTCAGATTATTAGATGGATTTCATTTCCATTTGTTATAATTTAAATAATTCACTCTCAAAATTCATGGCCATACATGGAATATTATGTGAAAGGACCCTTAGATGCACGTAAGGCTTACATCACTTTAGGGCACTTAGCAAGCATAATTTCTTGCCATCAGATTGATCAAAATAAGCCTCAAACACCCTAAAACATCAAAATTTCATGCTCCCCACCAACAGCCCATCCATTCACATTTTTTCATTCATCTTCTACCTCCATTTATCTTTATCTTTTCTCTCAAGAATACCCATGAATCCTAAAATCTCTTCCACCACTTCTCCACCTTAGGCCCCTCTATTTTACTATCCAAATACACTAAAATAATCCCCTAACACTCGACACAAAAAGCTATTAAAAAAATCTATCATCCACTCTATTTCCATCTTGGTCAAATCTTAAGGTCTTTATCATGGTGGTTTCTAAAGTTGGTCAATAAGGAAAAGCTATGGAGAGGCTAATGAGGCATGGCTAGGCTTGTTTTCTCTTCCTAGGATGCATGGATGATCTCTCTTTGAGCTCTTGGATTTGAGAGTTTCTCTTATCTCTTACCTCTTGTTTAATTTCTTGAATTTTAATGCTTATGACATTATAATGACAACGGTTATTGGAATTAAACTTTGTGATACTTGATTGAGTATTATATGAGGTTATTATGTTGTTTATTTTCCAATTGAGGTGTTTTCATAGTGATTTTGGTGTTGTCTAAATCTTATTTTATTTAATCCCTTGTTGCGTTTAATTTCGAGTTGCTTCTTTTGAGCTTGTGAGTCACGGTTGTGCATTAAGCATACTTGGGGTTAGCTAATCATTTTCTTAATCAATTTAAGGTCTCATTTGGTTAAGGCAAGGGCTGGAATTGGTGATTAACTTCATAATCAATTGGTCATTTTTAAACAACATTAGTTTTAAGGGTTAATTTAGGGTCCTAGTTAATCTAAAGAATTTAAGAGTGCTAAATTCCTAGTGGTTATTAAGATGACTTTAAAACCAAATGTGGTTAAGAGAAAAGATAAAGCAAGGATAAGAAAGGGAGTTCATGTGTCGAGAAAGACCATTAATTTGCATTTTAATCACATATTTCAACTATTTTTAAAATCTCTCCAAAATCGTGAAAATTATATGAAAAAATAGTTTTCATTTAATCTTTGCTTCTTTAATTCCTAATCAATCAAACCTAATCAAATTGTTTCTATTCTTGAAAGATTTAAATAACCAAGATATTAATTTTTAATAAACTTTATGAAAGATTCGACCTAGGTTGCTCCCTATACATATTAGGGTTTTTCTTAGTCTAATTTAGGTGCTTAAGCGACTAGTGCACATCACTCGACTTCATCAAAAGCATATTTAAATAAGAGGGCGAATAGAAACATAAACAAAGTCATAAGACTCAAAGAGATGCAACTTGTTTCTTTGAAAAATGTGTCATGCACCGTGGCTGGTAGCTCCATACACTGTGGCATGTGGTACAAAGCCCAGGCTCTATTTCTCTCTGTGCCACGAGCCACAGCATGGCACACAATGTGTTGTGGCACATATGACAGCAAATTCTGTTGTCACATGATAGTTTGCAGGGCAAACTTTTGCCGAGGGCCAATTCCCCATCTAACGTTCGTTTGGAGTAATTCCAACACCCACATGAAGCTTTTAACATATTCTATCTAATGAGATAAGTTTAGACTTAATCTAATAGTTTGATCAAAAATTGGATGCTCAGGTGTAAAAATCTACTTTTTCTTTCAAAACTTGTACCTTAAATGTTTAATTCTCATTTATTGTCCTATATGACCACTCTGGACCTTGAACTAACTCTAAAAGGAGCACATACACCTAATTAACATATCGAATCACATATATCACATCAAGTACTATTTTGACCTCTTAATGCCACATTATACACTTGTGGGCTCATATGAGACACCTTGCATATAACTATATGCACATATATACTTGTTCTACTTCAATCATCTGACTTCCTCATATGGGGCTAAGCCTCACTATATGTTCAGGAGTCATAAATATACTCAACTCTTGCAAATAGGGCTATGCTTCACTATATGGGTCAAGTTCCCACATGTACACATAATTTCACATAACAAAATCACATTAAATGCAAGTAGAACAAGTTACATAATAGCATACACTTACTTGATTAACATCTAGGCCTACCTACATACTTACTACTATGATACCCTCAATGAGATGCAATAATATCATATATACAAGCAAGTTTTCAACCACAAATCATATACACATTCACATATTCATATTCACATACATTTATGCATCCTAGTTGGCAACTCAAATATTCACAACTTTACAATACATTCATTACACTAAGGGTAGTCATACCACTACCAACAAAAGCTACTCTCTCCTTACCTCATTTCCCAAGCTTCTCATGCTTTCTTCACCTATATACAAAGGTAAGGGAGTAAGACATATGTCCCAATAACTTGGATAAATCTTAAATACTAATTAGTAAGTAAAATTATAAACAAGAGATAAAATAGCATGTATTTCAATTAAAATAGCATAATATGCATACACATAAATTCATACTCATCCATTCATCATGCTCATGCTTATGCACTCCTGGTTCCCCCTAGTGGAGTAAGGTTCACACTTGAACTAGTACTTTTAGCCTTACATAAAACAGGGCCTACTAAACACTATCTTAGTTTTGGAATCATCAGTATGGTTGGTCTCTTGTGTAACATCTTGAAGTTTTTAATCCTGAGATCAGTAGTTAATTGATGGTAGAGTGGTCATTAGTATGGGATTAGAGATTTGAATGATTACTTGATGGCTTAACTTATTGGTGTATTGTGTGAATAGATACAAGTGAGAGGAGTGCATTTGTATGGTGAGAATAAATCTCACTGTGCCACGTGTCGTGAATTATGCTGCAAGTGCCGTGACGCATGGACTAGAAAATGTCTTTATACTGTGAAATTTCAAAACTTTTTAAAGAGTGAAATTTAAAAACACACAAGAGAAGGAGAGGAGAAGGGTTGAGGAGCTAGGGCAAGCTATTTCAGGCTATCGAAAGGTGCTTCTGATCGATAACTTATCAAGTAAGCCATGTATAACTCTTACCTTCCATTCTACATAAATTTCTCTAAAAATGAGTTATAGGGAAATTGAATCAGTGGAATTTGAGGGGTTTGATCCTTGCCCAACAGTAATAAAAAGGTTCTCAGAAGTTAAATTAGAGCTTTGCGATTCATTTAAAGCTGAACAGTAGAGCTTTGAACTCGTAGGCTCAATTTGGCCTTTGGAGAAAGAAATTTTAAGGCAGAAATATGGGTTGAGTGAAATAAAATTGGTTAAGGTGATGTGATGTAGTAATCAAGTAGTAATAGATGTATAATGGATAAATGGAAAGGAGTTTACGGATGAATATAACCTTAAATAGTAAATATGAGTTTTTGGTCAAAATAGACCAAATGACTAAAATGTGTCGAATGTGTTCACATTAGCATATTAGATGTATGAGTAGAGAAAAGAAGCTTGAGATAGGCTACTATGGTAGTTGAAATCCAAGGGTAACCTTTCTAGCAACAAAAGGGTTAAGGTAACTAAATAATTTCCTTTGTTTGACTGTTTATTATAACTGTGTGTTAGTATGCTATGACATGAACTTGTTTTATATTAAGCATGATTTATACATGATTTATATCATTGTGTGAATGTTGTATGAAATAGCTTTTGATTGAATAGAAGCATTAAAATAGGTGTTTTCAAATGGTATGTTAATATATATGTTAAGTATGAGAAAATGTGTAAAGTAGTAATGAGGAACCTTAAATGGTTTAGAAAGTATGATCATAGAGTAGGAGTTCCCTTGAGTAGAGGTGATGATAAGGACCATATAATATGCTCTCCTTAGTGCCCGGTAGGGTATGGTGTTGGAGACAATTCTCCTTAGTGCCTTATAAGGTGTGGTGTTCGAGAAGATATCTTTAGTGCCTATTGAGGTGTGGTATTAGAGATGTGAGGCTCCTTAGTGTCTATGTGATACAATGTTGGAGTCAATGATACCCTATGTGTGTATTAAGGGAAACCAAAGTCTATATGTGTGTTAAAACATCTTTGGTCAAATGATTCTACCACTACAAGTAAGCTTACGATCAATGAGAGTGTACATTAGTCTAAGGGGAGCCTATGGTTTTATGTTAGGGTGAATTAGAGGTTTGCTTAGTAGTGATCATGCTATAAGATGTTATGGAATGCTATGTGAAAGTGGTAAAAAGTGGGGAATGAATATGTGTTGTATGAATATGAATGGAAATGAGATATGTGATATAAATGCTATTTTAATGAGATTTAAATGGTATACTATACTTTACTTTCATATTATTGTATGTGATAGTCAATAAGAGTGAGTTATTCTGTTACTGAGATTTTTATCTTACCCTCGTGGTTACATGTTACAGGATCAGGCAGTGATCAAGGTAAGGGAAGAGAGTCTGGATCGACTTAAGTTGTGAAGCCATGTACACTCTGAGATTGTGTAATGAACCAAGAAACTTGTTTATATATGTGTAAATAAGTTTTCATAGGGTTGCATGCATGGCTTAAGTAATGATTTTTGTGAAATCTTAGCCCCATTATATGTACTTGTGATGAAATAAATCAAGGAGTTATAATTTGAGTATGTTTGTTGTTGAAATTATTGTTGGTATTGGTAAATCTTAAGCCCAAGTGAGAAATTATGGTAAAATGAGTAATTTGGTGTTAAGATTGAGTAATACACATGTTGTAATGTGCATGTCTATGAATGTGATTGGAAAAAGGCCAAGTGGGCTGAGTTATGCTAAGTAATGGCAAATTGTATAAAGTTAGAAAATGTGGAAATTAATCATTGAGGGGTCAAATTTGATATATGTGTATAATCGTGATATAACATGGCTAATTAGTGATTGGGTCCTTTTGAATTTGATTCAAGGCTCAGTGTGGTCTAGTGAGGGAAAGGGATTAATTTGAGCACTTGGGTGTATAAATTTTTTTACAAAAGTAATTTTTTACACCCGAACGTTTAAATTTTGATCGAATCATTAGATCGTGTTCAAACCTGTCTCATTAGCTAACTTATGAGCTAAGCTTTGTGTGGGCACTTGAATCATTCTGATCGAATGTCGTATGTAAAAATGGTGCAAACCAAAAATTCATCATTTTTGTTATTAAAATGATAGCAGAAATTCCGACAGGAATACTGCAGTGCATGGTGTTATATGCTACCTTGCATGACATAAAAAGGTTGAGTGTGTGGCTCTGTGCTACATGCCGCAGCGTACAGACCATCTTCTAACTTGATATTATGAGTTTAAATGCATGCAATGATTGAGATGGGTGTATATAAGTCTTTTCTATTGCGTATTACTTTGATTGCATTGTGATTTGAATGGTTTTGTAAAAAGAGTCTTGGGCCCAAGCTTTTCAAATAAATCCTTTGATTTGTGATTGGTATGTTTATAGGGTAACTTTGTAATCTTCTCTTGTATTTGGAGGATATAGAAGGAGGTTACATCTTGAGTCCCCCCTAGTAGAGTATTCTCAACGCTTGGACTATTAAGACTTCCTAGCCTCACATAGAGTAAGACAACAACCCTTTACTCTAGTCTAGGGTGCACTCATAGATCATTCTCTTAGGTCCTTCCTAGCAAAGTCAAGCTCTACGCCAAGACTTGTAGGTTCTCTTATGTCTTTCTTGGCTGAGGCAAGCTTTACGCTCAAGACCTATAGGACTTCATAGCTTTACACAAAGTAGGGCTGTGACCCCCTACCTTAGTCTAGGGTATACTCACAGATGCAATGCACATGTCTCATCTCATGCATTCCATGCATTACTCACACACTTGCATGCATATTTCTTCATAACTTTTGCTACTTTATCAGTTCATAAATCACAACACATATAGTTATATAAAATACTTGTAAATAATTTCATAAAATAATAAGTACAAGGGTTACTCCAATTACTTTTTTAACCTTATTATCAAAGGTTACTGTTCACACTGAACTTTTCAAGTCAGTCTAGCTTTCTCAAGAAACCTTCAGATGCTTAATCTACAAAATGAACACCTTCCAATTAGTTACTAATGTCCAACTCAAGTATTAGTTCAGCTAAACTGAATCCCTTAATACACAAAACAGTTCAATTAGCACCTTTCAAATTCATATAATCCATCATCTACAGTCATTGGCCCTATAGGCTATTCAAATGACCATAACACCTTCCTAACTCATTTATTTACCAATTTACCCTTAACCTAACCCTTTTTAAACCTTTTCTTTAGATTTCAATTTTCTAATTCTTGATTCGATTCCTTTACCAATCAAACTTGAAGAAAATAGGGTAAAAATGTAGTATAGGGTTGTATGATACTTACCCAAAAAGTCATTAATCATAGCAAACTCTCGATAGTTAGATAATGCAAGCCCTAGTAGAGATGAACTTCTTCTCCCCTCCAATTACATTTCCTTCACTTCCTCTTTTGATTTCATGAGCTGATCATGTCAATTTTAAGTAATTTCTGTGCAATGCATTACTGCACATGCAGCACCCACCACGGCACATGGCACAGTGAGGTTAATCTCACTTATGCTCATGCATTTCGTCCTAGCTTGCCATTCCACCCTTCAATCCTATCAATCCTCAAATTACTAATTTACCCCTGATTAGTAACTAGTTTCCTAGATTAAAATTTAGGATGTTGCAAATATGTGGATAGGTCTAGATACCATTCAAGCAAGTTTGTAAATATAATTGTGTAGCTTGTTCCACTGATAATGTATGTGAAATGTTATGTAGTAATGTGTATTTGCTTGAAACTTGACTAAATGGTGAGGCATGACCCCATTTGTTTAAGTCAAGTAGATTTGTGATTCTTGTTTATATGGTGAGATTTAGCCCCATATGTGGAAATTGGATGACTGATTGTGGAACAAGTATGGTTGTGTTTATGTAAAACCACAAGTGTGTAATGTAGCATTGAGAGGTCAAAATATGCTTATGATATATGGTAGGTAATATAATATGCCAATCAAGTCTGTCTAGTCTTTTTGGACTTAGTTCAGGGCTTAAAATGATCTAATGAGGCAAGATGTGATAATTGAATACTTAGAGTGCTTAAGTTTGAAAAAAAAGTAACTCCTTGTACCTGGGTGTCTAATTTATGATCAAACCTTTAGATTGTCCAAACTCCTTTCATTAGATGGTTTATGTTACAATCTTCATGCGGGCACTTGAATTACTCTAATCAGATATCGGATATGAAAAAAATGTGTGGCGGAAGTTTGGATCAAAAATCTACCATGATAGTAGAATCTGATACATATGCCACGGCGTATGGCACAGAGCAAGCATTTGTGGCTCTATACCACATGTTGCAGTGCATGTGGTACATACCGCAGTGCATGGCACGTTTTTAGGAAAATCATTATTTGATTTTCTTTTAATGTGTAGGTGTGCATTTATGCTTTCATGAGCCCTTTTATTAAACCTTGAACTTATGTTTGGCATGTTTTCTAATGTAGTCGGGATCTTGCATTTAAAAAAAACTTAAGGGCATATTTATACTTATTGTGTTGTATTTGTATTTTGATGTGTGGTTGTGTGAATAAAGTCTGAGGTGAGAATCGAGACTTTACATTTACATTGGATGTGACACATGTCAGTATGGGAGGATTTCATGGAGCTAATATGGCTACACCATATGCTATCAAGTGTGCTTTAGAATCCTGATTTTTTATATATATACCTATATCTGTGTGTGTGTGTGTGTGTGTGTGTGAGATAATTGTCCACTTTGCATGCCTTTATATAGTTTTACTTGTATATGATAGAGCATGTTACTTCCTGTAATAACACCCTTATCACCCTAGTTACTTAACCAAAAGCACCTTGGTAAATGTGGATGTAACATTCCAAACTTTTAATTTGAGAAACTAATTGCTAATCAAAGATAAATTAGTAATTAGTGGATTAATTATAATTTTAGATAGTGAGTTGATGTTTGTGTTGTTGGGGTGATATATGAATAAGATTAGGTGGAAGGATTACAATAAGAAGTAAAGCATACAGGCTAAAGTGAGAAGTATCTCATTGTGCCATGCGTCGCGGCATATGATAAAGGTACCACGGTGTATAGTATAGAATTTAACTTAAAGAGACATGGATTAGCTCATGTTTTAGAGGAAAGAAAGAGAGAATTTGTAAGAGGAGAAGGAGGTAAAGGGCTACTATGTCAGGGCAAGTGATTGTTAGTGCTTGGGGGATATTTTTTACTAATGACTTGATAAGTAACTTTCATGCGGCCTTGTACTTCATTTCTACCCTAATTTTTGATTGTCTAGGTTATAGAGAAATTGAATCAGAGAAGTTTATGGGGTTGTTTTCTTACCCCTTAGTATTAAAAAGAGTCATAGGTGAAAAATTAAGGTTTTGCAACTAGTTTGGGATTTAATAGTTGAGCCTTACAGATTCAGGCTTAAATTTACCTAAATGAAGAGGTTTTAAAGGGAAAAAATGCTCGTTAAGTGTGTGGGAAGGGTGTTTTGGTCTTTTTAATGGCTTAAGTGTATATAATCATGGTGAGTGGGTTAATTAAACCCTAAAAGTGTAAATGGTATAAGAGTGAGTGCTAAGTAGTGTGACTTAGAAAAATTTAGTATTGTAGATTGAGTTTGAAAGCTAACAAAAGGTACTTGTTATGTAGATTGAGTAATTTGGGATTGCTCGTGGAAATTTACAAATCACAAGATGTTATAATGTAAATAGTAACCTTGGTAGAAAGGGTGTGAGGTAAGTGGATAAACTCTTCTATCAATTATCCTATAAAATTATTATGTAATTTATTTATATTATGATTTCTAGATAGATAGAGTAGCTTTGCTATGAAAAGTAATCCATGTAATATGTAACATCCTGAATTTCTTAATCATAAATTTAGAGGTTAATCAAGGGTGAAGTGGAAGTTAGTGTGGGATTAGAGATTTGGATAATTAATTGGTATTTTTGGCTTTTTTGTATGTTATATGAATAGATATGGGTGTTAGGAGTGCGTTTTGGGTCGAAACAAGTGCTTGTGGTGAGAATAAATCTCACTGTGCCACGCGCCACAGCTTGTGCTACATACATCCAGCGCATGGACTAGAAATTGCCTTCATAAGTCATGAAAATTCAAAAATTTTAGAAGAGTAAAATTGAGAACACATGAGATAGAGAGAGGAGAAGGCTTGAGGAGCTAAGACAAGTTTTTTAGAGCGGTGGAAGGTGATTCGGATCAGTAGCTTGCCAGGTAAGCTATGTATAACTGTTACCTTCTATCCTATACAAATTTTCTAAAAATGAGTTATAGAGAAATTGAATTGGTGGAATTTAAGGGTTTGATTCTTGCCCAATAGTAATAAAAATGTTCTTGGAAGTTAAATTAAAGCTTTGTCACTTGTTTAGAGCTAAACGGTAGAGCTTTGAACCCATAGGCTTAATTTTAGACTTTAAAAAGAGAAAGTTACAGCAAAAATCTGATTTGAGCAAATAAGACTGGTTGAGGTGATGTAAAGTAGTAATTGGATAGTCATGGACTTAGAATGGATAAATGGAAAGAGTTTACGGATGAATATAGCCCTTAGTGGTAAAAATGAGTTTTTGGTCAAACGGACTAAATGACTAAATATGCCAAAGGTGTTTAGATTGACATATTGGATGCGCAAGTAGAGAAGGAAGCTTGAGATAAGCTTGTGTGATAGTTAAAATCTACGGGTAATCTTTCTAGTGACAAAAAGGTTGAGGTAACCGAATAAATTCCTTTATTTGACTATTATTGTAACTGTATGTTAGTATACTATATAGTGCATGAAATGATTTTAAACTGAGCATGTTTTATAGCATTGAGTGATTGTTGTGTGTGAAATGACTTTTGGTTGAAATAAGCACGAAATATGTGTTTTGTAATGTAAATATTATTTGTATATATTATGTAAGAAAGTGTAAAATGGTAAATGGGAACCTTAAATGGTTCAGGAAAGCATAATTATAGGGGTGGGAGTTCACCTGAGTGTAGGAGATGATAAAGACCATGTGGTAAGGTTTCCTTAGTACCTAGTAGGGTGCAGTGTTGGAAACAATTCTCCTTAGTTCCTTGAAAATTGCAGTGTTAGAGAAGATCTCCTTAGTGCCTATTAAGGTATGGTTTTGGAGATGAGAGACTCCTTAGTGTCCTTATGATACGGTGCTGGAGTCAACAACGCCCCATTGTGTGTATTAGGGGAAACCATAATCCGTATTGTGTATTAGAACATCTTTAGTCAGGTCATTCTACCACTGTGGGTGAGCTCAAGACTAATGAGAGTGTACATTAGTCTAAGATGAGCCTTTGGTTTTATGTCAAGGTGATTCGGAGGTTCGGTTGGTAGAGATCATGCTAGTTTGTTATGTAATATGATGAAATATCTTGAGATAACATGAAAGCCTTTGTGATTGATGAAAAGTTGAGGATGAAATAAGATATGTGATATAAATGCTATTTTATGAGGTTTTAATGATACACTATGTTTACTTCTATATTGTTGCATATGATAGTCAATAGGAGTGAGTTATTCTGTTACTGAGATTTTTATCTCACCCCTATGGTTACATGTTTTCAGGACCAGGATAATCAGGGCAAAGGAAGAAAGTCTAGACCAGCTTGAATTGTGAAGCTGTGTACTTTAAGGTTGTGTAATGAACTAAACTAAGATTGTATATATAAGTATATATGAGCTTCCATAGGGTTGCATGCATGTATTGAATTGAGATTTTGTGAAATCAAGTCTGATTATATGTCTATATGTTATTAGAGATAAAATGGCTATAATTTGAGTATGTTTGTGTTGAGTTGGTTTGTGTTGGTGAATCATAAGTCAATAGAAAAATTATGATGAAATGAGTAATTTGGGGGCTAAAATTGTTTTATGAATATGATTGTATATGTATGAGTTAAGAAATAGCCAAGGGCACTAAATTATGTCAAGAAATGGCAAATGTGTAAAGTTAGTGAATTGTGAAAATTGGCCATGGAAGGGTCAAATTTCGATATATGAGTCTGATTGTGATTAGTTGTAGTCAACCATGGTGATAGAACACATTTGTTACCCACTTTTATTTGTCAATTAGGACCATTTTATTAATGATTTATCACCTTCAAGTGCACACATTGCATTAGATTTGGAACTTTGCCTAAGTTTCTAAGATCAGTGCACTAGGGGCATTTTGGTCCAAAAAATGAACTTTTGAGAAAATGTACAAGAAAAATTGACAAAGTGCATTTTATGTCCAGTTGATGAATGGTGAAATTATATTTTTAAAATTCATTTTAGTTTGGGAGTAATTAAATAAAAAAGTCAACACTTTCTTAAGTGTCTTAGTTTGTCCTAGTTTTTGGTTTGCCTTTGTGTGAAAATTTTTATATAATTTTGTGCAGCCTAAAACTTGGTTAATTTAATAAATTCTCCCTTCTAATTATGAATTTAATTCTGGACATGAATTAGATTTTATTATATCATATGCTATTTAATTGAATTATGTGATTTATGTGACATAGGTGGCATGTGACTTGTGCATCAATTGGGCAATTGAGGTCAACACTCCTTGAGGACAATGGCTGATGGTTTGCACGTGAATTATGATTATTTTGAGGGATTAGATCAGCTAAAATGATGTGGATGACACATGGAAAATTAGGCACACATTGGAATCATCTACAAACCAATAGGAAGTTGCCACCTTGCAAGTGTGACAAGGCTCCCATTTACATTTTAATTTTTTTTCCTTATTTTAATTAAGCTTCAGCTGATGGGAGACACCAAGGAGCACGCCATTTTAAGTCCCAAATGGGATCCAACACATATCTCATTCATCTTCCACATTCTCTCTCTCTTGTTCATAGTGTTCTTCATTTTCTCTCTTTTGTTCTTCATTTTCCAGCACCCTAACCTCCATTTTCAGCCACCAAACCTCCACAAAACTCATACCATTCTTCTCCTCTCTTCATTTTCGTTCCATCCCTTCCATTTTCACAAGGATTGAAGCTCATTTCCATCATTCAAGAGCTATGGAGTTTGGCCTTCACAAGCAATCACTAGGGTTCTTGAAGATGAAGATTGGCTAAGTTTCTTTGTGGAATCCTAGAGAGATGAAGATGGAGGATGAGTCTTGAGCTTCAAATTGGCTAAGTTCTTTTGTTTCCTATCCTCTTCTCTTTTTACTAGATGGTTAGATTCCTTAATCTAGGGTTTAATCATCTTAGCTTATAAATTCTAATTTGAATTTGATGTTGATGTAAAGAGAGAGGATTGTTTCATTTAATTTCTTCCTTGGACAGCCATGACTGAATTTTGCCACTCTTTGTTTGGCACATAATCTTGTGTTTTTCAATTAGTGAATTTCTTGTGTTAATATTGCATAATCTTGTGGTGTTAATGCTTGTGTTGTTGAGTAGCTTGACATAATCTTGTGGTTGCTCAATTTATGTGTTTGACCATGGCTGTTGAGAGAGGATTTTGAGTGAATCACTTGGCTAATGTCTTCACCAATTGGTTAATTGAACTAGGGACTTTAATCTAAGACCTAGGGAGGTTAGCTAATTAGGTTAATTGGCTTAGGATAATTTTCTTAAGTCATGACAGCTTTAGTCAAGAGGAAAGGGAAGCTAAACTTAGCCTAATCATGAGAAGATAATGAGTCCAAAATCAACTAATCTCTAGGGTTCCATTATTGTAAAAAGGGAAGTTCATTTCACTCACTTTCACTAGCATTTTAATTACTTGCACATTAGGTAATTAGTTTAGATAATTAGCTAGATAACTAAATTCCTACAAACTTTGGTTGATTTATTTCACTAGATAACTTTCAATTAGACTTAAAACCATTCCTTGGGAGATGACCTAGGGTTGGCCCTATATTGCATTAGGGTTAGCTTTAGTGTAATTTTGAGGATAAGCGACTAATTTCCTATCAAAATTTTGGCGCCGTTGCCGGGGAATGGTTTAAGTTTAATTCTAAGGTTGTTTAGTACTTAATTTACATTTTTAGTGTTCCTGGAAAATTTTTTGAAAAATTATAAAAATTGTTTTTTGTGTTTGTTTAGTGTTTTTTTGTGTGTTTTGAGTGTTTTTATTCTGTTTTGAAAAAGAAAAAAAATTTAGTGCAATTTTCGTTGGTTTGGTGTAGAGCTGAAAATACTCTGTTTCTAGTGTCTCTGTCTGAAATTGAAAAATTAACTGGGAATGAGTCTGAGGGAATTTGAACGTGGAATTTATTTCATTGAAAGCTCTATATCCTAGCTTCACTTTAAAATTGGTTTGGTCAATTTTGGACGTGGGAAGTGTCCTGTGGAAATTTTACAATCTAACAAGGTCCAGGGAGCCATTACAGAGGATTCCCAAAACCCTGTTTCAACTTTGAGTTAGCATATCTTCCTCTTTGTGCGTTCAAATTGATTGATTCCAGTTTCATTTTTCTTATCGCTGTCTTATCTTTGTTTCTTGTGTTTAGGATTTTCTTCAATTTTTCCATTTTCCTATTTGAAAGTTTGTTAGAAGCTCTGAAGGTCTTCTGGACGAAATCCTGTTTCTCCAGACCTGAGGACCAACTTGTGAAAAATTCTGGGAACGATTGGGAAGGATTTTTAATCTAAAAGTTTTATATAATTTTCCTGTATATCTCTTGTGTTTCTCATAAAAGTTTCAGGGGAATTTATCATGTGGATTTGCTGATAGAAAATTCACAAGTTCACTGTCTCCAGAGAGCCTACTGTGCGAATTCCAGAATTGCCAAAGCTTCTTGATTGAGCATTTCTAACTCTCTTTCTACTTGTTTGGTGTTTTTTTTTTTCATTTTGTTGCTATTGAGTTTAATAAAAAAATAAAAAAAAAATTATTTCTCTTGCTTTTGTGTGTTTTGAATTGTTTCATGTTGATTTGCATTTTAGTTTAGTTTGTTCTTTGTTCTTAATTTTCTTGAGCTTGATTAGTGCATGACCCGAAGAAAACATACCTCTTTTGTTGAATTAGATCCAGAAATTGAAAGAACTATTTCTAGATTGAGAAGATCACAACCTATTCTTGATTCTCATTTGGTTTGTAATTCAACAATGGAAGGTATCTTAGGACATGAGCATGTGCATAATGAGGGCCATGGGAATGGGAATGAGAATTTGCATGATGATGGCCATGTTAATAATGAATTTGAAGGCTTGCATAACCCTAGAGAGGAGAGGAGCATTAGGCAATTAACTCAACCTAATTGGCATGATAATCCTTATGGCTTATATGTTCCTCCTACTAATGTTCAATTTGAAATTAAATCCTCCTTGATTAATGCATTGCCTAAATTTCATGGGTTACCAGGAGAGGATTGTCATAGGTTTTTGCATACTTTCCTATTGGTTTGTGATACTATGAAGCCTATGCATGTAAATGTTGATGATGTTCAAGCTAAGGCTTTTGTATTTTCTCTTGAAGGTTTAGCAAAGGAGTGGTATTTCAACTACCCTTCTTATGTGAAAGTGAGCACATGGGCCGAGCTAAGAAGACTCTTCTTAGATAAATTCTTTCCAAATTCCAAGGTCACCAATTTGAGAAAGCAAATCTATGGGGTCCAACAAGGAGAGGATGAGAGTCTCTATGAGTATTGGACTAGATTCCAAGGCCTTTTGGCTAAATGCCCACACCATCAAATTTCTAGTGAGAATTTAGTCCAATATTTCTATGAGGGCTTGATTCCAAGAGACAAAGTTAACATTGATGCCGCTAGTGGTGGATGCTTGATTGACCTCACTTCCTTAAAGGCTTGGGAACTAATTGACAAGATGGCTTCAAGTGGTGCTCAATACTCTACAAGGGAAAAGAGAAATGTGAATATGGTAGGTTCCTCAGTTCTTAATGATTCATATGTGGACTTGCTAGCTGCCAAGATTGGGAGAATGTTGGCTCCACAAATATCTCAAGTGAGCAATGTAAGTACTTCTCAAGCACTTGTCCCTTATTCTTGTACTTTTTGTGACTCACCTATGCATGTAGAAAGCAATTGTCCTATTAAGTTTGAACAAGTAAATGCTATCTACAATGGAAAACAATCCTATGGTGGGAGGCAAGGGCAAGGAGCTTATTCTAATACTTACAACCCTTCATGGAGAGACCATCCTAATTTCTCCTATTCAAATCCAAATGTGGCTTTACAAGACAATCAACAAAGAGGATCCTATCAAAACACCTTTGGCCGTGACCCTCCACCTCATTTGTCTCAAGGTAGCTCTTCTCAAAGCTACAATCCAAGTGGTAATTCTCTTACACCTTCTTCTAATTCTTATAGTGATAGGAGGCTTGTTCCAATTGAGAGTTCTTCTAATTCGAACTCTTCTAATGATGTGAATGTGTTACGTAAGCAGTTGATTGAAATGAACTCTTTGTATAAAAACATGTATGATGGCTTAGGGAACAAGGTAGAGAGTATGGGTAACAAGTGTGAGAACATGAACTCTAAAATTGATGCCCTTACTTCTCAAATGAATATGCTTGCTAACCAATTAAGTGCAGCCAATGCTCAAGCCTCTACATTACCATCCAACACCGTTGCTAATCCTAAAGCTAATCTTAATGCTATCACATTGAGGAGTGGCAAGGAGTTGGGAGAAAGAGTACAAGAAGACAAAAGACAAGGGAAGGCCGAGAAGCCCTCTTTAAATTCTTCAATTGATGTTAATGTTTCTAGTTCTTCTTTTGCTCCTAATGATGCATCTTTTTGTAGAGATGATGAGGATGAAAACATTGAGGAGATCATATGTGAGCAACCACCATCTAAGGTGGAAAAGGGGACTATGGCCGAGTTGTTTAGTAAGGAAAAAGAGGGAGAGGCCGAGCAAAGTGAAACAAGAAAGGAGAGTTCAAGGAAGGAAGAAGGAAAGCAAAGTCAAGAGATTATGAAGAAGCTTCCTTTTCCACAAGCACAAGTGGTCCCTAAGCAAGTAAAGGGACAATTTGATCAAGAGGTATATGATTTCTTCCACAAGATTCATGTTAATGTACCCTTGATGGATGTAGTTAAGAACTTTCCTAAGTATGCCAAATTTTTGAAAGATTGTTGTACAAATAAAAGAAAATTTAGGCCTAATGCAAGGGTACAATTACCCTCATCTGTGAGTGCTATCATGAAGCCTCAACTCCCTATAAAATGTGAGGACCCCGGTTCCTTCACAATTCCATGCAAGATTGGCAACACACATTTTTCTCATGCATTGATAGACTTAGGTGCAGCCATTAATGTTATGCCTCTTTCAATTTATCATGCCTTGAGTCTTGATTGCATGCATAAGACACCTATGATATGCCAATTAGCGGATAGAAGTGTTAGAAGACCACATGGAGTAGTAGAAGACTTGGTTTGTGTTAAAGGTCTATTATTTCCTGTGGATTTCTATGTGCTTGATATGTCAAAAGAAGGGAGTGGGGATGATATTTTGATTTTAGGAAGGCCATTTATGAGGACTGCCCGTACATTGATTGACATGGAAAAAAGGTAGTTTGATTTTGAAATGTGGAGAGGATCATGTTATTTTTAATATATATGAAGCAATGAAACATCCTTTTGAGGATTATTCTTTGTTAGGTGTAAGTTCCATTGAGTTATTGCTTCATGATGCTTGTGAGTCTCACATGCTTGATTCTTTCTCACATGTTGATGATGATTTGTCTCTTGTTACTACTACATGTATTGATGGATGTAGTTGTCCTATTTGTTTAGAGATTGATGCATGCTTGAATGATGCAACTACTTCTTCTCATGATTTGTTTAAAATATCTCCTATGCTTGATCTTGAAATGCTTGAGAAGGGTATATCTTCTTGTGTTGTAGGTACTAAAGCCATTAAGGCCGAATCTATGAGTTTTTCTCCACTCGAGCTTGATGTTCTTAGGATTCCCAAGCTATTGGAGGAAAATTCTACACTTTCACATGTCGAGGCCGTGGCTCAAGTCCAAGCACTTGAGGACAAGTTGCAAGAAAAGGGGGAGGCTGTAAAGAAAGAAGAGGAGAAATCAAAAACAAGTGAGAAGCCTAAAAGACAAGATAGTACCATGGAATATTCCACCAAATTAGACTTGAAGAAGCTCATTCCCTCTTGTGTAGAGCCACCTACCTTGGAGTTGAAGCCTTTACCATCCAATCTCAAGTATGCATATCTCATTGAGAATGAGAAGCTTCCGGTAATAATTTCTAACTCTTTATCTCTTGAGGAAGAAAATGCATTACTTGATGTGTTGAGAAAGAACATACATGCTATTGGTTGGACTTTGGCTGACATTCCTGGTATTGACCCTATTGTGTGCACACATAAAATTTTTCTTGAGGACAATGCTAAGCCCATTAGGCAACCACAAAGGAGACTTAACCCATTGATTTTAGATGTGGTAAAGAAAGAGGTTGTTAAGCTACTTAGTGCTGGGATCATCTATCCTATAGCTGACAGTGAGTGGGTGTCTCCAACCCAAGTTGTACCTAAGAAAGGGGGGATTACTGTGGTAAAAAATGAGAAAGGAGAGCTTGTTCCAACTAGAGTTCAAAATGCTTGGAGAGTGTGCATAGACTATAGGAAGCTCAATAATGTGACTAGGAAGGACCATTTTCCTTTGCCTTTTATTGATCAAATGCTTGAGAGATTGGCTTCCAAGTCCCATTATTGCTTCCTAGATGGGTTTTAGTGGGTATTTTCAGATTCCTATAGCTCCTAGTGACCAAGATAAGACTACCTTTACATGCCCCTTTGGTACATTTGCCTATAGGAGGATGCCTTTTGGTCTTTGCAATGCACCTGGTACTTTTCAAAGATGCATGATGTCCATATTTTGTGATTTTATTGAACATTGCATGGAAGTCTTTATGGATGATTTTACTGTGTATGGTGAGTCCTTTGATTCATGCTTGCATTCTTTAGATAAAGTGCTTGGTAGGTGCATTGAAAAGAAGCTTGTGCTTAACTTTGAAAAATGCCATTCATGGTAGATAAAGGAATTGTTTTTAGGCCATTTGATTTCTTCCAATGGCATAGAGGTGGATAAGGCCAAAGTAGATGTGATTGCTTTCTTTGCCATATCCTGTTTGTTTGAAAGATTTGAGATCATTTTTGGGACATGCAGGCTTTTATAGGAGATTTATAAAGGGGTTTAGTGAAATTGCTTTGCCTATGTCTAAACTCTTACAAAAAGATGTTGATTTTGTTTTTGATGATGCTTGCAAAAGGAGTTTTTGACACTTTGAAAAGCATGCTCATTTCCCCTCCCATTCTTAAAGCCCCAAATTGGTCTTTACCTTTGAGTTGTCATGTGATGCTTCTAAGTTTTGCTGTGGGAGCTATGCTTGGTCAAAGAGAGGGCAAGTTATCATATGTGATTGCTTATGCATCTAGGACCCTAGATTCAGCTCAGGTTAATTACACCACAACTGAGAAAGAGTTGTTTGCTATTGTTTTTTGCACTTGATAAATTTAGATCATATCTTCTTAACTCTAAAGTTGTTGTGTACACTGACCATGCTGCTGTGAGGTACTTGTTTAAGAGACAGATTCTAAGCCTCGCTTGATTCGATGGGTGATCTTAATGCAAGAATTTGATGTGGAGATAAGGGATAGGAGTGGTTCTACCAATCAGTAGCGGATCATTTGTCTAGACTACCTCATTTAAAAGCTACTATGGTAAACTCTAACCCTACTATTCCTTGTGATTCATTTCCTGATGAGGCATTGTGTGCCATTCATCTAAGCCTCCATGGTATGCCTCTTTTGCTAACTATATTGAGTGTAGAGTCTTGCCTCCTGTGCTTCACGTTTTGCCATTGAAAAATTGAAAAGAGAGTCTAGATTTTACATTTGGGAACCACCTTTGATGTGGAACATTTGTAGTGATAAAGTGATTAGAGGTGTGTTTGATGATGTTGATGTGCCTTCTGTTCTTAAATTTTGTCACTCTCATGCATGTGGTGGTCATTTTAGCTCAAATAAGACAGCTAGGAAGGTTTTAGATTGTGGATGTATGGGCCTAGCTTGTTTAAAAGACTCTTATGAATTTTGTAAAGCATGCTTGAAATGTCAAAGGTTAGTAGTTGGGGTAAGAGACATGAAATGCCTCAACAACCCATTTTATTTTGTGAGATTTTTGATGTTGGGGCATTGACTTCATGTCCCCCTTTCCACCATCCTTTAGTTTTGAGTACATATTACTTGGTGTTGATTATGTTTCAAAGTGGATTGAAGCCATTCCTACTAGAACTTGTGATGCTAAGATTGTTTTGAAGTTTCTCAAATCTAATATTTTTTGTAGGTATGGAGTTCCTAAAGGCCTTGGTAAGTGACCAAGGATCCACTTTTGCAATAAGATGATGAAGGCTCTTTTGGCTAAATATGGGGTGCATCA